>NC_067403.1:51054083-51369916 GCF_016432865.1 Antechinus flavipes
AAGGTGGGTGCTTTAAAAAGAAAAAAATAAGGAAAAACATAAGGTTACCCTATGGGGCAAGGCTATTTTCTATGTTACTTAAGATCAAAGTCTAAAAGGGAAGTTGACCATATCCTTTCATGGGTTTTAAAGATATATTCTGTTACTCCTCCTTCCCCAAATAGTAAACATTTTAACACTAAGACTTTAAGGCTTTTTTAGTTTATTAAAACTTTAGCTTATTTGTAGTTTATTATAAGGAATCTTCAAGTACAATTTCATCTAAAATATATAGAAACAAGAAATATGAATGACAAATTGATGATAAACTCAGAGGGAAGGTAATTAGATTAAGAATAACAGATTAAGAAAATGATTCTTGAAGATGAACAGGAACTCAGAAGATCCTACAGCCCCAACTCATCCATCCTGAATGTTAACTTAACTCATTGGAAGAAGCTGTCACAAATGCCAGCACTCACCAATCTAAAATCGATCACCCTATTGGTGTTTTTTTTGAAGGAATCAAAGATAACTGCCCTTGCCCACAATTATTTTTCTCAGGGCCTTGTTCATGCTACATAAGACTGAGTGGTGTATTTTGGAGTATCATGAGGACATACTTTCTTGCTCTTGTCCCCATCTCCCTTACTCATACAGAAATCTAAT
Organism: Antechinus flavipes; assembly: GCF_016432865.1. Classification (NCBI taxonomy): domain Eukaryota; kingdom Metazoa; phylum Chordata; class Mammalia; order Dasyuromorphia; family Dasyuridae; genus Antechinus; species Antechinus flavipes. Next base: position 51,054,732 of record NC_067403.1, read on the forward strand.
GTAGAATTAAGCCCAGAAATTTAGTTAAAAAGCATATAGATTGTAAAAACTGCAAATTAGGATTAAAGTGAAAGATATTTAATTGTGCATACTTGTTTTACTTTTTTCTTGATCTATATGCATCTTAATAGACATTGTTATACAATGTAATATTTATACATTAGTTTTTAAATTAATGTTTATTTTTAAAAAATAATTTAGTTAAGTATTTTTCAGTTAATTGTGCTTTTAGAAATCAACTTGTCTATGTGTTCCTCTGATGAAAGCTTTTCAAAATTTCAATAAAAGTACCTAAAGGAAATAAACAGCCCCTTAAACAATGACCTTGTAATTCCCAAATCATAATTTAATAGCAAAATATATTCTACCAATCATATTTCATCAAACTCTTAGAGATCAATTTTTTGATTCTAAAACCAAAGAGCAAATACTTTAGGAAAATCAAACACCTTAAACTAAACTCCAGTCAGTACCTTACTGGGGAATTGTAAAATGAATAAATTAACCTAAATAGCTCAGAACAAAACTGGGACCTAGTTAAGAACAAGCTCTTCTAAAATGGAGAAAGATGCCAAAATGTTAGAATTCATCAAACTTCATCTTTATCTGAATAGGCAAGCCTTGGGTTGTGATGGAGCCTTTGATGATATGCAAATGGTTTATGCATTATGAAGACTAAGGTAGTTCTGCAAAAAACAGTATAAAGCTTTCACTAGTGATAAATTCAATGCATGGATTGCATAGATATCTTAGGGACAAGAAGCTATTTCTAGCAAGGATAGTATGGAGATTTTCCAAATTTGTAGGAGACCATATCTGGTTGTGCAGCAGTGGGAAATGTTGGGTTTTGGATTAGACTAAATGCATTTGAATACCAGATCTATTCCACAAGGCAAATCACCTTAACCCTCTGGTCTCAATTTTTTCATCTATAAAGTGAAATTGAACTGGATGATCTCTTTAGGTCCTTCAGGTCTAAACATATAATGTGATATTTCCTAGTATACGTAAATAGATAGAAACAAATATACATGTGAATTTCATGTAAATGTATTTTTGTCTACAGACACAAGTCACCAATGACCTAAATGAGTAAAATATAAATGTCATTAATTAAAAGTAGAGTAGTTACTTTCCTAAATATTTGAAAAGGAAGGAATTTATCATAAATAATGCTTTAAACATCCTTCTTGAGCATCAGTAACACCATAATTAAGGCAAAACAGTGTAAATAGGCAACATCATTTTAATTAAGAGATGGAAAAGGCTTACTATCTAAAAATGTAAATGCTTTACCTATTCAGGAATAGGTCTTTAGAGAAAAAACATAAAACACAATATTTGATCTTAGTCAAAAGGCCAAGGAGAAGCACAAGTGTATATGTGTGTATATATATAGTTATAGGAGTCAATACAATTTATTTTGTGGTATTGTGTAATTATGCACAATGCTTCCCTTTAGGTTTTTGATCATTTTAAAGATTAAGGTAAACTAAGAAATCCAGAAGGATTAGTATAGTCTAAAAGAGGGAGGTGTGGAAAAGGAAGAAGAGAGCAGAAGCAATCCAGGATAAAAAAGGGAGAGAGACAGAGACAGAGTAGGGGTTGAGGTTTGGGCATTCAATCCACCCAGTGCTTTTATTCATTTTATTTACACTTCCAAAGAGTCTAAAGGTTCTTTCCCTTCTCTCAAGTATTTATTTATCAAGAAATACATCAAAAAATTCTTTTTCTTGATTATTAGAAGAAAGATTCATTTTTTGCGAATTATATTCACTCCAAGTAAGAACAAATAACATAATAAAACTTTTAAAAGTCCATGGTGTGTTCTATAAAGAAGAGTAAAAATAATCTAGCTTTATATTATTTCAATGTCTTATAAAACCCCAGTGATTCATAATAATCAATTAAATTAAAGCTCAAAAATGTGATTTTTTAATGAATCAAATAATTTGCCTTATGACCTAAATTACTCCCATCATTTCAATTATAGACACTTTTTTTAGTTAGGCTTAGTTCATAGGCAATAATAGCCACATCAGACAGCTATAGTCTATCACTCCAGAGAGTTTTCTACTATTGCTATATAAAGCAACTTGATTGAACTACCATAAACATTGAATCATCCTTCTCTACACTGGGGAATGCAGTCCTTCTAGGTCACAGCTGATGATACTGGAAAGGCATTGCAAAGATGTTTACACCCTCTCTTTATACAATTTGAATAGAAAATATTGCAAATGGAATAGTGAAGCTTTAAGATTTTTTAGGTTCACCAAGTCATTAAATACATTTAGTAGTGACCGCTTCTTAATAAATAGAATAGAATCAATGGTATAAGTAAGAGGAACCATCTGTTAGAATTTGTTCATGCTCATTTTTATACTTAATAAAATAGCTAACATTTCTATAGTTCTTATTATGTGCAAGGAACTATGCTAACTACTTTTAGAAATTATTATCTCACTGGATCCTCAAGTAATCCTGAGAAACAGGCATTATTATTATCCCATTTTGAAAATGTGGAAATTAAGGCAAATAGAGGCAAAAATTTACAGATTGAGCAAATAGCCCATGGTCACATAGGAAGTGCCTGAGGCCACATTTGAACTCAGGAATATCCAAACTCAAGCTCATGCTCGATCCACTTTGCCATGTAGTTGCCTATTTTGTAAAAAAAAAACATTTGCACTATTTTAATTAGTTTAAATAGCATAAATGATTTTTTCCCCATTTGACAAATACTGACATCCTTTATAACAGTGAGCAGCTCTCCAGTTACTAAAGGTAGTTTATTTATCCCCAAAACAAATTCCATGATATTGTGAAACATTTAGTTCCTTATTATACATATTATATTGATGTTTTGACACATAGACATCTTTCAACAAATACCTAAATAAACCAAACACCTTGCCAAGTGTCTTTTCCATAAAATAATCATTCTTTACCAGAAAGGAGAATCAACTCTATAACTAGTTGCCCTCCAAATCCATACATTTTGCTTGAGAATTTCTCCAAAAAGTGCTAAATTATTGACACTTTCTTTTAATAAAGAGCTTGCTATTCTTTATATCCTAAATAATCCTGAGAAAAAGTGATTTTTTTCCCTTCTTTTCCTTCATTAAAAAGGAATCATGGGCAGACCTTTTAAACTATTTGTACTTATTTTATCTTTCTTAAGATTATACTTTCAGTTGTATTTGCATATAAAAGACTCTACCAAAGAATGATTTTTTTTCTTAAAATGAATGCTTACAAATCATCAAATCTGTTAAAAGTCTACTCCTCCTCTTCCCCATCTGCCCCACACTATTATCTTCAACATCACACTATATTATTCTTAGTTGTAAACCATTTTCCTTTGTTTTTAACTATATAATTACATTAAATTCAACAAGTATTTATTAAGTACTCACTGTGTATAAGGTATTGTGCTGTTTGAGCCAGAAACAAAGACAAAATAGTGCCTGTTCTCATGGACCTTCCATTTTACCAATGGATAGAGAGTAACATGATTTACCTGGATGAGACAACACAAAATATATGCAGATAACAGGAATGCAAAATCTGATCTGTGATGACACACTCTGGAAATATTCCCATTGATTTTTATGTAGGCAAGTCCACATCCCAAAAACATACTGATGATAAGTATGACAAGTAAATAAAAACAATTCTTTTGCTACAGGGAAAAAAAGAACATCAATGATTGAGTAGACCAGGAAAGGTGTGTTGCAGTGTTCCTTCAAGACATCCAAAAATGTTGAGAGTTGAGAGAGGAGAGTATTTCAAGCATGAGAATCAGGGATTTTTTTGTTTGTTTGTTTGGTTTGTGTAATGGGCTGAGGCTTGAGTTGATGCACTGAGGTCCCAAGCACATGCGGCTAAATAGTAATTGGACCATACTCTATTAATAGATAAGCTTGGAGAGAGAATGGCCCCCACCCACTCTTTGTGCAAGTCCTGATGTGTTGTATAGGAAATGACGATTTTGGTGGGTGGAGGCAGGGGAGTGGAAAAGGAAGGGGAGGAGAGACCTTTGGGACGGCCATTGCCACGGCTGCCTCCACAGTTGGCTCGACTGTTGGCTCGGCTTGCGTCGCTCTCTCTTAGCTGGCTTCCTGTCGCAACTGCCTATATTTGCTATCGCAATCTTTCTTGCCTATATTTGCTATAGCAATCTTTATTCACCTCTTCACTTCAATAAATATTGAAGATTTTCCCCTTAACCTGAATTCCTGACTCCGGCTGACTTTAAATACGCGGTCATTACAGGTTTGGTTTGATTTTTAAACACAGAAATGAGAAATGGAATGTTATATTCGGGGAATAGCATGTAGGTCAGTTTCTATTTTTATTGTTCACTTTTGGTGAATATTCCTATGGTGTGATTAGAATTCCTTGGTACAAATCTTAGCTTGGCCAACACATTTCAATAGTTCCTTCATGTTGATGTCTTGATGATGCTATCAATCTTTATGATGTAGTCTTATTTTAAAATGTCTGAGCAATTTTAGGATTTTCTAAATTCTAAATTACCTAGTGAATAAAAACCAATGGCTAAGGTCCTAGAAGGGCTCTTTCTTAAGCTTCTAATAAATCAGATCTTGGTTCACATAATAGGATTCAATGAAGGTGGGGAAAGCCCTTCTAAAAACAGAAGGGAAAGATATAAACATACAGCATCTACAATATGCTAAGTGCTGTGCTAAGAACTTTATAAATACTAGCTATATTATAATACTATAAATACTGATAAGGAATGAAGATTTTTTCATACTCTTTGAATTACTGTATCCCAAAGCTCTAGAGAATATAATGTGAAATTTAGGGCTGTTCAGGATTTCTTATAAAAAAGGATCAATAAGGTCCCTTCAAAAAAAAAAGCTATTCAGTGTACTAAATGGATTGCATATAGGAAAGTTATTTATTTCTTTCACCCACAAGAAATGCTTAAAATATAAAAGACACATAGGCAATCACTGACAAATACTCAAATTGGAATATAATAACCCATAAGAAATAACAGCTCTCCAAGGATGATGATAATTAAAATATTAAAAAGGAAATATTTATTATTCCAACTTCCCCAATGTTCTGCATTATTCAAGCCACTTTGTCTAAATCCACATTTTCTTACCAAGTAAGAATATGAAATGGGTTCCTCTTTACTGTGGTTATTTTTTCTTATAAGAAGTTTTAGAATTTACTTCCATCTGGGTAACCAATATGCCTATGAAGGAGTTTTCAGCTTTATAGATATAGCTAAAAACATAAACCCCACAATTACTGTTTAAATATAAAGCAAAATAAGTCTTGAGATCCAAACTTGGGCTTACTTTTCAAGGAGAGGATCTTGCTAGCATGCCCAATTAGCCATCATAACTGCTTCCTATCCCTTCCACTATGACATACTCAAGCCAGAATTATGAGAGACCCAAAATGCTTATAGGAAGAATAGTATAATAATGGAGGCTGTCTTTTCCTTTGAAGTTCACTGACATGAAGGGTTATTCCTGTTCTAAACAGCTCCCTATTCATAAAGGAGGAAATCGGGGAGAATACAGAAGGAACAACTAGAAAGATATCACCATAAGATATCAAGTAGCAGTATTATCCCTGGATATTCTATATTGAATGACCAGTGCTATGCTGAAATATAATATTCATGGCTGTTTTTTTTTCTTCATAAGAAACCCAATGATTAAGAAAATATCTTTCCAGGTTCAATTAAAACCATCATTTTCTATTATCTTTATTTATGTCTAAATATAGACACCAAAGTTTCAAAAAGCAAACAAAAATAATTTTAGGATAATTCTCATCATAAAAGTAGAATTGAATACCAATGGTCTTCCGAACTGGTTAATATATAGAAGAACCTTTCTTGTACATCTGGCATGTTGGACACTTATGGCCATAATAGTTCAGGAAAATTATGCTATCAAATGTGTCTCTATGTTTGTGTCAAGCCAGTGACTATGTTCTAGAATTAATGACATACTGAACACATAGAATTCTTTTATAATCCATTGTTAACTTTTTTTTTTGCTAGAACAGGGTACGTGATAATTCATATTTGAGTTCAATCACATTGAAATGTTAACTACTATAATATTTTTAGTCTCCCACAAGATGTTCCCTAGCTCTTCATCCCTTAAACATATCTCCAAAAGAGTCTCATATTTTCTGAGTCAGAATAGACATGGAAATCTCCAAATTAAAAACCAATAACCATGGTATGCTATTTTACCTTAAAGATATAAGAATAAACTTTGTCAAACCAATGACCTTCTTCCTGGCCTAATGATTTTGAAAAATGGCTTTAATACTGATATAAATAGCCATTGAAAAAGAAACAAAGTAGGAACAATCAGCTAGAGAACCTTTGTGCTTTCCTTTTAAAATAATAAATCAAAGCATCCTTTTCTAATGGATATAGCATCCACACATTACAGGTACTCTTCAATCATCCTGCTTTTATTCTTTTTTGCAATCATATTTTATTCAGTTCATTAACTTTGAGATCACTTGCATACATTGTCCAGAAAAATAACCTTTCTTTGACTAAGCAGGTACAGGATTGGAGAATCACTTTTCCTAGGATAAGGTGAAAAAGATCTTTAAGCAATTAACACAAATATCCATATCAATGTCCCATATGGCACATAATTTTAGAGCATGCATTCTAACTTCTATAAATGTTGCTAGAATTGATAAACCACCATTTGAAAACAGATTGAACTTAATTAATGAGAATTTTCAGGACTCTTTTTGAAACTAAAAAAAGCATTTATCTATAGCACACAATATGTACACTAATTAGCAACCAAATGTGTTCCATTGGTATGGAAACTTTTAGTAAATATCATCAAAAACACTCTGAAAGATGTATAAATTTTAGCTAATAATCAATAGAAAAATACTATTGTCTTAACTGTCGGTAATATATTGTCACTATCACAGTGAATTATATCTTTTCTTTTTCTCTATTTTGTAAACTTATTCTGCTATATCTATTAGAGTGATAAGATATTTTCATGTATAGGAATGTAGGCTTTCATGATAAAGAGATTAATCCTTGAATTTTGGAGTTCTATATTTTGATCTTCTGTGCATAATTCCTATCAAAGCAGACCTTCTAATTCTCTCTGTCTCTGTCTCTGTGTCTCTGTCTCTGTCTCTCATTTCATAATATCTTAGTATCACAGATTTATATTTTGAAGGTAACTGAGGCAATCTAGTCCATTTTATAAATGAGAAAATTTGAACTCAGAGAGATTAAGTGACTATCCCAGAATCATATAACTAGTAAGTAGCAGAGGTAAGTTTTCTAAAGGACTGATATTTGTACATGCATGACCATATGTTTTATATATGTGTATATATATGTTCATATATATGTATATCTATATATATTTACACTATATACACATATGTACATATGTTTATGCAAGGTTAATTTAAAAAAGAATAAATTCAAAATAAATATAAGGTAACTAAGAAAGGAAGGCATTACTAACTGGGGGAGATCAGAAAGACTTCTTACAGATGTTCATGTTTTGTTTTCTTTTTTGAAGAAATTGAAAGGATTTTATGAGGCAAAGGTGAGATTAGTATGTGTCATGAATGAGAGAAGATCACAGCAAAGATAAGAATGTGGGAAATGAAGAGCTATATGTGAGGAAAAGAGAAATTCAGGTTATTGGGACCATTGAATATAGAAAATAAAATAAATAAACATCTCTGGGCATGTGTATTTTTACAATTGTCAACTGGGTGGCACAGGAGATCGAGCAATAGTTTTAGAATTAGGAAGATTCCTCTTCATGAGTTCAAATCCTGTTTTAGACATTAGTTGTCTGTCCCTGGACAAGAAGTCATTTAACCTTGTTTATCTCATTTCCTCATCTTTAAAATGAGTTGGAGATGGAAATGACAAACCGTATCAATATTTTTGCAAAGAAAACTTCAAATGGGGTCATAAAAAGTTGCACATGACTGAAAAATGACTGAACAGCAAACATTTATAGATGTTTTCTCCCTGACAGAACATGAGCTTCTTAAAAGTAGGAATTATTTCCTTTTTTTTTTTTTTTGGTGGGATGTCTTTGTATCATTATTGGTATACAGTAGGTATTAAATATTTTATGTGTTATCTTTCCATTTCCCTTCCCTTTCTAATTTCTATAACTATATTTCACATAGATAGAAGAGGATATCTTTACCATAGATGGGAAGAAGCCAGTACTTTTGCTCTACTACTTGCTAATCAGAACTTTGGAATTTTTTTTTTAAGAGGCATATACATTTAAGAACAAAAATATCTGAAAAGAACTTGAATATAATGATACTAAAAAATATTGGTTGGGGCTAGGTAGAGAGTGCTTTGAAATTCAAATGGAGGTGTTTCTATTGTCTCCTAGAGACAATAGCAATGACTAGAACTTAGTGACCATGGGAATCAATATTTCTCTCCTTTACTTCTGAACCTAGTCATTTAGTTGTTTAATAAGGGAATTTTCCTTGGTAGAGGTACTGGTCAAGTTGTTAGACTAATTGACTATTAAAATGGTTTCTAACCTTCTTTAGTGAACTGGGTGAAATGGTGAGTAAAAAATAGACTTAGAATTAGGAAGACTTGAATTAAAATTTTTTAATCATATATTTTTCTTATGGTGTGACCCTGAGCAAATCTCTTAAACTGCCTTAATTCCCTTATCTGTAAAATGGGAATGATAATGTTGGTGGAGTAAAAATCAAATGAGAAAAAATATAAAGGTTTTGCAAATATTATTCAATTTATTTTATTTTCAATTCAGAGAATAAAAATTCATTTCTATAACATAGTAAAATAATAATATTATTATTATTATTGCACATGAAACTGCAAATCTGCCATATACAAGTGTCTATATATATATATAAATATAGAAATAAAAGTTATTATTTAAATTTCTATTTTCTTTTTTTTTCTTTCTTCCCACAACCCCAGAAGTGGCCACCATTAAATACAAATAGATATTTAGGTGTGTGTGTATAGATAGACATACACATACAAACATATATGTACTTACACACATGTATGTATGGTATAAAATTATTCAATACATACTTCTGTATATCAATTATTTCCATGGATGCAGATAGAGTCTTTTTTTTATATGTTCTTTATTTTTAATTTGTGTATTTATAGTAGTCAAAATGATAGTTGCTCAAAATTTTTCTTAAAACAATATTGCTGTTACTGCATACAACATTCTTTTGGTTCTTGTTTACTTCCTCATTATTTCAGGCAAATAATTCATTATTTCTTTGCAATCTTTTTGCAAACCTTTAAAGAACTATATAAATGATAGCCGTTTTTATTGTTGGTGTTGTTTTTGCTGTTGCTGTTACTATTGATATTGCTCTTCTACAGGGCATGAATCTTCTAATAAAATCAAATGAACTTTGGCTAAGAATATGAAATGAAATTTTGGTATAAATTGATAATATGCTGTTAGATTTAGATGGAGCCTTAAAAATCATCTTTTCTAATATCTTCACATACATATGAGGAAATTGAGTATGGGGGAGGTAGTAAGTGACTTGTTCAAGTTTGACATTGGAAAGTAGCAATAAAATGAGAAAACAGGAGACTGGTCCCCCAAATCCCTGAGCCACAGTTTCTAGTAGTATGAATTGTTTATTTATAACTTCTTAATATATGGATTTAGTAGAATTCTGAGTAATAAAAGTGTCAGCTTAAAAGAGTCCTATAGGATTTGTCTCTTTCCCCAGTTTTTACTAAATATTATATGACATTCTGTGATACAGTTTGGAAGAAGTTCCACTGAAACTACTCCTAAGCTTACTATATATGCTAGGAGGCATTCTGTAATAGTGTACGAGAATCCAGAACAGCTGTTACATTTCATTCTGTCAATAATTTGTGTATTAATATGTCCCTGACTACCAAGTGACACTATAGATGAAACAATTATTCTCTATTGAGTCAAAATACAGCTTGTTAAAATACCCCATGATGCCATTTTGCTTGATATAATCATTATTGAATATTAGTTAAATAGGTCTATAAAAATGTCATCACAAAACACACTTTAGATATGTGTTAACTGTACTTTTTTACATGATGCATATTTGTATATTTCATTATATGGCTATAGAATGTTTTACATGTTTCCAGATATGTATACAAATTATATATGTATATAACTTATCCATTTTCCACTGAAACACTTCCACAACACTAAATAAAAATCTAAAATCTAGACTTGCTCAATTGTTATTCCTGTGAACCTTAATGACCATTGGGAAGTACCAAAGGAAAAAAAATCTATTTAATTGTTTCCTATCAAAACCTTTTTGCTCCTGTTTTCTGACTTCTTAGCATATCTGGCTCTAATCCCTAAATTGACAAAGTAGTCAGGACTGAAAATATGTGAGGTTCTTTATAAATATCCCTTTAAAACAATCATTGGTGATAGTCATCCACTTATTAGGTAATGTTAGTGAGTCTTCAACAAAAGTTGCATGTGTGTTTTGTGTTGATTTAGTAGAGTGCTGGTATTTCTAAAAATTCCTCATCTGAAGCTCATTTATTTTTCTTTTTGCTGTATAAACTATATTCCCTTAAAAAGAGGTGTTTAGATTAGAAGATCTATAAGAAAAATCAAATTTACAAGTATCATACTGAGAACAAATAAATAGATAGTAGTTCTGAAAATGACCTGGGAATAATCTAGTGAATTAAAGCTTAATATAAGTCATCGGTGTGGTTCAGCAACTGAAAGAGGTATTGAGATCTTGGAATTCATTAAGAGGGAAATAGCTTCCTAGATCAGGGAGATGATACTGCTCCCTGCTTGTACTCTGCTTTTGCCAGAACTCATATGGTGCATTTTATTCAGTTCTAGATATCACAGTTTAAGAATACTGATACCTGGATAATATCCAGAGGAGTACAACCAGGAGAGAAAAGATCCTTAAATTTTTGATGTATGGGGATATGTTGAAAGGATTAAACTTGTTTAGATTAAAGGGAGAGGGGGAAAAAGTCAATAAAGTACTAGGTGGATTCTCCAGTGCAGGAGAAACTAGACTTTCTCAATTTGACCCCAGGAGAGCAGAACCTAATACAGTAGGTGGAAAATATGAAGAAACAAATTTACATTTGGAGTTAAGAAATTATTTTCTAACAGATGTCCAGAAGTAGAATGGGTTGGTTTAAAAATCAATGAGTTTCCTCTCCTTGAAAGTCTTCAAGCAGAGGTGAGATGACTACTTGCCCAGTATGCTATAGTAGAGATTCTTTTTATGTATGGGGATGATTACATGGCCAATGAGATTCTATTCTATGATTCCATGAAAAAGAAGTGTTTTTATTCTTGGTGGAAAGTGTGATCTAGATATAGAAGACCTACAATCCAATTCCATCTCTGCTACTTAGTACCTGTTTGTCCTTGGATCATTTGCTTGGATAACTTATTTTATCTTGCTGAAATACAGTTTCCATATCTGTAAATTGGAGATGATGGTGGAATGTAAGATCTCTAAAGTTTCTTCCAGATTTAAATCTTTGAATTACCTTTAAATGCAGTATAGAAGAGCCAATATGACAGAATGGAGATGAAGATGGCCTTGGATTTCAAAAGACTGGATTTAAGCCATGCTTATGGTATATACTTAATTATGTCAACTAACATCTTATGACTGATTTCTTTTTTAAAATATATAAATTAGAACCAATTCTTTATATAGTACATATATATGAGAAACCTCATTCAGCATAGTGATTGCAAGATTTTTTTCCAGCTAATAACCTAAGGTTTATTAGATTGTTTGTTCAAAACTTTTAAATTTCATAAACTAAAAAGCACTAATTTTCTTTTCTAGTATATTCTCCTTTCTTTTTTATCAATGATTTTATTTTTAATATTTATACATTTAATTAGTAATTTTCCCTAAGTTTTTCTAATGTAGTTATAATATGACCACTTGGTCTAAGAATATGAGTGGATAGTTCTCGAGAAGGGAAACTCATACTATATATAACCATATTGGATTTATACACACATACACAAATACATTTTAGAAAAATATAATAGCTTTTTTAGGTGGAAAAACAACCTGGAAACTAATATAATGCACATCAATTGATGAATGACTAATATCAATTCAGGAATGAACATGGATATGATAAAGCACTGTTATGCTTTAAAAAATGATGCAGGTAAAGGGAGGCAGAGGGAAGATGTTGGAGAAAAGCCAGGAAGTCCCTTGATCTCTCCTCAGTGTCCCTTAGAAGCCATATTAAATCAGACATCTAAATAGATTCAGAAATGACAGAAACTACAGAAAGCTGTATAGAAACAGTGTTCTAGCTTAAGATAACTAGTAATCCAGCAGGAGACTTAGCCATAGCAGCTGAAACCTCTTGGTCCTGGCTCAGCAGGCTGGTAGCACAGCAAGTCAGTTGTGAAGCCTCCAGCAAGCTGCCTACCCAGGAACCCAGGAACACAACAACTAGGCCAGGTTACACCATACAGTGGGCAAGTCAACAGCACCTAGGACCTCAGTGCAGAAGGCTAACTACCAGTCTCATTATCCCCAGCACAAGAAGCTTGAAACAATATCTCCCCTGCTCCAAGAGCAGGGCCAACTTTAAAGTCATAAAATGGGCTAAAAATGCATGAGAAACAGAAAAGAACCTTGATCAAAGAATGATCCTCCCTGGCAACAGGAGGAGATCAAAACTCAAATTCAGAAGACAATAATGTCAAAATACTTACACGTGAACCCCCAAAAGAAAAAGATGAATTGGTTTTAAAACCCCTTGGAAGTAGTCAAAAAGGATTTTAAAAATCAAATAAGAGAGAAAGATGAAAAATGAGGAGAATTCTGCAAGAGAGCCGAGAGCTTGGAAAAGGAAGGAAAAAAACTGACCGAAGAAAACAAGTCTATACAAATTAGAATTAGGGAAGTTTAAAAGAAGGCACAAAAGGTCACTAAAAAAATAATTTCTTAAAAATTAACATTGGACAATTAGAAGCCAGTGACTCTATGGGACACTAAGAAAAAGTCAAATTAAATTTAAAAATGAAAAAAATATAATATAATGCAAAATAATTTCATTGGAAAAACAATCTTGACCTGGAAAATGTATACAGAGAATTTAATCATCATTGGACTAATTGAAAGCCAATACTTTTTTTAAAGAGTCTAAACAACATCTTTTAAGAAATTATTAAGGAGAACTGCTCTGATATGCTAAAACCAGAGGGTAAAATAGTCATTGAAAGAATCTATTTATCACTCTCTGAAAGAGATCCCAAAATGAAAACTCCAAGGAAAATTGTAGCCAAATTCCAGAATTATCAAGTCAAAGGGAAAATACTGCAAGCAGTCAGAAATAGACAATTTGGTTATCAAGAAGCCATAATCAGGATTACACAGGATTTAACAACTTTCTTTCAGGAGAAAAATGGATATTCAGTGATAAAATGGTCATTGTTTGAACTTTAATTTCATCAAATTTGGCTCAAAGAGGAAATAACATAGACATGCAATTAGGTATAGAACTTTAAAGCCATCTATAGTCATATGAAAAAATGCTCTAAATCACCGTTGATTAAAGAAATGCAGATTAAAGCAACTCTGAGTACCATCTCACACCTCTTAAATTGGCTAAAATGACAGGAAAAGATAATGATAAATGTTGGAAGGGATGTGGGAAAATTGGGACACTGGTGCACTGTTGGTGGAATTGTGAACTGATCCAACCATTCTGGAGAGCAATTCGGAACTATGCCCAAAGGGCTATAAAACTACATACCCTTTGAACCAGCAATGCTACTACTAGCTCTTTATCACAAAGAAATTTTAAAGCAGGGAAAAGGACTCCCAAGTGCAAAAATGTTTGTAGTACCTCTTTCTGTGGTGGTAAAGAGTTGGAAAATGAGTAAATGTCCATCAATTGGGAAATGACTGAATAAAGGTAATGGAATATCAGAGTTCTACAAAAATGATGAACAAGCTGATCTTAGAAAGGCCTGGAAAGATTTACACAAACTAATGCTGAGCATTACACAAGTAGCACCAGTAATACACCAAATACAGTAACAGCAAAAATGTTGAATGATCAACTGTGAAAGACTTAGCTCATCTCAGTGGTTCAGTGATAAAAGGCAATCCCAATAAACTGAATAGAAAACACCATCTGCATCCAGAAAAAGAACAATGGAGATTGAATGCAAATAAATACATGCTATGTTCACTTATTTTTTTCTGTTTTTCTTTACTCTCCATGTTTTTTCCCCTTTTGTTCTGATTTTCTTAACCAACATGATTCATAAAGCAATGTGAAATAAAAATAAACAAACAAATAAATAAATAAAGAGAAAAAAGAAAAGTTCGATATGATAGACTGTGGGAGAAATTTGAATGGAAAGAGAAAAGAACATGTCTTTTTCCCCCTCAGCAGTATATGTCATCTACACAAAAGTTAGTTACTAATTAGGACATAAAAACTTACAATCAAATGCAAAAAAGTAGAAATATTAAATACATCCTTTTCATATTATGATGCAATAAAAAGTATGTACAACAAATGGCCAAGGAAAAATAGGATAAAAATTGGTAGTGGTTTTTGTTTTTCTTTCTCAAAGAGGATCAAAATGACATCATTATATTAGTCAAGTTACAATGTGTCCAACTATGGCTGATCAGATCAATACGAGCTCGGAATGAGCCACAAGTTGGGCATAAATAGTCCATGTGAATATTTGAGATAGCTTCTCTAGCTTGGTACATCTCATTTTTCTTCTGATTTAATTCAATGCTGCTTTGATCACAGAGCATAGCGACTTCTCTGATGAGGGCACACCATGCTGAATGGTCCTGTGCCAGTGTTTCTATATCACAAAGTTCTAAAGTTCTTAAGAGATGCCTTGAGAGTGCCCTTGTATTGGTTTTTCTGACCATCTTGTGAATGCTTGCCTTCTGTGAATTCTCCATAAAATATGGTTTTTGTTTTGTTTTTATTTTTGGCAAGCATACATTTGTGACCAGCTTAACAGAGTTGTTCTTTCTGCAGTAGAGTTGGAATGGTGCATCTCAACTACTCAGTGCTGAAGGTGCTACACTGATTAGTGGTAAAAACATGATCTTAGAAAGATGGGCTGAACACTTCCACAGTGTTCTCAACAGACCATCATTAATCAGTGCTGGAGCTATTGACCATTTAACCCAAGTGGAAATAAATCATACTCTAGCTAAAGTTCCAACTGAAAAAGAGATTTCAAATGCCGTTGAGCTATTTCCATATGATAAAGCACCAGTTGCTGATTCTTTTCCAGCTGAGATTTACAATATGATGGATCCTTTGCTCATATAAAAGCTGACTGAAATTTTCCAGATTATGTAGCAAAAAGAAGTTAGGTCCCAGGAGTTCAATGACACCTCCATTGCCCATCTTTATAGAAGTAAAGGTATTAACTTAAAATTAATTGAAAACTAAGTAATTAAATCATAAGGAATGGGTGGGTCAAACAACAAACCATAGAAACAATAATTTCATCAAAGAGAACCCAAAAAATGAACTCACATACTAAAATTTATGAGATGCAGTTAAAGCATTTTAAGGGAAAATTTTATATTTCTAAATATAATATATATAAATAAAAACATGAATAAAATAGAGAAACAGGATATCAATGAATTGGTCTTACAGGAACAGTAATGAAAAATTTTAGAAAAAAAGAATAAATTTTAAAATCCCAATTAAATACCAAATTAGAAATTTTGAAAATCAAAGGAGAGATTAATAGAATTGAAAGTAAGAAAACTATTGAATTAATAAATAATACTAAAGCCTGATTTTATTAAAAAATTAATAAAATAAATACATCTTTGGTTAATTTGGTTTAAAAAAATGAAAGAAAACCAAATTAACAATAGCAAAAATGAAAATGGTAAACTCATCATCAATGAAGAGTAAACTAAAAGCAATAATTAGAGGAGTTATTTTGCCCAATTCTATGCCAATAAACTTTTTTTTAATATTTTATTTTATTTTATTTAATAATAACTTTATATTGACAGAACCCATGCCAGGGTAATTTTTTACAACATTATCCCTTGCACTCGCTTCTGTTCCGATTTTTCCCCTCCCTCCCTCCACCCCCTCCCCTAGATGGCAAGCAGTCCTATATATGTTAGAAATGTTGCTGTATATCCTAGATACAATATATGTTTGCAGACCCGAACAGTTCTCCTGTTGCACAGGGAGAATTGGATTCAGAAGGTAAAAATAACCCGGGAAGAAAAACAAAAATGCAAATAGTCACATTCATTTCCCAGTGTTCTTTCTTTGAGTGTAGCTGCTTCTGTCCATCATTTATCAATTGAAACTCAGGTCTCTTTGTCAAAGAAATCCACTTCCATCAGAATACATCCTCATACAATATCGTTGTCGAAGTGTATAATGATCTCCTGGTTCTGCTCATCTCACTTAGCATCAGTTCATGTAAGTCTCTCCAAGCCTCTCTGTATTCATCCTGCTGGTCATTTCTTACAGAACAATAATATTCCATAACATTCATATACCACAATTTACCCAGCCATTCTCCAATTGATGGGCATCCATTCATTTTTCCAGCTTCTAGCCATTACAAACAGGGCTGCCACAAACATTTTGGCACATAAAGGTCCCTTTCCCTTCTTTAGTATCTCTTTGGGATATAAGCCCAATAGAAACACTGCTGGATCAAAGGGTATGCACAATTTGATAATTTTTTGGGCATAATTCCAGATTGCTCTCCAGAATGGTTGGATTTGTTCACAACTCCACCAACAATGCATCAGTGTCCTAGTCTTCCCGCATCCCCTCCAACATTCATCATTATTTTTTCCTGTCATCTTAGCCAATCTGACAGGTGTGTAGTGGTATCTCAGAGTTGTCTTAATTTGCATTTCTCTGATCAATAGTAATTTGGAACACTCTTTCATATGAGTGGTAATAGTTTCAATTTCATCATCTGAAAATTGTCTGTTCATGTCCTTTGACCATTGATCAATTGGAGAATGTATGCCAATAAACTTGACAATATAACTGAAGTTGATGAGTACTTAGCAAAAACATAAATTGCCTTGATTAGCAGAAGATGAAATAAAATACTAAAAAAAGTTCTAAAAAAGAAGTTGAAGAAATAGTCAACAAATTTCCCAAGAAAAAATCTCCAGAACCAGTTATATTTTCAAGTAAATTCTGTCACACATTTGAAGAAAAATAATTTGAATGCTATATTAAAGTATTGCAAAAATAGGTGAAAGCATCCTACCAAATTCCTTTGATGACACAAATATGGTGCTGATACCTAAACTAGGAAGAGCCAAATCAGAGAAATAAAATTGTGGAACAATTTCCTTAATGACTCTTGATTCAAAATATTAAATAAAATACTAGCAAAGAAATTACAACAAGATATCAAAAAAAATTACATGCCATTATCTGGTCTGATTTATAACTGGAAGTCAGGGCTGGTTCAATATTAGGGCAATTATTAGCTTAATGACCATATCAGTAACAAACCTTACAGAAATCATGTGATTTTCATAGTAGATAGATGAAAAGCTTTTGACAAAATATCTGTCTAACATCTTCAGCAATCCTTATATGTCATAAGGATAATCTAAAAGCTTTCTTAGTAAGGTCAGAATGAAACAAGGATGGCCATTATCACAACTATTATTCAATCACTACATATATACATATATATATTAGCTTTTGTAATAAGAGAAGAAAAAGAAATCAAAGGATTTAATATAGGCGTGAAGGAAATAAAACTATCACTATGTGCAAATGGTGTGATAATATACTTAAAGAATCCTAGAACTATTTACAATAAAGAACAATTTTGCCAAAGTTTCAAGATATAAAACAAACCTACATAAATCATAAGCATTTTTTATATATGACTAATAAAACCCAGCAGCAAGAGATAGAAAGAGAAATTCCATTTAAAATAACTGTAAACAATATAAAATATTTGGGAGTATTTCTCTAAGACAAACCCAACAACTATATGAATAGAATTACAAAACATTTTTTCAAACAAATAAAGTTAATATGAGCTAATAAAATTAAATACTGTGATTCTCCTCAAATTAATATTTTTTGTTCAGTAACATACCAGTCAAATTACCAAAAATTATTTGATAAAGCTAGAATAATATCAAAATTCTTTTGGAAAAATAAAAATAAACTGAAGCAGTTCTATCTCTAAGCACTTTACAAATTTCATCTGATTTGACTGTTTCAAAAGCCTGAGGTAGTAGACGCTATCATTCTTTCCACTGCATAAATGAGGAAACTAAGACAGATGTTAAATATCTTTTCCATGGTCATACAACTGTAAGAAACTGACTCTAAGTTCAGTGCTTTGTCCACTGTCCCATCTATTTATCATTACTTCAGAGAGTATTGAATGTATTGAATATAATGTATTGAAAAAAATATAGGAAGGTTACAGATTTGCATTCGTTTCTTCACTGTATCCTTAACTAAGTATACACCCTAGAGAAAATATATAGTGCTCTTTCTTATAGCATGATAAAGAGATACAAAGTTAGATGAAGATCTCAAAAAGAATTTCTAGTTCTGAAATGTTATTAATATTATGATTCTAAAATATAAATATTTAATATATTCAATTATTAAGATGGTTGTCATTGATTATTTTGGGGTCTAGCATCAGCATTTGTTTTTTTGTTTTTTTTTAACTAGCATGGCATTTCCAATTTTCTCTGATCACGTTTGGTAAGATCACAAATGCATTATACACTTTATCTTTTCTCAAGAACTGGGCACAAAGACACAATATTATAGCTTGTTTAGCATTTAAAATAGGATGAGATGGATTGGTGTGATTATATTACTTAGTATTTCTATGCTTGTTTCTCTAGCACTGCAGTTTTAAAGAAAATAACAGAATGCAATCTGAGTTAGGTATTTTACTCCTATACACTATAGAAATCTGCTGACAGATTTTTCTTTCATTTCTCTGAGGATGTTCCTAATGGTACAAGTAAATCAAGGTCAATTATATGAAATTGTGACATAAAATCTAATAAATAACTGACTATACTTTTGTTACAACACTTTAGCTGAGTTATTTCCTAAGAATGTCATGAAATGCATGGGAAGAAAAAGAACTTCAAAAAGCTAAATGATAAGAGGAGATTTTGCTGGATTAAATTCATTTTAAAGTGTATATCAAAAGATCCATAACAAAAATAACAATCTTTCCCCCAGTTTTTGGTTTAAATATGTTCTAAGATTAAAGTTATGTCTATCAGCTATAAAATCATTTGGCTAAAGCCTGAAAAATTTAGCTAATCATCTATATGTTTTATTTATGGGTGGTAACAGCTAATTCATTCATCTTGCATTGCTGGGAAAAGCACTGTTTGATATAAGTGAATTTTCCAAATTAAAAAGCCTACTTCTTTAAAGGTCCAAACTGTTTCTTATTTACTAAATCAATCATTTTTTATGATTTTTTTTCCTAAAAGGAAAGCACTTCTTTGGCTTTTTAATCAAAGTATACTCCTAATGTTTCTTAATGATTCAGGTTCAACATTATAAATATCAGTTATCAAAAAACACTACCCATCAGGAGCTAATAAGCTCTATGAGACGGAGAAACCCTGAAATAAAGGCCACCATATTTTGAAATTATTGTATCTTCTTATATCTGTTTTTGAGACTTTTTTGTCTCCTTTCCCAGTTCTTAGTTGTTACTTCTTACTACAATTAGGCTGATCTTACTCTTATTAAAGACAAATAGGTTACTCAGTCGATAAAGAAAACTAGGCCTGGAGTTAGGAAATTGATGCTTCCTGAGTTCAAATCTAGCATCAGTCACTTAGATGTGTATGACCTGGAAAGTTATTTAATGTTGTTTTCCACAATTTTCTTACTATAGCTGAGTTGGAGAAAGAAATGACAAACTAATCCAGAATCATTTCCAAAAATATTAGAAGAAAGAAATGGAGTCATGAAGAGTTAGCCATGATAAAATACCTGAACAAAAACCAACTGTGATTAATGTTTATTGCATTTAATGTATAATTTTATGCAATATTTCTATTCAAATTATTATTTGAATAGAATTCTATTCCACACTTACATATCCTCATGGCAAAAATAATGAAAGAGACCCTTTGACTTTTTTTGCTATGGAGACTCTTAGAACAAAGAAAAACACAAAATGATACTCAGTGCTGTGTAGCTAGCTCCCAGTCTTTTTCTGTAATGACAGTGGCAATGTGACAGAAAAGTGGGTAGAGGATGTTACAAACACAGTGTTTAAACTATCAGTAAACATACATTCAGTTGTTCGTACTAAAAATGTAAGATCATTGTCAAGTAACATACCATATACAAGATGACATACTATTAGAAGAACTAAATAGTATCAATCCTGACATTATAAATGAAAGCTGAAGATAAATAAATAGGAAACTCTGTGGAACAAATAAGGAAGTTAGGAAGAAAAGCACTTATTGATATAAATGGGAAAAATGTGATGGAAAATTTAGTGTAAGAATTTTTAAATTGAGAAGAAGATAACCCTTTTATGCTATGCAAATGCACCACACCTATCCATCATGAATGTTTTCTTCAAGAAAAAAAAAGATACTGGACATAGGGAAAACAAAAAAATCTCTCAAAAATGAAATTGATTACTTTTAACTGTCAAAAAACCAATTTACTGTTGACATGAAAATAATTTCAACCAGCTGCTTGTGTACAGTCTGACTAGGCATTCATTAAAACAGAAATCAACACTCATATAAAACTAGAATAATAATGATAAAATTGATATAGCATTCAATTAAAACAAATTCAACCTGATATACTTAAATTTATTATGATATAAAAATGAGAGAAGTAGACAGAAGGAGAACACTATTTTTTATACTATCTTATTCAAGAGATAGGAAGCAAATACCATGATGAGAAGATATCTTGAATTGAAAACCAGCAAACATTTACGAAACTGGATGGTTGTGAGAAGTATCACCTTATAAATTTTTAAGACACAGTGGAAAGAAAAAATGAGTTTAAGGAAGGCTTGGCAAAAGATCCAACTAAACAAAGTCACACCAAAACACTTGAAAGATGTAACTGAAAGAAAAAAGACAAACATATAAAAATGGAAAATATTTATATATTTTATAACACCTTTTTTCATCAAGAATAATGGATTCTATTTTGACACTGAATTATAGTCCTGGTCATACTTTATGAGATAGTAAAAATGACAATTGAAGCAAACAAAGAAAAATAATGAGCTAAATCAGAACATATAGAGTTGGTGTATGCAAGATTCAAAATAATTTTGAGGGCATGGAACAATTGGCATTTTTAAAAAATCCAATGGATGGGATGATATTTAAGACATAAAAGATGATAAAATATATAAAAGAGGGAAGGAGAATCTTGACCTAATTATTGCCCCATAATTGACTTTTAGAGCACAAATAATTTTTATAATTTTATGAAAATATGCTTCAACAGCATCTTGAGGTAAATATTAGAAGAGAATAATCAATCTTTTCATAGGCAGTATTTCCTAATTAGCCCTATTTTTACTACAATATAATTGCTTGAAAGATACAGTATGCCCATTTTTCTTATTGTACACTATAAATAAGTATTTTATTTAGTAGAATAAGATACTGCAGTATCCAACAAAGGATCACTAATTCATGTGATAAAATTATATGATTCATTAAAAGACATAACAAAGATAACTTCACATGGCAATTCATATTTCACAAGGCATATCTCAATAGGCATATTCTCACTAAAAAGATTTTATTTATCATCGAGCAAAGTCAAGTAAGAAGTGATTCCCACTAGATAACAAGGTCTTTAAATTGATTTGGACAACCGACCTTGGACAACTCCTCCTCAGCCATTTTTCATATCTTTCTTGTCCACCTTTTATTATGGGAACAGAAATCAAATAAATACTACCTTGTTAGTCTGTAAAGAATATATCAATTGGCTCCCCAATTCTGTGCTTTCCAAACCCAAACCCCTTTCCATGGCCTCTTTATATATGTTGTTTCTTCCTAGAATAAAAGTAAGAACATTGAAAATAGGTATTATCTTGTCTTTGTATTTATATACTTTTCATTTAATGCAGTGATTGTCACTTAGCAAAACAATAAATATCACTCATTCACTCATTTATTCATTCATATATTCATCTTTATGAATAGCATTGTATGGATTGGAATAAAATCTTGATCAGTGAAGAATCTGAGATCCATATATGCCCAAAAGAATTTGGTCTAAATATCCACAGGAAATACAAAGTGAATCTATTTCTATTATCTTATTTATATTACTTAGATAGAAAATCTATGGAACTTGCTTATGTTTGTGAATGCGTATATAGATCTGCATATACTTATTATATGTTCATATATAATTTATGATAAATATATATGCATGTCATACCTATTTATTGTATATATTACATATACTTATGTACATATGTAAAATACTTATTATCTATAATGTAGAATTAATATCAATACTCTATAATATGTATAATAAATACATGTATATAATTTGTGTATCATTTTATCTGTATCTTGGCCAGATATCTTAAATGTGATAACCCTATTGTTGAACAGAAAGAGAAAAGGGGGGGGGAGTTATTGCCTTTGAAAAACCACAAAGTTCTTTTCATTAATCTAAACTTCTAACTGAAATAAAAATACATCTAGAAGACAAGGTTCTTCAGTGAATTTGCATGGCCAAAATTCAAGAAACTTACTGCCTCCAAAGAATTGAACTTAAGATTTAGCCAAAGATAGTTGGTAAACAATAATTAAATACCTACTGTATTCCAGGCACTATGATAAGTCACTAATATGAAGAAGAAAAACAGTTCCTGCCTGATAAGCTTATAATCTTATATGGGAAGATAACTCACAAAAAAAGATATTGAATAAGAGGGAAAGAAATATACTTGGTAGAGGGGAAGAATGCTGAAATCCAGAGGACTGTAGTTTGATAGTAAATAAAGGGATGGTTGTCCTGGAGATTTTTCTTCAATAGACATTCTGGGATGAGGTTTCTGCCCACCAATCAGAGGGGGTATAGAGACAGTAAGTACTGATGAGATTTGAGTGGTAGGGCTGGTGTGATCTTTCAGGATGTAGAGGTTCGTAAGATGTTATGGAGAAGTCTAGAGAACTGCAGCCTGGTACTAACAGGCAAAGAAGAAATGCATAGTGAGTAATGGTAAGCTATAACATACTACAAACGAAGCATTATGTAGGATAAGTTATATGAGATTTCTTCAAATAAACGTATGATAGAACAAGAAAATGAGCCATTACTTTAACAAAAGTCATGGATGATTGATAGAAATAATGTGCATTGCAGTAATATTATTCTAATGTCAAGAAATCTGAAGCTTTCTAGCCTATTAGATGGGAGATATGTGAGTACATACACAAACACACACATATATATGTAATTTATGATCAACTTTATTAAAAGTAATAACACATAAGATCACAGATTCACTGGAGTGTTATTTGGATGATTATTTGGGCAATCTTTTTTCCCGGAATAAAGTATAGAAGCTTTCTATCATTTATTTTCTTAGCCATACAAATGTCTTTTTATTTATGTCTGGACTCACTACTGTATTTTAAATAGTTGAAGCTGTTAAAATATTTCTTCTGGATCAGAAGGGTATTCTAAAATGGCCACATATTTAATATTACATAAAGGAAAAAATTGCAGCACCGCCAGTATGGCAATTAGAAAGAGTGTTGAATTCAGATTCAGTAATACCTAGTTTGAAATACTTTCTAAGACACCTAATAGCTCGTAGACTCTGGGAAGGTCACTTAATCTCAATTCAGTTCTTCATCTGACGAATGAAGGAGTTAGACATGATGTTCTTGAAAGTCACTTCCAGCTCTAAATCTATGGTCTTACAAGATTCATATTGCTCAGATTTTATCCAGAAGTTATTGCCATTTTATGTTATAACTTAATTAAAAAACAAGTTGTCTAATATTTTGTTTCATTGATTTCCAGTACTCCAAGTGCAACATGATCAGAATTGGATGATATCATAACATTGCAATAAATAACAATAAAGCACCTAACCATCAATTTCTCTTCACTTTTCTATCTCATTGGTCACCCTTTATGGTCATAAATTCCTACAATTATATCTCATAACAAGAGATATGTTCTATCCACTTAGTTTTCTTCAGTATGGTAGCTGTCACATTAGGAATCTGTCTCTTTATCTGTCTAATCTATATACAATTAAATATAAGATCCTTTTTGAGCAGAAATTATTTCATTTTTGTTCTTAAATCCTTAAGGACCATAATAGTGCCTAGAACATGAGCTCACTTTTTGAGTATTCATCTCATTTAAATAAATTTGTAATGTTCCAGAGATTTCATTTCATATATCACGTCATCTGTAAATATGAACATCTGGAGCACTTCATTATCTAGAGAGATTCCTACTTCATATGTCTTCTGAACCGGGCATCCTCCATATTGATGGTAAGCATCTATCTCCTTTTTAAAGCCTTAATTGATGTTTAAAATCAAATGTTTTGTTGAATAGAATCATGTTTGTTGTGAACCTTTTAAGGATTCATGTAGATTTTGATTTAGAAGTACCTAGGTGGGACACTCATTTTGAGTTCTCTGTATCTTCTTGGCTATGGAAGTCCTTCCATTCTTTCTTTCAAAATCTATTTCGTGTGCTAACTCATTAATGAAATCTTCCCTGATACTTTAGGTAGAAAGGATCCACTCCTCCTCAAATCATTTGTACTATTCTATTTTAATCTCTCATGTGATATGTTTTCATGTATGTTATAGCTGTATATATATATATATACATACATAATACATTTATACTATATTATTGGTCTACATAAGGTATATGTGTGTATACACATGGCCTTACTGCCTAATTAATTGTAATCTTTTGGAGGTTAAGGACTATTTCAGCATTTATTTTTGCATTCCCAGAGGCTGCAAAAGTATACTCTATATAACACCATGCGGTTAATAAATGTGTGTTTAATTTTCAGGAATGAATTAATTAACTATAATTACAATCATGATCAATAATTAGTGTATAATTTATCATTTCTTTAAATTATCAATAAAATTAGTTTCAAAAGCATTAGGGACTTTTTGGAAATAAAAGACCACAAGACTGAAACTGCAATATTTTTCTCTCTAGAGAGCTTCAAACAAATACAAAAAAGTCCTTGGCTTTGTAACATTCTAGTAATTTATTGCATTCATATGACCACACATCCTTCTTTCAAATATTTTCTTTGCTAGTATGGTTAGAACTAACAAGGTGACCTTAGACATGTAGATCTCATTTTCTTAGAATTCTGATGATAATTTAAAATAGATGTTCCATGCTGCTAATTCTTAACATTCACAGTCCACCAATACTAACTATCCTTCTCCTTCACCTCAATGTATGAAATCAAAAGATTATTATGTGAGTGTGTTTTAATTTCCCAGTGCCTGTGTGGTTTGTTTGCCACTGCCGTGTTTCATTTCCGAAATTTGATTTCTGAAGTTGAACAAAGTATTATGCTGTAAATAGAATCCTGAGAAGAAAATTTAATAAATAGCAAAGCCAATATTATGGACATCCTTTAAAAGGGAAACCTCATTTCCTTTTTCATAAGCTCATCTTTGATCTGCAAGTTTATGTACATTGCCTCAACTCTGTTCAATTTCCCTGTACCAGCATTCTCTCCATATGAGAATTTGTGTGTATATACATATATATTCAGAATATTAAAGTAGCATATTTAGAGAAACATCAATTACCATACATAGGTAGATGGCATTTGCATGTTAGAACAGGGGGCTTTGAGACAGTAAAAACAAAAGTAATGTCATTAAAGTTACTGGATGACTATTAGTAAGACAGAAGTTAGCAAATTAAGCAGCTAAAAATATTTTCACTCACGTCTCTATATATATGAGTATAAAATGACTCTTTGGCATATTATTCCTATGTTTAGATAACTCTTACAATAAGAGCTAAATCCATGGAAGGGCTTGAGAAGTGAAACGTTCAAATAGAGCAAATGATATGGTCAGATGCATCTTGTCTGTGTTCTAGTGATAACGCATAAATAACTCAGAATCCTTAGGCTAATAAGTGTAGATCTGGAAGGGACCTCAGGTAATTCAATCCCTTTATTTGACAGATGAAACTGAAACCTAAAGAGGGCAAATTATTTGTCCAAAGTCTCACGGCAGAACTAGAAGCAAAATTCCACACTTAGTAACTCCATGATTAGTACTATTTCACCAAGCTTCCAATGGGAATACTATGATTCATGGAGGTTAAATTACTTATCTAAGGTTACAAAGGTTGTAAGCAGTGGAACTGGAATTTGAAACTAGGTCCTGTAACTCTATTTACAGAACCCTTTCCATAGTATCACTATATATATAATTATATAATGTTAATTATATAATCAAGCAGTTTTGATTTATTTTTAGAATCCCTGATTCTATTGCTGTTATTATTATTATTATTAAAAACTAGTCTTCCTTATTTCACCCACTCTAAAAGTATAGGATGTACTCAGACTCTAATTAGCTCAGTATCTTTAACCTCCTCCATTTCCCTTCTTAAGCAATCTGGTGATTCACTTTTGCAGTGCTCACCACATTCATATTTGACTTAGTTAAAATATTTCATTGACTTAGATGACTGCTCCTCAAAACCCTAGAAATCAAGATATCCACAAACTTCAGCGTCCAAGTATCAGGAAATATAGATGGGGACTATCAAACTTTACTTTTTATTATGTTTCAACAGCATTAAGTTTTTGCTTTATAATATTTTATAATACACTCACAATTACTTGCCATTTTCAGAAAAATAAATGAAGAGGATCTTCAGTGCTGTGAGTACTTAAGTTTGAGTCTGAAAAAAGCTTGTGACCAGATCCCTGTAATTCAGCTCAGGAAACAATAGCAGAGTAAGAAGGATAAAGAATAAGACATAATACCTAAACGTGATAATGTGACATTTCTGTGTAATATTTTCTAAGAAGTTATATTTGTGAGTTCAGAATTATTTTTTATTTATATAACATAGTTTGCTAGAAAACATTAATGCATTAGTTATGGAGTGAGACAGAAATGCCAAGGTAGAATTATTTTTCAGTCAAAATATCCACTTAGTTGGAAATAGTGTCAATGTTTAGAACTGTATAAGAGAAATCCTAAAATATTATCAGATGATCTAGCAATCTTGAAAATCTTCTACAGATAAATCTAATTAAATAGTAGGAACTGATGGGAAGAGTTGTTACTGAGGAGCTTTTTTTGAAATACTGTCCTGATTTTCAACTTGAATATCCAGGTGCTTTGCTAATGGGATGGCTTTTACTCACCCCAAATTCTTCAACACAAATCACCTCTGTTGTTCTGCTTGTTTTTATGAGTAAATGTGAAAAGGGAAGGGGGAGAGCAAAATAGTTCATGTTTAGAATTAGTAAAGCAAGAAAAGTCTGTAAAGAGCACAGATAGCTGGTGTCTATACTTCTTTATAGAAGGGGTTCTGGATCTCTATCATATAATTTATATAAATCCTTTTAACAGTAAAGATAGGGGGCAAAATTGGAAAATGGTGATATAAGGCCAGGACAAAATTTAACAATCAACAATATTTATTGGATCAATGAATAGAAGTTTCAGAGAGATTCTGACTTAAGTCCTAAAATTTAAAGATGACTAAATTGTATTTTATTTTTTTTGTATTTTACTTATGCCAGGCAAATAGTAGAAGAGATAGTGAACCCCCAAATGTTTCCTAAAATGGAGAGAAAAGAAGCAAATACATTTCTTTGTTCGAAAAAATGAATTGTCTCTATCAGGAATTGTGTAAAACTCAGAGGGTATCTTAAATAACAAAATGGCCTATGCCCTCTCTATTTTAGAGTCAGATGATTGATTTACTTCTCTGTAAGATTAACATTTTTAAAGGAAATGGGTTCAGTAATATTGCTGCTATTATTAGTTATTATATATGTAAAACAGGAAATCACAGATAAGACACAGACAAGTCAAGATCTTCCCAACTCTCTTAGACTGAAATGGCAGCAGCCATTCTCAAGATCTAATTCCACTGTTGACCTACAAGGAGAATTTGACCTGTCATATTTCTTATCTGAGCTGGTTTGCCTCTCTTTAGTCAGTAGCCTCTGGCTCTCGGGAGCTCAACATATTGACAGTGGATTTAGTGAAGACGCTTTAGAAAAAAAGGAAAACAGCATCCTATCTTCCAGGCAAGTGCTTTACACATATTTCATTTGATCCTCACAATATTCCTGAGGTAGGAGCTAACATGACCCTCATTCTTGAGGAAACTTAGGTGAAATGAAGTTAAATAACTTTCCTAGAGTCATATAGCTAGTAAGGATCTAAGTAAGCTTGGATTTGAAGTCAAGTTTTCCTGGTTCCACACCCAGCTCTCTATTAACTGTATGAATTACCAGCTCTTGGGTACCACTGAAGCTCAGAACTCCCGAGCTTGAGTGATCCACGAGCCTTAGCCACCCCAAGCAATAAGGACTATAGTCATGTTGCACTATGGCATGTATTATCTAAGTTTTATTGTTCAGAAAATATATTAATTTCTGGGTGTGGGGTTTTTTTTTGGTCAAAGTATCCATTTAAATAAACTTGGTCATCAAAAGAAACCACATGATAAATTCAAGAATCAGGACACCCAGTCTTGTATACATACCTTCCCCCTATGTGTACCATATGCATACTTTCTTTACTTTCATCAGTTTTTTCCACGTATAATATGTTCTAAAAATACATTTTGTGCCCTTGAGGATTGCCAATATTAAAGCTCTGGAAACTTAATTTCTTTATTGGCTTACTCTGGTGAATAATGTTATAGTGTTAGTAAATGGCATTGAACAAGTCACTTAAGTGCATTGTGCCTCTCTCCTGTCTTCTTTTGAATGGAGGAACTAATCTTTATTCCTTACTTAGCTCACACAGCCAAAAAAAAGGAAAACATTTGAGTTTAAAATAGTACAAAATTTGAGAAGCATTTAAAGTTGCTAAGAAAAAAAGAGGGATATGAACATGAACATTATGATTATCATAATTTATATTTGTAGTTCCTCTTTGCTCTTCTTCTTTCCCATCTCCCTCTCTTTGGAACACATTCAGCCAGAAATCCAGGAAGGCACTTTAAGGCCTTCTACAATCCTGCTTGTAATGTTGAATGATCCATATCCATTACTTCAGTGTAGGTACAGAAAGGTTGAGTCCAGACCCTATGTTATGTTAGGACAAATTCAGTACCAGGTTAGCCTATGGGAGATTAATTTTTTTGCCTATTATAATTCATGGAGATAATCTACTAAGGGTGTCAATCTATGCTAGTTGAAAGTGTACTCTTGCCAATGAAGTTTCACAGCCTGGCAATATTGACATCAATAATCTTAATGCCCATCACACTAGGCACTTTAAAATATTGATTTTATTAAATGATTACAGTTGAAAACTCTAACAATAATTTCTCATAGGCTGGTCTTCTTGTCTGCTTTTGGTGCTGCAGTTACATGGACATGGAAACATACAAAGTCAAAGAATCGTAAAAGCCTAAGTGATATAAAATAAAAATACTAGCTATATGAATGTGTAATGCCTTAAAAGTTCATTTGTAAATTGGAAGTGTTATACTATTTTTCAAAGTAGATTAGTGCATACTTAAAGAGCTCTAATTGTTAGGAAATATTCCTTGATATCAAGTCTGAAGTGGTCTCTTTAGAGCTTCCACCCATTACTTCTAGTTCAGCTTCCTTAGAACCAGATAGAACAAATCGAATTTCCTCTATATATCATGATACTTCAAATACTTTAAGACAGCTATCCTGCTTTTTTTATTCTCCAGGCTAAAAATGCCCAATTTCTTCAATTAATCCCCATATAACATAAATCCAAAGTCCATCAACAAAATCCTTGCTACCTGTTTCTACAGTACTCTCCAGCTTTTCACTGTCCATTTTAATCCTAGTTCTCAGAAATTAATACTATGTAATACTTGAATATAGGGGAAAATGTGCCTTTCTCCCTGCTTTTCAGAGTTGTCAGCCTATGGCTAAGATATTCTGCCTATATAGTAATACTCAGATAATAAGTTGGCTAGTTTTGCTAAATAATTCTTTTCTTTTTTTTCTGGTTCATAAAAATACTCATCAGGTAAGAAGGGGAATAGATATATTTGAAAATAAATATGAGTAAAGAATAAAAAAATAAAAAGTCTAAGTAAAGTCATATTTCAATGTTTTTATCTTTTTGCTACTCTTATATTATGATGTAACTCACTTATCATTTAAGTATTTTTTTAGGTTGGTCTCAGAAGCAAACCTTGATTTATAACACTTTTAGGGAAAATACATTCCCAATTGTATCTCAGATCCCGGGAATATATCTTCTTCTTCCAACTTAATCCCCATGACTGATCAGGAATGAGGAGATGGACAATTTTTCTTTTGTCAAATAACAATTTAAAACCATAATTGGGGTGGGATACAGGGTAATTTGCTCTCAGGCAGGAGGGGAATTTCCTCAGCAATCAAAATAGGTGGCAAGAGGATCTTCACACTTTAGACCTGGTAAACTCCTTCTAGTAAGAAAGAAATTTCATCATTTCCAGAATTGCTCATGTCAGATTTCATAAATCTTTGACTTTCAGGATATTGAATGCTGTTATCCATTAGCCCTCCTGTCAATTTTTCATTAGGGTTCTATAATTTCTGTTAGACTCTGGTTGTGATAGTTAGGATTTCTTTTTACAACTGATATCTAACTGCAAATTATTTGTCATTAAAAAAAAAAACTTTACTTTTTCAGGTTTGTTCTAGTCTAATTCTGAAAGAGAAAAAAGCAGGAAAAATGAATAATTAAGTCACTCTGACCTAATTGATATGACCTCCTGAAATATGGCCTAATAGCAGAATTTGATTTTTTTTCTTGTAACCTTCATTCACAAATATCATTCAAGTTTCCTTCCTTCTTCTGCCGCTCTCAGTTATCTAATCATGTAATCAATAAATGGATCAATGAGTATTTTTTGAAATACTAATTTTTGCTAGAGATGTACTGTATGCACTAGGGATAATTAAATAAAAAATAAATAAAAATCCCTTCCATTGTTTCTTCTGTATTTAAGTTTAAAGGATTTGGTAAAGAATTGTTAGTAGATAAAAAATTAAAAACAGGAGAAAAAAGAAGGAATGGATGATCATATTTAGTAATAATAAATTTTTAACTTCATAAGGTGAATCTGAAGATCTACTGGAAATAGTTCATATGATTGGTGTGTAAATCATATAAAGTGAAGATTCTTCCTGATTTTCATGTATGAATTCCATGGTTTTCAATGTTGCATATTGATCTCTCAAAAAAACAAACAAACAAACAAAAAAAACAAAAACCTTAGTATTTTGATAGGGAGCAGGAAAATAAACCAAAAGAGTTCTTTAAGGTTGAGAAGAACTATTGGTCATTCATCTCTCTTTGCAGGACAAATGCCAATGCAGATAAATCACTATTTCTTACAACTAGGTGAGCCTTTTGGAAAATATTAGTGAAGATGATTGTTCTAAGGTGAATTATCTGTCGCATTCTTCTTCCTACTCCCTATTTGTGGAACAAATCAAAGACTTGTTTCCTCTGTGACAGTGGTATTTTTGTGTTAGAAAAAATGCTCAGCTTTAAAGGCATTATTTTCAAAGTATAAATTGAAATTGATTCCCATTCTAAAAGATAAAAATCTTTGAAGATATTTGAATTTAACCATCAATGAAAAATATATTTTTGAAAGAGAATTGTCTATCAAAATGTTTTACATATTTTACCTCCCAATATTAGAACCACTAAGTCATTTATCTGAAATTTGAATAGCAAATTATTATAATAAAGAAATGACTATCACAGAACATTTCAATGGTTATTTATAAAGAAAGGAGCAACGTTATTTTAAAGTGATATAATTGGTGTAACCACACCAACAAAATAACACTCAGATCAGTTCAGATTTTAAATAAGGCCAACAATAATCATTAGCTTAGTCACATTTTTTATGTTACATAGTTTCCTGGTCAGATAAGGAAAAAAATGAGTACTCAAATGGAAGTTCTCTGCATTTTACAAGAAAAATAGTATGAATGGAGCAGAAAGTGTTTGCTTCTTTATTACATAAATAATTAGGGCAGAATTCACAAGCAAACTCACGATCCAGGCCTAAAAATCTATGTAACTCATATTATTTCAAATGATTTTTCTACATTGGATAATAATAGTTAACTCATTTGCTTTTTCTGTGTCAGGAATACTCTGAAAACTATGGAATCTCTTGGGTCAGATTTAAATCTCAGAGTTCATGATCTCAGCTTCATAAATCATACAATTTTAAATCTAGAAAAAGCCTAAGTCTAAAGACTTAGATTCAGATAATCACAAAGCTTATATGACTAGCACAAGGTCACAAAGAGTGACAAAACTAGAATTAGAGAGGAGAAGGAGCTAGATGGGGGAGTAAAAGCAGTGATTCACCTCAGCTCTCCACAAACTCCTTCAAATACCTTTAAATAACAACTCTAAACAAACTGTAGAGGAGCAGAAATCACTAAAAGAATGAAGAAAAAATTTCCAGCCTAAGACAAATTAAAAGGTCAGTAGGAAAAATCTGTTGCAGCAGCATGAGAATGGAATGTAATCCCAACCCCTAGCAAACCAGGAGCAGACCTTGGTAACCTGAAACAGCAGTGTCAGTGACCGCTTCTGGAGCACTAAATCAGCAAATGGTGGAGGGATGGAACAACTGGTCAAAAGGAGATTACAGGAATTTCTTTGCTAGTACTGAGACAGATTTCTCTTGATTTTTTAATAATCTGCTCTGGGTCACAGAACCTGGTGGTAGTGTCAGGGTAGAACTAGCAACCATAAGAAAAAAGAGACCTTGTTCACAGTTTCAGAGCAGAAAAAGAGTGTGTAAATCAGAGCACAGGCCCAAAGAATAAATACAATCTCCTTGGATTATACCACCTTGAAGGAACTGAAAACATATAGGTCTCTTGAAAGACCTCTGAAAACAGCTGAACAAAAACCCTGATGCTCAGGACAATGTACCCTCCACCCTAGTGGCAGAACCTTACTTTAAAAAAAGTATTAAAAGTCAGGAATAGATTGGGAAATGAGCAAACAACAAAAAATTCTGACCAAAGAAAATCACTGTGGTGACAAGGATGATCAAAACACATTCAGAAGAAGATAAAAAAAGTCAAAGCTCCTACATCTGAAGCCTCCAAGAAAAATATGAATTGTTCTCAGGCTATGGAAGAGCTCAAAAAGGATTTTGAAAATCAAGTAAGAGAGGTGGAAGAAACATTGGGAAGAGAAGTGAGAGTGAATATATGAAAAAATGAGTCAACAGCTTGGTAAAGGAGACATACAAAAATATTGAAAAATATAACACCTTAAAAACAGAACAGGCCAAATGATGAAGGAGGTGCAGAAAATCAATGAAGTGAAGATCGCCTTAAAAAGCAGACATTGCCAAATGGAAAGAAAAGCACAAAAATTCAGTGGAAAAAAAACCTTCTTAAAAAGTTGAATTGGTCAAATGTAAAAGGTAGTACAAAAGGTCACTTAAGAAAATAATTCCTTAAAGATTAACATCAAGTCAATGGAAATTAATGACTATGATAAATCAAAATATAATAAAACAAAACAAAAAAAACTAATAAAACAGACAAGGTGAAATATTAGAAAAACAAAAACAAATTAAAAAACAACTAAACTGAAAAATGTGTTCAGAAGAGATAATTTTAAAATTATTGGAATATCTGAAAGCCATGATAAAAAAAAAGATCCTAGACATCATCTTTCAAAAAATTGTCTAGAAAAACTGCCCTGATAGTCTATAACTATTCTATAACCAGAGGGTAAAACAGAAATTTAAAGACTTGCCTGATCACCTCCTGAAAAACATCCCAAAATAAAAACTCCCAGGAATATTATAGCCAAATTTCAGAGTTCCAAAGTCAAGGAAAAAATAACTGTAAAAAACCAGAAAGGAACAATTGAAGTATTATGAAGCCCCAGTCATGACAACATAAGACACAGCAACTTCTACGTTAAAGCATTAGAGCACTTAGAATATAATATTCTGGAGGACAAAGGAGCTAGTATTACAAGCAAGAATCAGTTATCTAACAAAATTGAGTATATGCCTTCAGGCAGAAATGGACATTCATTACAATATAGGGACTTTCAAGTATTCTTGATGAAAAGATCAGAGCTGAATAGAAAATAAGATTTCCGAATTTAAGTTAAAGAGAAATATAAAAAGGAAAACAGAAAAGGGAAATAATAAAGGACTTAATAAGGCTAAATTATGAAGATTCTTACATGGGAAGATGATACTGTAACTCATAAGAGCATTCTCATTATTGGAGTGGTTAGCAGTATATATATATAGAGAGAGGGTACAAGTGTAAGGTGAATGAGAAGGCATGACATTTAAGAAATATAAAATAAGGGGGTGAGAGAAGGAAAAGGTAAAATGGAAGGGGGTAAACATAAAAGAAACAAGAAAAAGATTTTAATGGATGTTAACTTCTAATGGAGGAGAGTGGTTGGGGGAATGGAGGAATTTTACTGTCATCAGAATTGGCTCAAAAATAAATAACATATATATTCAATTGTGTATAGAAATTATCATATCCCTCAGGAAAGTAGGAGGGTAAGGGGATAAGAGGAGGGGGAAGTGATAGGGCAGGTTGAGGAAAGGCATAGTTAGAAGCAAAAGACTTTTGAGGAGGAACAAGGTAAAAGGAGAGAATAAAATAAATGTGTGGGGGGAAATAGGATGGAGGGAAAATAAGTTAGCAAAAATAGCTGGAAAAAAAGTGACATGAGTTTCTGTGATAAAAGTTTCCTTTCTCAAACATATACAAAACGGATTCAAATTTATTTAAAAAAAAATGAAAGAAAGAACTATTTCCCAGTTGATAAATTATCAAAAGATAAGAACAATTTTCAAATGAAGCAATCAAAACTATTTCTAGCCATAAGAAAATATACTCTAACTTACTATTGATTGGAAAAGTACAAATTAAAATAATTCTGAAGTACTAGCTCAGAACTATTAGATCAGATGATAGGACAAAAGAAAGGAAATAACAAATGTTGGAGGGGATGTGAGAAAACAAAGTCAATGCACCATTGGTGGAGTTGTGAAGTGATTCAATTATTTTATAGAGCAATTTTAAACTATGCCCAAAGGGCTATAAAACCATACATACCTTTTGATCTAGCAATGAGGAATGGTTGAACAAATTGTGATATATGATTTATATGGAATACTATTGGGCTATAAAAATGATGAACAGCATCAAAATTGATTCAATGAATGAATAATATACACACAAAACACAACCATTCAGCACTTGCTTTAAGCCATTCTCTAAGATTGTAAATTTGGAGAAGATACCAACTTTATTCATCTGAAAGTTCCTTACACCAAAGAAATGCATAGATACCTTATTTCTAACAGGCAATCTGAACTCCATAGGCAAATAATTCTTTTCCTTTTCAATATATAGTTTTATTTTCTCAATCATTATACTAAAAAGTCCCTTAAATTTACCAAAGGTCGTTAAGCAAAGGGAAGCTCACCTTTGATTATTAAGATGAAATCAAAGAAGCATTTTATAAGTTAATATACAAGGGAAAGCTCCAATATGATATTCTACCAACTTACATCACAAGATTTTATATTTTAAGTTAAAATTTGATCATAAAGGAGAGACTTTTTACAAAAATCACAAATTCTATTTTGGAAATATCTGTGGTTAATCAAACTCATCCTAATCTAATTAACCAGAGGTTTAGAAAGCTTTTAGGGGATGAATATTTTACCTTTATTTCTTTGGTTTGTTCAGAACATAATACAACAAATTGATATCATTAAAAGAAAAAGAAAAAATGCAACACACTTCTAATGCTGTTTCCTGAGGCTCTCCATTTATTAGCAAAGACTGTTTTTTATTTTCTTGTTCCTATTGCTATTAAATTAACTGTAAGCAAGATCATATAATGGATAACAACATGGACAGAGAATCTGAAAACCAATATCTAATTCTAGTTTTTTAATTTTTAAAAAATATTTTAGATTTGCTTCATTATTTAATATTTTTTAAAACAATTGTTAGCATTCATTTTTTTTAAATTTTGAGTTCTAAATTCTCTCCTTTCCTTTTTCCATAACTTCTGTCATTGGGAAGGCAAGCAGTTCAATATTGGTTATACATGTAGAGTCACGTAAAATGCTCCAATGATAGTCATGTAAAAGAAAACATAGACTTAAAGGGAAAAACAAAACAAAACATACCATGCAATCTGTATTCAGACATCATCAGTTCTTTTTATGGTTATGGATAGTATTTTTAATCATAAGTCTTTCATCTGGCAGATGGAAAGAAAAAAAGGATAATCCACTTCTTCCAAGAATCTAAATTACACATTGTATAGGATTCAAACAAAGGAACAAGGAAACAATAAATGATTGACCAGCACAGAGAAAGCTTTTAGAAAAAAAAATACATGGGTTGCTGGAGATGTATAATAGGAGAAATCTCCTTATATTTCTTTCATCAATCTTTAGATCTAATTGAGTTTCTGCCCAGCACAACCTAGATACTGACTAAGGAGTAATTGAATACAGTCTCTAAATAACAGGTCTAGATTCTCAGCTATGCTGACTAAATACAAATGATAGAATAACACTTGCCATAATTTCCATCTTTGGGTTCTTTAAGCCCAACATTCTTCTACTAGCATAAAACACAGATGCAGACAACTAGGTTAAGGTTTAAAGTATTTTATCATGAGTTTGCTAGAATTCCTTTGAGGAGTGATAGAGAATAGATGAGTGGCAACTCACATAGAGATCAAATTAGGAAAGCATCAAGGGCTATAAGACAAGGGATTTAGACTTATATCAGTAAAATACTGTACTAACAACATACAAGGACGTTTTCCAGACATTTAAATACTACACATAGCCACAAATTTTATCCAAAAAAATTAAGGCATGCATAATCTCATGCTTCCTTTGATGTCAATAAGCAGTGACATAATCTCATATATCCCCTAAATACACAATTAAACAGACTCTATAAATTAAGTCAGATTATAGATTAAACAATTTTTAATCAATTTATTTCATCTTTGGTCTTAACTGTCCTATGTATCCATCTGAAACTTGGAAGTATCCTTCATTTAGAAATTCTGGAATAGGTCCTTTTCTCAATTATATTTTAGAAGTATATTCCTCTTAAATTTGGTTTTCCAGTAACTTGCTCATAAGGTAATAAGCTGTCCAAACATTAATTAGACAATATCACAAATTTGTCATTCTTTATAAAAACATTTTAAAGCCAAATATATATGCATGCATATATGTGTATCCCAATTGTTAAGGAAAGCAACCTGATGGCTCACTCAAAACCCAGAAAAAAAATAGCTACTATAAATCTTAAGTCTGACAGATATTCATATTTGAAAGCATTGTATACTAACCCCTAAAACAAAATTAAAAATTTTAATCTGGGATTTGTCAATATTAAGTTTACTCAAATATGTACTTGTAATATATACTATTCCAGGGGCACTTTCATAATTGTCATAAAGAATGTTCAATTTATCAAATAAAATTTGTCCTTCATAAAATAAACTTGTAAGCCACTTTATTTCAGCTTTGAAAGATCCTAGATTCTCATTAAGCCACTTAATTATTTAGAATTTTACCACATAATTTCAGCATCTTTCCTCACAGAATTAATAAGATTTATGACTTCACTAAAGCTGAAGATCCAGGGCACAGAAAATTTGGCAAATCCCCAAAGAACTTCCCATATATTTACAAAGGTTATATTACCTTCTCAAACTTTAAATTATTACATCATCATGATTATTACTGTTCATTTTAAGCAAACTATTGAATTAGATACTTGTCAATTTTGTTTTTTTTTTAAACAACTCTTTTTAAAACTCTCTTTAAAACTTTTTTAAACAACTTTTTTTTAAAACTCTCAAAGAAAGAGTTGATTTTCCATTAATGAAATTGTATCACTCTCTGGATATCAATTTTCAAATTAACATTTCTTATAAAATGATTTCCCTAAAATGTCAATGCAAGAAAACTTAGAAGCTTAACAATAACATTAACAACATAATGGATTTTTAAAACATTCCACAAAACACTTTGCCAGTGAAATGACATCAATTCATTTGAATGCATATCCAAATCATCTTACATAGTCAATCACTTCATCCATCTATTAATTTGCCATTCTATACTAATCACATTTAAAAGACCAATATAGAGTATTTGCATATTTAATATTTTTTTCATGCAGTTTCTAAAAATATCACCGTAATGCCAAATGTCAAGTGTGTTTTCCCTTATGGTTTAATCTATCTATAGGAGGTCAAATATCACAATTATCCCCTTTATGTGAGACTACATTATAATTTAGTTTTAATAAGAACTCAATCAAATGAAATCTGAATTTGTAATAGCAAATGATATCATTCTAAAATTTTCCAGGACCATTTGCTGCTAAAACTTCAAGTTGTTGAACCCACTGCTTTCAGTCAGTTTCATTGCAAAGATATGGTAGCAGTCTCACATTCTTATTCTTCTTAAAATAGTTTAGCATTTATGAAAATCTTCAAAATGTAATTTGGAAAATCTGTTGCAAAGATATTATATTTTAGTTAGAAATTTATTCTTTAGATTATAACATAATAATAAATATGTTTATAACAGCATAAATTTCTACAAACAAGAGGGGATTTTCTTTCTTTGTTTATCTGATATTTGCGATGTAATGCTTACCTGGCTGGGGCAGATATGATTAAAAAGTAATTTACAAGTTTGTTTGTTTCCTTTTCCCCCTGAAACTTTGTCACTCACTGAAAGGCTAAAGTGGGAGCAACCTTTTTTTTTTATTGGATTAAAAAGTTTAACATAAAATTACAGAAAACTGGGAGAATTGTTTCAAATATGAAATTTCATTAATCTTCCCCAACATTCTAAATTCTATGGCTAAGTTTTTTGTTTGGTTATGTTATATCAGACTTTATTACTGGCTATATTTTTCCTTAGAAATATTGAAATCTTGTCTATAAACATTAGACACAACACAAAACTAACAGAGCTTCTGTTAAGCTCTGTTAAACTTATAAACAGGGGAGAGAGAAAGAAAAAGAGGGATCTCTTGTTTTAGGAAAACATCCAGCCCATGAATGGTCAAATCTTAGACAACAATTTATTTTGATTAGTATTTGTGTGAATTTCTCGCATTAATCCAGAGTCCTAATAAGTGCTTGCATGTAAGACTGAAAGTTAGACAACCAGTTCTTATCTGTCACTCAATCAACTAAATGGATAAAGTATTACCTTCTGTCAGATCACACAGTTCAACTAATGTCCCTTATATTTGCTACCATATTATATTGTCACTGATCTGCCGTCTAGTTTATTTTCTAATACTCATAGGAGGTTAAGCAAAGTACAGTAAAGGAAAGAGAAGTTAAAAAGAAAAAGATCTGTTGGAAACCAGTAGAATTAACAGATGGCAGATTCACCCAAAAAACATTCTTGGTTGATCAGTCTAAAAGGAACAATCATTCATTTATAAGGATAGGCAAGCTAGTTAGGTCTACACTTCTCTAAGTAATAAACCAAAACAATGTGTACACTTTGGACATCTGGACACCTGGAATCCTCAATCCTAAAACCTAATTTTCGGCCTCCGGGATTTGATTGTGTCTCATATGAACTATGGAGGTACACAACTCTTTCTGAACTGGTCAGAGTGATCTTGTCTAAATCAAATTTCACTTTCCACACAAAACATCTAGGAACCCACTTCTGACACTTTTTAAAGCTAAGAACAAAAGAGTCTTAAACTTAAACAATTTACAAAGAAGTTCATTAAATTGTTCAGTGGAGGAAAGGACCAAAAAAGAATGACCCTGTCCTCCAGAGTAACATGTAAGTTTTGTATTATATAGAATTCAAACAAAAATACAAGGAAAAACTAACTGATTGGTCACCATGGAGACATATTTTAGATAATACACTTGGATTGTTTGAAATGTGCAATGGGAGAAAACTCCTTCCATGCATCAGACTTCAGCTCTTTTGGGTTTCTGATCAGAATAACTTAGATCCAGAGTTAAGAATGGAATGACTCTGGCTTTTAAGCAAGCAGTTTAGTCTTCCAGCCACACAGACTTGGTTCAAACAATGCAATAAAGTTTTCCACAGTATTTAATCTTACAACTTCTATTACTTCTGTCTCTCATATTAGCTTTCATTTGCCAGTCCATCCATTCTATCCCTGTACTTCAACTTGAACATGAGTCCTATATTGCAATACAGTGTAACGGAAAATGTGCTGTGCTTGAAGTCAGAAGCCTTTTACTCAAATACTATGTTTGCTATTACTGTCTGTCTGATCTTGGATTTCATGTCTATAAGACCTTATTTGTAAAATGAGAGGGCTGGACTAATTAGATTGACCTCTAAGGTCTCTTCTAGCTTTAGAGCTATAATATTATCATAGTTCATTCCTAAGATCCCTTTCAATGCTAAATCAAAGATCCAGATAACACCTGTCTTTCCAACCTGTTGTAAATCATCTCCAAGCTGTTGTCATGGCTACAATTCTCACTTGTGAAATGTCCTTGCTCTATAGCTCCATCTGGTGACTGAGTTCTAACTGCTTATTGAGCCAGATTTGCCTCATCCCGGAGAGCAAGTAGAGGATCATGGAATTCAGAGATGGAGTGGACCCCAGGGATCATTTAGTTCCACGTGCCCATGCTGCAGAAGACCACTCCAATTGCATTGTGCTTTTCTCTCAGTTACTGGGCAATCTTTCTGCTAGAGCTAAGCAGCTCAGAGAGTGTTTTTCACTCTTCCTTTCCTGAGTTTGGCAGTCAATGGGTTACCCAGAGGAAAAGCTCCAGTGTTTTCATAGAGCAGAAGTGGTAGTTGCGTGTATCAACTCCTTGACAAATGTTCCGGCAGTTAAGCAAAACTTTGTTTATATTGCGTGCCTCTCAACAGAAATTAAGAACTGTGGAAACAATCTGCACAAGTGGTTGGCAATCTTCTCCGTTCACTCTTAGAGAATATGACAAGCTCACCTGCTGCGGGAGGCTGGAAATAAAAGGACAGTCTCACGACATTAATAAAACATGAGCCCCAGCCAAATCAGAGCCCTTCTTAGCCACCAGGGACATAGTGTAATGCTTAATTTTGTCGATGATGGCAGTACTTTCGCCCGAGGTAACTTTCTTGGAGGCCATGTTTGCGTGCAGGCCCTCACTTAAGGCAATGTGGCATGGCAGAGCTGATGTTCAGAGGAGTGTAAACTTACAGAGAGATGCATCAACCACATAAGATGTTACATCACTCAAGCCGGACAGCTTTGGTAGTGGCCTAATGTTTTATTGAAGCTTGCTTCTCCTCAAAGGAGATCTAAAAATTCACTCAGTGCCCTCAGAAAAGTGTTTGTTTAGGCTGCATTAAGTGGTTACCAATCATGGAATGATAAAAACAACAAAATAAGCTAATAGGGATAAGCCTTACAATATCACTCTGGTGGAATGGGGGCAGATAGCTAGAGGATGCATTAAGGACAGATCAAGGTCACAGGAACTTCAGTCAAGCAAAAAAAAAAAAAAAAAGACAGAAAGGAGATGTTCTAGTGTAAGAAGGAAAGGGGGAGACAGAAAAGCAGAGTACATTGTGAGACATAGAAGGAAGGAGAGGAAAGGGGAGGAGAAAGGAAGAAAAAGAGAAGGAGGAAAGGAGGGGAGGGAAGGAGAGGAAGAGGAAGATACACAAAGAGAGATTTTCAGAAATTGGACAAAACTATCACTGAAACTTATAATCAATCACAGAGGTTCCAAAGTAGGCTCCATGGCCTTGAGTCTTATTTTATAATGATGATGATATGAAAATGGTTTTCCTAAAGGAGTATATTTGGCCAATGTAACAATTAAGTAAAGAATAAAGAAAGAAAAATGTATCTTAACAAAAATATCTGTCTTTCTCTTAGGTCTATTTTCTTATGGATAGATTTGTTGTCTGTTTTGCGGAGAGGCTAAACACTTTTTATAAATGCGCTTTCTCACTTTTTATAAATGTTTTTGGAGTCCTTGTTCTTCTGACTGTATTAAGATCCAGAAACAATTCATACCTGAACATAAAGCCATGAAATTATGTGGAAATCAGTACAACAGCATGAGATTGTATGTTATGTTAAATCCATTATCTAGCAAAGGTCCTCCATCTTCACTTTTTTCTTGCCTCATTATCTAAAGGATTAGATGATTTTGCTCTAAAAAGTAATAAAATTGGGACTCAATTGGCCCAAAGGTGAGGCAAAGCTTCCAGGTAATCTCTGGTGGTATTTATTGGTTTCTAGGTCAACTAACATATTGTATAACAATTCCACTTATATGTGATCTGCGTCCCTAATATTTAAAGAATGTTTCAAAGCCAAGGAAGTGACCATACTCTATCCAATGAATAAATACATTTCCATAATGAGGTAAGGTGGGCTTATGTATACTAGAGCTAAGTGAGAATTTAGTAAATCTGTTTTTGGCAACTGTTCAATGACCTGCAAGTGCCTCATTTTGCCCTGCTACTGAACTTACAGAGTATTATCCTAAGCCCTTTCCTTAATACATATGTTCTGAATTTCAAATGAAATATAAGATTTGAATGAAGAGAATTTTGGGATTCTGATCTGGATGTTTTATGGCACAATTACTGTCCCTGGTTGGTTAGTTGGTTGGCTTAGCCTATGCATTTGATGAATTTTATACAATGAGAATGACTAGTTCGTTTATCTTTGTTATGTGGTACTAGACATTTGACAGAATTTACATCCTTTTCAAAGTAGACCTCATTTGCCCTTATACCCTGGTCAAAGTAGAAACTACCCAAGCAGTAGGATCATATATTTAGACTTAGAAGAGACAATAGAAGTCATCTAGATGAATCCCCTGATTTTATAGGTGAATGAGTTCAGATCTCATGAAACTGGGATTCCCACAAGGTCTACTCTATATTAAGTGGCAGAACTAAAATATAAACTAACATCCTTGCACTCCAAACCAATATTTGCTCAACACTATCACAAGTAATATTACATGAGATAAATAATCCCAAAACCTCAATCTGAATCCCATTTCTGCTAGTTAATGACATATGAACTTAACTTGTTTTACTTCAGTTTTCTCATATTTAAAATGAGGGGAGCTAATCTAGATGATCTCCAAAACCTTTCTAGTAACTAATCTGTAATCACATTTCCTTTCTCACTCTAAATTCTATGATCAAATGTATAGAGTCCAAAAACTCCAAGTTCAGCATTATATCCATTTCATTGATCAATAAGAAAAGACTAGAATGATGCTGTCACTTTCATTATATATCTGTCTCTTTCATTGGCCTTCTCTTAATACTTGTCCTAAGTTTTCAAAAACTTAATGAAAATAATTTAAACAAGTACATGTAACACTCTACTATTTTCAAACAATTCTTCCAGGCATGGAGTTATAAGCATAAAGACAAAATCATCATTGTTCTCGAGTTACTATTCTAGAAACTTGAAAATCACCTTATTATTTAAAAAAAGGGATTTATAAATATCTGAATTTGGAGAGACTTTTAATTGAAAGATAGTAGGACTTATCTGTTAACCATTTCAAATATATTCTCCCTTCTATCCTCCCCCCTCAAAAAAGAAAAACATCTTAATAAGAAAGTTCTTGTAGTACCGTTATATCACAAAATGTGTGTGCACACATATACAAATAATCAATTTGTGTGTGTGTGTATATAATGTATATATATGCATATTTATGTATATATACATTGTGTACATATTATATACATATGTATCTATTGTATATGTGTATCTATATGTACAGAAACAATATATCTGTATCTGTAAAGAGACAGAGAGAGATCATCCAAAACATGATGAATAAACATTTATACATAGGATAGTGATCCTTCTGCTATACATATTGTAGGTGGAAGTACATGGCTTCTTTAATTCACTGTACTTTACTTTTCATAAGCTGTTCCAGTTTATGAATCTTTATAAATCTTTCTGCAGATTTCTACCTCCAACTGAAATGGGACCTCTTTTGTGATGGGCAAAGATATATTTGGTAGAATATGACAGCTGGACAGATCTTTAGGGGACACTGTCTAAGAATTTTGTTCCACTAATCAACTTCATTAATGTACATCCTCCTTAATGACTTTCTGACTCAGATATCCTACAGACCACAAGGAATCTTCCTAATAGCTAATGCAAATCATCACTGTCACCATGGCCCTGTTTATGCAGTGCTCTGGAGAGCACACTTCATGCTGTCATATGTTGGGCAGCATTTTTCTAACAGGCTCTGTCTTTAGGGGTTCTGTGACTTGTAGTTATAGTTTACTTTTTTCTAATTAAAAATGTGCTGCATTAATTTGACATAGAACCACTTACAGTGCTACTGTGTGTTGTTATGATCTCTGGGTATTTGACAATTCATTTTGTCTGATTTACAGCTTAATATTCAGTGATATAAAGTTTAGTGAAATGAATTCAGCTTTTTTTGGAAGTAAAATTTGAGAGAATATGAGTAAAAGAAATTATAGCTAAAGGAGCTCATGGAGCACTGAATGAGGTCTCCCCAAACTCAACAATTGCTTCATTTACTTGAAAATCAAGCAAAAG
This sequence comes from Antechinus flavipes, assembly GCF_016432865.1. NCBI lineage: Eukaryota > Metazoa > Chordata > Mammalia > Dasyuromorphia > Dasyuridae > Antechinus > Antechinus flavipes. The sequence goes on from NC_067403.1 coordinate 51,099,719, forward strand.
AATAAGGCTTTTCTTTCTCTTTCAAGAATCAATGAGTTTTACAAAATGAAGGCAAATCATGCTTTATCAAAAATTTAAGAAAGATCATTGGAATTTAGTAAATACAAGTTAATTCATTTTTCTGATCTATAGCAAAAGAATAATGATACAGTGCCTATTTCACAGATTTATTGGAAGAAATGTATTTGTAAACATTTATGTCTATGAAAATATGAATCCTGAGCTACTTTTCCAATAATATTTCATGGAATTTGATATAACCAAATTCATTTTCCCTAACATGAAAAAAAATGATGACTTTCCAAAACTCAATCAAATTCCAACAGACATTGAAAATTCATTCATTATTTCATTTAATCAACAAATATTTAATAATCTCCCATTGTTCAATCCAATAAAGGATACAGAGAAAGATAAGATATTGATACATGGAACATACAATCTAGAAGGAGAACTAAGATACATAAATTTATAACTGCAGTACATGAGTATGAGAAAGACCTGTGATTTTTCCAAATGAGGGAAAATTTTGGTAACTTCTTCCAAAGGAAATAGATCTGTCTTTAATTTTTGTAGAAGGTACTGAGTCAATTAGAGATACAGAGGATATGCATATTGTACAAGTAACCTAACTATTAAGCATGAGAGAGAGATTTGAACAATCAATAGAAAAAAATTTAATAAGCTTATTATGTACCAAGCACCATATTAATTATCAGGGATAAAAATATAAAGAATGAAAGAATTCTCACTCTCAAGGAGTATGTTGTCTCATTACCTAGCTGTTCCCTACATTATTCCATGGAACTTCTCTAAAGAACATCTATAAAGAAAGGAGGGCACAGCCTGGTGATACATATAAACAGATTGTGTGTGTGTGTGTATTTAAGGTATTAACTTAGGTCTCAAATACCAGTTCTATTATTTATGTTGTTACCTGGGAAGCCTTGGTTTCCTTATCTATATAAAAAAGGGTCAGCTAGGATGATTTCTAGGTGTCAGATGATATTCTAAATAACTATGACATAAGGTAGAATTTGGAAGTGAAATATAAAAAATACAATTTCATCAGTTCAGGGAAATGAGAGATATTTCTGTCTAAACAGAAATGAAAGGTTTTATGGAGTAGTTAGCATTTGAGTTGATCTTAAATAGGTATAAAGGGATTTAGGTAAAATAGAATGAGGAACATAAAAGGCAATCCAAATAGAAAGTTGGCTGTAGCATTAGATACAAGGAAATCAATCCACTATTGTGCCATGAAAAAATGCTGTCCAGATGAGGCTTTAAAAGATAAACATTCTTTGTAGATCATAATATCTGTGAAAAATAAAGTCCATTCTATATACCATTTTATAAAGAGGTCCTATAAGTAGTATAAATAAAAATCTTAGTGCTCCAACTTATAGTTTCCAAGAATGTAAAGCTATAAAATAGGGCATCAAAACTTTAAGTTTGGTTAAATTTATATATACATACACACAAATATATATATAATATATATAAAATCATAACTAGTATATTACTCCCAGATTTTTTGTTAAGCAATAATTGGGATTTTATTCTTTGTTAGAATCAACATAGAAGGAAAAGAAATCCTAGCCTTATTTTACATTATAGACCTTTTTGGAAGTTTGTGATGTCTATTTCCCTTCTCAGAATGATGATTTTAAATGCAGAAAATACAACATTAAAGGGAAATAATTTTGTTGAAATACAGCTATCAAAATATTTTTTAAAATAATTAGACTCAAAATCAGAACCTCAGTTTTAGGTGGTAGATTAAAAATAAATTTTGTGATAGTTGGGTCACTTTCTGTTTTCATTAACAATTATGAAAAGATTTTTAAGAGTATATTCTATATAACCTATTTGTGATGTAGAGAGCTATTACTCTCTTAGTGCTTCCACTAGGAAATAGAATTGGGCTATGAGAGCTTTTTTATTCCATAAAAATAATTGTGCAGAAAATTAAATTAATTAGAATGCACTGGTTAAATAATTATAATGTGACACTGGGCTCTGGAGATTAAAAAAAAAATGAAAATGAACTAATTCTTACCCTCAGGGAGCTTTCATGTATGTATGTGCAAAATCAATATATACAAAATAGAACGAAAATAAATACAAGACAATAGAAGAATCATTAGCACAGGAGGTAGAATTTGAAATTAGTTATGAATGAAATTTGCCTATTCTAATTCCCTCTAAGGAGGGAGTGAATGCATTTCCAACTTCTATAAGAAGTACCCTGATCAACATGTTCTGAAACACTCTCAAATTTCTGTGCTATATTCATACTATCTTTAGCAAATGAAATTCATTCATAGGAGTTATAGATTTTGATTCATCATCTATAATCTCTTTTGAGGACAGCTGTTAGCCTTTATCTTCTATTCTCCTCACTACTTCCACTACAGAGAATATTTAGGATGATTTATCCTGCTGTTCTCTCTGACAAAAAAAAGGTACTTAAAGAAATTCATGATGGAAATTGGTCCTTCAGACTGTATCTGACAAGAGCTCTGAATGCAGATTTGAATCTTTAGCTGATACCTTCTTGACAGTAATAAGATATGGTCAAATATGTAACTAAATCTCAAGATGTGTTGGATCTTTCCAAATCCTGGTGATTCAAAAATACATTTATGAAAGTGATGTTAATTTAAACTGGCATATTAATTCTTTGGAAGAAATAGTTTATATTTTATATCAGTTACCAGAGAAGAACAATAAAGATTCAATAATTATAATAGTTTTGATGGAGAATAAAATTGCCATTTGTAGCCAATATTTATAAAAGTTGAACTTGGAATATAATTCATGTCCTATTGATCATCAAATAATATAATGGACACTACTGCATATATTCATATTAAGAGAAAAGTTAGATTTCAGTATTGGATTATTTCTCTTTTATCCAAGGAAAGTTCTCTTAATAAGTTGAAATGAATTCATATTGGATTACTGAGCATGATATGTTATTTTTTAGTCTTTGTTGACCTAGACAATTAACTTCCCCATTTCTCTTGATACAGTAAAAGCCATTGCTGACACCCTCACAAACACTTAACTACTATTTATTCTTGGAAGAGGCACTATGACCACTCCTTAATAAACCATAATCAAACAAATATTTAATAAGGGCTTGCACTTAACTATGCCAGACACTATGCTAAGAACTGGGAATTACAAAAAGAAGCAACAGATAGTTCCTACCTTCAAGAAGCTTAGAATTTAAGGGGGAAGACAAAGTGGAAACAAATACATAAAAAGTAAGCCATATACAAGATAAATTGCAAATGGTTAATAAAGGAAAGGCACTATAATGAAGAGAAGGATTTTAGTTGAGACTTAAAAGAAGCCAGGGAAGTCAATAGTCAAAGCAGAAGATGAAGAGCATTTTTGGAATGAGTACAATCAGGGAATACCTGGAGTGAAGAGATGAAGCATCCAAACAAATGCTGATTGTATTTAAAAATAAAACAATTACATGATTGATACAAGAAAGCTTTGAATTATGATAACATACACTCCAGACTTGATTAGACAAATTTAACAATCATTTATAAAATATTTAATACGTATTATGGTAAAAAAAATCTCCTTTTTGATTTCATGTGTAAATAACTGCTGCCAAAATATATTTGCCCCAGTACAAAAAGTGGGGGAGCCTACATAATTTCTGTTGTTGTTGATGTTATCCCTAAGCATAGATTCAGGTCTCAGATAAAAAAAAATCTGAACAATGATAGAATTATTTTTTAAAAAGCATTTTAGGCATGAAACTACATAAAATTATATCAGTGTGATAGAGGAATAATATATATATTACTCTTCAGTCATAAAAAGTAGTAGAAAAGGCAGATTCCTAATCTTAAACTCAATTTATAAAAGTTGAATAAATTTAGTTTACCTTTAATCTCGTACTTCCCTGAAGAAACAAATCTACTTAAAAATAACAACAACAACTTTATAGGTGAATTAATCAGGAGGCAGATTAAACTACATTTAAAAGACTTAAAAGGGCTGATTGAGAAAGAAGTGTTATGTCAGCAAAAAAAACAAGAAAATTGGTGTCAGGAAAATCCTTCCTTATATAATTAGCTGATGAAGTTAGCAAATAAATCACTTTGGGGAGGTCAAATTTTCTTTTAATTTTTATGAAGAAATGTCATTTTTCCCTCAATATTATAATGTCAAGTCAGATTTAAGCAAGCGAGGTTAATATTAACAGAATAAAGGCTTTTAGCTAACAAAAAATTGTAGAAGAAATGGCCCTGAACCCTGAATGATAAAAATTAATAAAAGGAAATTTTAAATGTCCATAACACATGTACAAATTGAGAGGAAGCATTCATAGTACACAGAAAACTGATCTTAGATTCAGAAGAAGTGGGTTCAAGATCTATCTGTGGCATATATTGTTGTATGATTCTGGGCAAGTTATTTAAATTCTTGGCATCCTAGGGAAATCCTTTAAGACTACAAAGTACAGAAAAGTATACTTTGGTAGAAAAAATTATTCATAGGTAGCTGGGTGGTACTCTCTGTCTCTCTGTTTTTCTCTATTTCTCTCTCTGTCTCTCTGTGATACACATACACACACTATACACACATATATATGCAGATAAAACATACCTATATGTGTGTGTGTATACACACACACACACACACACACACGTATGTTGTTGAACTTCATTATTCCCAAATTCCATATGAATTTGCCCACTCATTAAACTTTATTTGTAAGTCAAAAATCAATGTTATGACAATTTTACAATCATTTATAGACATGTACAAAAAAGATTAAAAAAATGAGTTGCCAAAAGGCATAATCATAGTTGCCCTATTATTTCAGTTTCATACTCTAAATGAGTATTCTTTTTCACTGTCTTTTTGGTATTACTTTTTTTTTTTGCTTTTTTGTGCTTTTATGAGTGATTTTGATGCTTAAAATGCCCCCAAGCATAGTGTCTAGGTTATTTAAGCACAACAAGGTTGTGATGTATCTTACATTGAAAATAGTTTTGTTATATAAGGTTAGTATAAGGTTATAATGCTTTCGGCCATGCATTCAATGTTAATGAATCAACAAGACAGTACATCCAGAAAAAAAGAAACTGAAATTTGCATAAAATAATTATTTGCAAGAATGAAATATTAAATAATCTTTAAATAGAAACCCATATAATTCAAGGTTAGGTTGTTTTTGTTGTTGTTTTTGCTGAGGCAATTGGGGTTAAGTGACTTGCCCATGGTCACATAGTTTGAGTGTTAAGTGTTTGAGGTCAGATTTGAACTCAAGTCCTCTTGACTTCAGGGCTGGTGCTCTAGCCACCATGGCATCTCAATGCCCTGGTTCTATTTTTCTATGTAGAACCATATAGATGTATAAAGTGTGTGGGATGTTCAGGAAGAGTAGCATCTCTGGTATAATGGCTCGCCAAGCTCTTTTCAGGCCTTCTCATCCACCTTTGCTGACCACCTGCTTCACCAAATTCTCACTTGTATCTCTAAAAAGCTGTGGTATGTGCAGCAGCCACACAATGGTAAATTGTCTTGACAGATGGGCTAACACAAGTTAAGGGTAAACTCAAACCTGTTGGCAAATTATGGAGAGATCTACTCCCAAACATGTAAATTTTTTTTTCCCCAGTAGAATGATGGATGAGAACAATTTGCTCCAATGGCTATGAGGGCTACAAAAGCAGACACTATGGAGTGCCAAGAGCTTGGTCAAGTATCAAAGACATCAAGGTTATCAACTGTGTTCCGGGCCATCGTCAGTCATCTTGACTTTTATCCTGCCACTGGACTTTGATGACTCAGGAAGAAAGAGTGAGATTGATTTCTCTGTGCAACTCTGCCTACTTAAATTCAATTCAGACACAAGTCAAGACATCATCCATTATGATATTGGCCCTCTTTGAAAATAAAGGACAAAAACAACAACAGCTAGCTACATAGCAGTAAATAGATTTGTATGTATGTGGATATGTATATGTACATATATATTAACATGAGTTTGCCATTATGCTATTTTTTCTCTTTAACATATTCATGTATTTATAATATATTTACATATTATATATATAATATACAAATTATATATTATACATTGCATATGTTATACATTATAATATATACATCATACACACATATGTGTACAAGTTCTGGGATGCTCCTGGGATGAACACAAGTTCAGGTGCTACATCACTCTTTGTGTCTACATCCAGACATGATTTATTATTGCTAGGGAAACTCAACCTTTAATTAGGCAAATTAAGTTCACCATTCTCACACTCATTGACTTGCTAACACAAACTGGTTATCCCTGATTGACAACGCTAATGATTATTTGAGTTATGACTCATGTATGTCTCTATCCAAAGAGAAAAATAAGCAAGATATTCAATGTAAAATATGAATCAGACATAAGACAGATAATTTATTTCTACACAGAAAACAAAGATTTTCATAACAGAAATCATTCTGTGTATCAAGCCAAGGATATAAAAAAGGATACAATAACAATTTATGGCCAGCAGTACAATTGGCTAGGAAGTAATGCCTAAGGCTTGGTGGGACATAAAATTATCTGATAGAACTTCTAATTTCCCTTTTTACATTTTATTTCTCTCTGTTGCTTTTAGAACACTCCTGGTGAAAGCCTGCTGGCCAAGCAACTAGACAGAGCCAACCCTTTTTCCCCCCTCCGTGACCATTTTCCATTCTTCTGTCATCATATACTTTGTGTAGCCACAGATGTTCCAAACATAAACGTCTGTACCTTTTACAGCTCACAAGGTCAGTAATTCAAGGAAAGAAAATTAAAAATGTAGTGGGATAATTTCTTTCTAGTTATATAAACTAGGAAAGCCATGTACTCATGTACAAGTAGGGCTGAGTGCTAGGTAGGAAAGTTACTTTTCTCCAACCCAACTTCTTAAACATATCCCTTGTGTTTCAAAGCAGAAAGAAGATAGTCTAAAAGGATTGTTGTCCTTTCTTGTATATTCTCTTAATTTTTGATCAGTAGTCAATTAATGATTTTTCAGTATAATAGTGCAAAGTCTATTATGAGTTATATATCATGATAAATAGGTCTTGTGGCAAGCTTCCACGTGGTTATTTGGAATGAGGAATGGAGACTGAGGAGAAGATGGAAAATGAAATGCCCTTTTACTTGTGTACATTTTTGTACAAACATATCCACACACTTATAGTTTTCTCAGTATGTTAGCTTTGGGGGAACCCATGTTACCCAACTGTTGATTCAATGAGATTGCAGTCCACCAAAAACACCAAATCTGGGATTTTGTTATTTTATGTTTACTGTTGCCTAAAAAATCTCTCCTGCAGTTTGTCCTCAGGAAGTTAATTCTTTGAATCAATGCAGAGCTTTAAATGTCATCTCCTTACTTTTTAAGCTATTAAATCTAGCAAGCAACTATTCTTTGTCATGATCTTTTTAAATTGGCTCAATCATCCAGCTGTTAGTTATTACTCACAACTTCATATATACACGATACAAATAATTTACATTCATACTAGCTATCCTTTCTTCAAAATTATTGGTTAATTTATAGAGAGATTTCTGGGCTAAAAATCTCTCTTCAAGTTAACATTGTACTTTTTAAAAATACCTTTTAAATAATCTAAGAGATTGTCAGATGCTTTGCTGAAATCCGAGTATATCCTTTGTTTGTTTCCCAGTAATTTTTCAGTTAGATCTGACTCTTCATGATCCCATTTGATGTTTTCTTGGTAAAGATACTGGGGTGGTTTGCTATTTTCTTCTCCAGCCCATTTCAATATGAGGAAACTGAGGCAAACAATGTTAAGTGATTTTTTTTGCATCCTTTAAATTAACCAGGTTAGTAAACCAACTCCTTCTTTGTGCAGACCACCAAGAGATTTCTTAGAAAGTGAAAATCAATCCACTGACTTCTGACTCACCATCTGTTATTTCCTAAATTAAAACAACTTTATATAAGGTGTTTCCCCCTATTGAAATGTTAGCTCATTGACAGTAGGCACAATTTCTATTTTTGCTTAACGTAGTGTCTGCCATAAAATAGTCTCTTAATAAATGTTTATTGATTGATATTGATTGCTTACTTTTGTATGTGTATTTTGAGTCTTTAGTAGAGAGTCTGGCATTAGTAAATATTTAATAAATACATTTTATTCATTCATTCATTTATTTGCAGATGAGGCAATTGATTTAGACTAAAGGACTTCTTCAAGGTCACAGAGCAAGATAGGAAAGCCAGATCTAGATTCTTCTGCCTTTTAATCCAGAAACACATTCTGCTTTTTCTAAATTCAAAAAATAAGATAAAAATGCTTGAAAAGAAAAATAGGGTGGATAAAAGCATAATGAAAACTATGTAGCCCAACATGTTTCCCTTTTTGCCTTAATTGCCAAGAAACTGGAGCCAAATTCATTGCCCAATTGTAGTAATTAGCTCATCTCAGGTGCCTGGTAACATCTGTTCTCTATGCTCCCTTTAGAGACTCTTTGTTCTGTTTTTATCCCTAATTGTCCTCTATTGTATTGTTTAATTTTGTAAGCCACCTCAAATCCTTTTGTAGTGGAATAAGAATATAAATCAATCAATCAATCAATCAATGAGTTAATGAAAAAAAAATAAATGACTACATAAAGATAATGATGTGTCAGTTATCTTAAAGATAGGATAGTCAAGAAGAAGATGAAAGAATCAAGATTTTCATTCAATTTAAGAATACAATTCTTCAGAATTTCATTTCCTTTGGGAATGAGATGGACAGTTTGGAGGTCTTTTTATTTGTTGCTGTTGTTGTTTTTCGAAATTTGCTCAATTTCAGCTTGCAAGGAATATAATTGTCTTCCCTCAATTTAACCTCTGTGTGTGCATGTGTATTTTTCTTTTTCATTTGTATATGTCTTTTTTGTGCATAATTGTTTGATATAGTCCCTTCTCCCACCTGCTCGCTTTCTCATTCAATGGAATTTGTGCTTTTAATTATCGACATGACAGAATAGAGTGCCAGACCTGAAGCCAGGAAAACCTGAGTTCAAATTTAGCTTCAGTACCTTAGTAGCTGTGTGATCCTGTGCAATTTATTTAATCCTGTTTGACTCAGCTTCCCCATCTATAAAATGGAGAAGAATATGGCAAAGCACCTGGTATCATTGCCCCCAAAACAAACTAAACCAAATTGGGTCAAGGTGAATTGGACATGGCTTAACAACAATCCCTCCATTAGATTAAGTTCCCTGAGTGAAAGGATTATATTTTGTCTGTCTATCCATGCCCAGGATTTAGCATTTCTCTGTCACTTAGTAGGCATTTAATAAATGCTGACTGATTGATTTTGAGTGAGCTGGATAATCGATACAGAGCTCATTCTTCCACTTTTTAAAAGTATTTAATAAATAAAATCAGTGCTGCCTTCGGCTATTTTCGAGTCCTGTCATCAACAGACATTTGTTAAATATTAACTTTGTTCCTGGATACAGTAAATACTAAGTGCTAAGTGCTGGAAATTGTGGAGGAAAAGGACAAAACTTGTGTGCTGTGAATTTAGGGGAACTATCTTATCTCTCCTTTCCAACATTTTAAAGGAGTCTCAGAAGTCAAAGAAATGGAGCCAATAGAGTTGTGCTGATTATATCTCAAAGGGAGACCTCAACTATCTTAGACTTCAGGGCCCACCTAGACATTCTATTGCTGTTAACTATAGACCTCAGGGCCCACCAAGATGGTCTGATGAGATTAACACCTACTGAAAACCATCAGGTAGGGGTGAGAGGGAGAAGGTTAATTCAAGGTTAACAATATATGATCCCTTTTACTCAACCTAGAAATAAGAAAAAAGGTAGAATAGCTTTACCTTATTGGTTCCTTTTTCTGCCTGACTTAAAGCAATGCAAAATACTATATATACATTTGTTTTAGAGTAAGATGCTGGCATGTAGGAGGACGTGGAAATACCTTCTTAAATGGTGAAATTTGTTGGGAGCCTTGAAAGAAGCAAAAGATTCCAAGAAAGGGAAAAGGAAAAGGGCAGAGCATTCTAAGCATAGGACACAGACAGAAGAATATTTCAAATGGGAAATAGCAATTTGGCTATGGATTGTAAAGGGAGTAGAAGAGAATGGAATAGAAGAAAACTGGAAAGATAGGAAGGGACAAATTATGAAGAGCTTTCAATGTCAAAGGATTTATACTGACTCTATGTGTATTAGGGAGCCATTAAAGTTTATTTGGAGAGCAGATAACATATATTGAACTTCACTTTAGGAAAATCACTTTATCTCTTAAATTAAGCAGAGAATGAATCAATGTGAAGAGAGTCATGAAGTAACTGGCAAATTAGAAGTTTATCATAGTGTTTCAGGCATGAGATAATGAGGGTCTGGCTTACTGTGATGATATGAAGGAAAGGGACATATCCTTCTAGCCCCACTGAGATGTGCCTTCCCATCCTCACTGGACAGACCAGATCTTGGATAATACCATGGTTAAGACATTCTCCCCCATACCATCACCTAAATCCCTGTGCCTATTACTTAACTTTGCAAATAAAGTGGTTGAGCAGCCTCAGCTGATGGGTTCCTGTTGCCAGACAAATGCTATATAAAATCCTTTGTTCTATGAAATCGCAGCCACCTGGCACCTGCCTGTAATTCATATTAATAAAAAGTTATACTTTTGAGTCTTACCTTTTGATTTATTGACCTCCAATCTAAAGTACCTAAGTGGGAGCAATAACTGCTAGAGGATTCTAGGATTTCTACGTTGAGAGCATCACCTAGATAAAATAGCAAAGGTGACTGAGGAGTAATCAGATAAGAAAACTGGGATAAAGGTGTCATAAAAACTCAGAGAGGAGGGAATATTCAGGAGAAGATGATTGGAAATGTCAAACGGTGCAGAAAGGTCGAAAGGGATAAGGACTGAGAAGAATCCCTTAGATATATCATTTCAAGATGCCACTGGAAACTTTGGAGAGAGTAATTTCTGTTTGGCGAATAGATAGGAAAGAACATTTAGAAGAGAGATAGAGGAAGAGTATTGGAATTACCTAATATTTGGCCTTTTCAAAGTTTATGTCTGAGAAAGGAGAAAGTATGGAAAATAGCAAGCAAAAAGTGTTACGATGGGTGAGGGCTTTTTTTTTTTTTTTTTTTTTTTTGCAGTGGGGATGAGAGAGATGAATATATTAGTAGGCAACAAGAAGAGTCAGTAATTAGGAAGAGATTTTAGGGAGGAAAAAAGATGGGGATAATATAGTATAGCAATTTGCTAAAAATAATGGGAGTGGTTGCCATCAAAAATTCATGTAAGAGTGCCTTGACAAGGAGAAGGTTTTTTCACCCAAGCCTGAAATGAAGGAGGAGATAGTTGAAGAGATAGATGAAGTGAAAAGCTTTTTCAGTTTGGTTAAGTATATGTTGAGTTGATTACCAGAAGGAGCAGGAGAAGGCATGGCTTGGGAGGATTGTAAAGAAACAAGAAGTTTAGGGATAGCCTAAAAATAGATGATGTAGCTAATTAATGAGGAGCAGTAGCATTATTGCCTTATAGGTCTGTAGTGCAAACCTTCTTAAATTTTTTCCATTTGTGATCCCCTTTTTACCTGAAAAATTTTTATATAACCCTGGATATATAAAATAGGTATAGAAACCAAAGATTTACTAATAATAAATTACAATTTCACATCCCCACATTTAATTACAATACACCATATGGGCGTTCAAACCACAGAAGCTGGCTTGTAGAGGACACATTCACCATAGCTTCCAGATTTACTCCAACTCTGTTATTCAACATCATGTGGAGAGGATCAAAAGGTTAGTGGTGAAGGAATCTGGGGTTAAGATTTGGTACGTTGTGATTATTTATAGTACAAGTAAGTAAAGGATTGGAAAAAATGCAGGTTACTTTAAAGTTCATTTGGTTCACCAATGGGAAATAGGGAAGGGAAGAAAGTATATCCAGTGTAGAACTGATGGTTGGTGAATGAACTGAGGGGTAGAATAAGCAGAAGTTAGGGTGCAGATGAAGAACAGGATTGATTCTGTAAGGTAGAGGAAAAGACAGAATGATAAAAGATCATGATCAGATGTAGGAATGACAATTCATGAAATTTTTCTTGGAATGCTTGTGGGTGATGGCAAAATGAAGATTATGTTTATCTTTGTGCAGCTGAGATAGAGTGGAGAATATGGAAATTGAGTAGATTAAGGAACTGGCATAGTATTTGGACTACAAATCTATGATCTCACCACACTAGTGTTCCTGTCTTCTATGAGTTGCACAAAACATTTTTAACTTTTAGGATTTATCAGGCTTGAGCTTCTTCTAGATGCAAGGATTAAGTGTACCTCTTTTCAACATAAAAGAAACATGAACTATCCACCAAATACCAAGGGCACACCAACTTTTCTTCCCTCTCCCTGAATTGAATGATCCAGCCAACAGCTGTTCTTGATACAGAGTGGGCAAGGGGATTTTGCACCACCTGGGCTCCTCTCATTCCTGCTCCAACAATCTGTTTCTAATTATGTTAAAAGATGGGGAATATTATATTGGTTCATGATTGGAGAGGAGAAGGGGTGGGTATCATCACATCAGGAAAACTACAGATCCTATTAGGAAAGGGAAAAAAATGTTTCCAAAGGGCACATCAAAGAAAAAAAAATGAAAAAAAATGAAAAGAAATAAATGAACGAGAGACCACTAAAAAGGAATTGTTATGTTACAGTCTGCTGAAACTGACTCAGAAATAAGTAAGGCAATAGAAAATTGGAAGTACAAACATCTGTATGTGCATACCAGCAAAGTAGAGATGTAGATCTGCCTTTTCTGTTACCTTAGCAAGTTACACTGCACACTAGTATAGTGTTCAAGAGAAGAAAAGCTGTATGAGAGAAAAGCAAAAAGAAAAATACACTGAAAAATGTTTCAAGACAAATCTGCTTCTACTTCTTTATCTCCTTTTAATCTTTATGTTCCTTTTCTTAAAAGTCTCTTCTGATATTGAAAAGTTAAATATTGAAAATTAAAGACACAAACATCTCTTCTACACAAAACATTGTAAACCACTTTAAAGTCCTTACAGAGGGTTTGCAGAATCAGTTTTCAATAAATACTCAGATGATTTGGGGGAAATCAGAATTGTTCAACACAGTCTAGGAAGAAATCATTTTATTTTTCAATTTTAGATGTTTTTCTCTCAAAATAAACATTATTCACGAAATGTTCTTTGAGAATGTAAAATTGACTTCGCCTCTTACCTATGTTTTCTATTTGGTGAAGGGGTTCTTGTGTGTGTGTGTGTGTGTGTGTGTGTGTGTGTGTGTGTGTGAGAGAGAGAGAGAGAGAGAGAGAGAGAGAGAGAGAGAGAGAGAGAGAGAGAGAGAGACAGATACACTCTTTTGACAATCTGGTAAAGCAAATGAACCCATTCTCAGAATAATGCTCATTACATAATGCATAAAATAACATATTTAGCATTACCACATTAAATAAAAGTAAAAATAAAGATTCAATTTCTTCATTCAAATTCACAGATCTCCTGAAATCCATCCACATATTCTTTGGGAATCACTAGACCCCAGGTTGGTGGACCCCTTGTTCAAAATATCAGATGATTGACTCAAAACCAAGGAGATAAATGACTATTCATAAATTACTCCAATTCATTAAATATTAATTAAGCTCTGTAAACAAAGGAAAACCCGACTAGAAGTTGAGTGATAGAACTCTCCCCTACATGCCATCCAAGTCTTGATTACCAGTCAATGACAATGCATGATTGGAGAAATCAGTGTGCTACAGAAAGAGTACCTGCTTTTTAGTCAAAAGACCTAGTTTTGAATCCTACATCTATACTACCAGAATAATTCTCTAGTATATGATAATTAACAACATTCCCTGAACCTTAGTTTCCCCATCAGTAAAATGTGAGGGCTGGATTAGCTGATTAGACTAAAAGGTCTAGATCCTATGAAATCAAACTCAATAAATAAAGTTATTGGGAAAGATTACAATTTATATAAGAGTGTTATTACTCTTATGGAGTTTTTAATCTAATCAAGAATTGTGACAATCATGGTACAAAACAATGCATAAATGGATAAGAAAGTGTTTATGAGAAATCTGAAGGGGTAAAATATCATCACTATTTGGAGGAGGTGAGGACCAGAAAAAGAGTCCTAGAGGAGATAACAAAGTATAGGTGGGGATTTAGTATAAAAGAATACTAATTTTTCTTCATCCTCTCTTCTCAAATTACCCACTCATGTAGCCAATAACATAGTTTCCTATTTCAATGAGATTATTGAGGCTCTTTGGTATGAGATCACTCAATTCACCATCCTCACTTCAGCAAAACTTTTTAGTGACTTTTCACCCATTCACTCTTCCTTTCATCTGGTCACAGAATTAAGATTAATTCCATGAAAAGTACTTTTGATTCAATCTGACTCACCTCCTGAAACACAACAGATTGAGCAGCCATTCTCTCTCTAAGTTTCAATTAAACTCCTTCTTCATTAGTTCTTTCCCCATTTGACTTGATAAATGTTCCAAATTTTCCAGTCATAAAAAATAAATCTTGTTTTATCCCTTATCTCTTACTTTGACATTGTTCCAACTTTCTATATTTTTTCACTTCTAAATGTATTGAAAAGATTATCTTTTCTAGAAAATATCTTTCTCACTGCTCTTTCTTCTTAATTTCTTGCAATATTGCTTCTAACCCAATATTTTACTAACTACTCCATAAAAGTTAATAATTCACTTATTGCCAAATCCATTGAACTTTCTTTTTTTCAGTCTTCACCTTCATTAATCTCTTTTCAGCTTTTGATGCTATTTGACAACTATTTAAGGTTGCATAATTTTATTCATTCCTTGATTTTTAGAGACCCCATATTCTTCTAGTTCTTTGAATATCTTGATATTTATTTCTTCTGTCTTATTTTTTGCCTTTTTACATTCCAAACTTGATTTTGTTAGTGTACTTCAAAGATCTAAATCCAAAACTAAGGTCCTCCTGGTCATGTCAAACTTAACATTCCAAAAAACATTTTAAACTCGTTAATTCTTCCTTTGTCTCAAAATTCTATAATTCTATCTTTGTACAATCTCTCACTATTGTACTAGCTCTCTATTTCTACTTTCACCATCCTAGTATAGATTTTCATTACCACTATTTAGAATATTCAATTTGCTTTTTTTCACCCTCTCTTCTAAGGTGTCCTACATACCACCATAAAAATAGAGTTAAGCCCCAAGTAATACAAATAATACATCCTTTGAAGTTATCATATGATTAAAATTGGCCCAATTTGAAGCTACAATTATGTGTCAAATATATTTGCTTCTGGCAAATAGGAAATATTTTGTTCTTTTTTTAAAGTAGGTTATTATTTACTTATTAATTAAATGTAAGACCAAAGCATAAGGAACATGGATTTTGGATTCAAATGTATTCCAGCAAAAAAATTAAATTTAAGAAATTAAATACATTATTTAAAGGATTAAGCTAAATTGATAATATGATTAAAATAACATTATTGTCATTTGCGCAATACAGACTGAATTATATTTTATCTCTTTCTTTCTATATTTGTTAGTATGTACAGAGATCTTTATTCATGTCTGGACTAATTAGCACTCTCACATACTCAAACATTAAATCAAAAGTAGTTGTATAACAATGTATTGGCTAAAATCTGCAATGCTTAAAATACATATTTTCTCATTGCAATATTTTTTCCTTTTTAGTATGTTTATAACATTTTGGTTTTTCCAAATTCATGTAAAACAAGTTTTTTCCATTTTTGTTTTTAATTTTGAGTTCCAAATTTTCTGCTTTCTTCCCTCCTCTTAGTTTTTCTTGAGAAAGCAAGCAATTTGTTATAGGTTATACATGTGCAGTCATAAAAAAATATATATATTCATATTAGTCATTTTGTGAAAGAAAACATGACCAAAAAAAGGAAAAGAAAGGAAAAATAAAAGTATACATATATAAATGTAGAACTATTTATATTTCTATAATCTTTCTATGTATTTTAAGGTATGTTTCAATTTGCATTAAGACTTCCTCAGTTCTTCCTTCTTCCTTACTCCTCCCAGGAAGTGCATAACATTTTTTTTTATTATAAGTCTTTTCAAATTGTTTTCAATCATAGTCTTGGGGAAAATATCTAAGTAATTCACAATTGATCATTATACAATATTACTATTGCTGTATATATTATTCTCCTAGTTCCCTTCCTTCTGCATCAGTTCACATAATTCTTTTTAAGTTTTTCTGAAAGCATCTCATTCATCATTTCTTACAGTAAAATAATGTTTCATCAGATCATATACCACACTTAGTTCAGCCATTCATTCCAATTGGTGGGCATCTTCTCAATTTCCAATTCTTTGCCATTATGAAAAGAAAAAAGTCCATATAAATCCTCCCTACCCTTTTCTTTGGAATTCTCTTTGGAATACAGACCTAATTATGGTATTTGTTATTCAAAGTGTATGCTTAGTTTTTATAAGTCTTTGGGCATAGTTCCTACATGTTCTTTAAAATGGTTGTTAGTTTACAATACCACCAATACTGCTTTGGCATCTTGATTTTCCCAAATCTCCTCCAACATCTGTTTTTTTTTTTCCTTTTTCTGTCATATAAGCCAATTTGATGGATGTGAGGAGGTACCTTGTAGTTTTTTATTTTTATTTTTATTTCTCTAATCAATAGCCATTTAAAGTATCTTTTCATTTGGCTATGGATAGCTTTGATTTATTTGTATGAAAATTTTCTATTGATATCCTTTGACCATTTATCAGTCTTAGAATGACTTATATGTTGTAAATTTAACTTGGTTCTATATATTTTTGAGAAATTAGGTCATTATCAGAGAAATTTGCTGTAATTTTTCAGTTATGATTAAAATGTATTTTCCTACATTCTACTTTTCCTTTTTATGCTTTTCTCTCTCTTTTCCTCTTCAGTAGTGTTTTGATGATTAATACTGTCTTCCCTAAACCACCTTTCCTTTTATCAACCCACTATCTACCTTTTCTCCTCTGCCCTTCCCTCATACTTCCATTTAGAGTAAGATGTGGTTCTATGCCCAGCTGAGGGTGTTTGTTATCCCTCCTTTGAGCCAATTTTCTATACATAGCTGAGTATATATGTTATTCTTTCATTGAGCCAATTTTGATTCTGCTAATCATTTCTTATAACACAATAGTATTCAATATTAATCACATACTATATTTCATTCAGCCATTCTTCAATGGAGATGCATCCCCTCAATTTCCAAGTCTTTGCTACCAAAATGAGCTGCTATAAATATTTTTGTACATATAGGTACTTTTAATTTCTTTGTCTTTTTTTTCTCATTTTGGATATAAGCCTAGTGGTTGTATTGCTAAGTCAAAGGATAGGCTTCCAAATTGTTCTCCAGAATGGTTGAATCAATTCATGATTCAACCAACAGTGCATTTATGTCTCATTTTTTTCTACCTTCTCTCCAAAGTTTGTCATTGTTCTTTTCTCTCCTATTAGCCAATTTAATTATGTGACAGTACGTCAGAACTGTTTTAATTCACATTACTCTAATCAATGGTGATTGAAAGCATATTTTCATAAGGCTATAGATAGCTTTGATTATTTCATCTAAAAATTGTTCATATCTTTTTATAATTTATCAATTATGAAACGGCTCTTAGTTTTTATAAATTTGACTCAGTTCTCAATTTTTGAGAAGTAAATACCTTATCAAAGAAACTTGTTTCAAATTTTTCACACAATATTTCTAATTGTATTTGCTTCTATTTTATTCCTACACTATTCTATTCCCACCTCATATATTCCATATTCTCTTTGCTTTTACTATGTTCCTTCTTAAAAGTGTTTTGCTTCTGATTACTCCTCCCCTTAATCTTCCCTCTCTTCTATCACCATGATACTTAAAATTATTTCTTTGTCACTGATTACAATATTTTCTCATTGATCTGGGAATTCTTGAATTTGACTATAATATTCCTAGGAATTTTCATCTTGGCATATCTTTCCAGAGATGATTGGTTTATTCTTTCAATTTGCATTTTAACCTCTCATTGTAAAATATCACAGCAGTTTTTCTTGATAATTTCTTGAAAGGACTTCCGGTTAAGATGGCGGAGAGGAGGCACACAGCTGTGTAGCTCCACGCTTTCTCTCACTATCCATTTCATTACAAGCCTCTGAATTAATGCTTGACTGAAAAAAAACCCACAAATAGTTACCAAGAGAAGCCATCCATGAGATTCGCCAAGAAAGGTCTGTCTTTACTGGAGGGCTGGGACGGTTTTAGATCGGGCGCAGGCGGCGGACAGCGGCAGTGAGAGCACGGGAGCAGACTGGAGAGGGGGTGGGGAGTGATCGCAGCCGTCTCTGCGGGGAGAGCTTCGCTACAGGTTTGGATACTTTGCTCCGGCAGCAAGTCAGCAGCCCAGCAGAGAAGCTAAAAACACCAGGGCTGAAGAATACAACCCCAAACAGCTGGAGTCTCTCGGGACCTGGCCGTCCCCCCCCACAGTGACTCAGCATGCTCTGGGATCTCAGAGCGCAGGCCCAGCACAGTAGGGCTAGTGCCTCACTGCTGCCCCCCGCAGTCTGGAGAGGAAGCTCGGTAACACCACCCAGCCCCTCCCCCAAAGAAAGACTCCAGTTTTTTTCTGTTTTTCTTTGCTAGTTTGTCTTTGATTATTAGACAGAATGAGCAAGAAACTGAAGAGGACTTTAACCCTTGACAGCTTCTATACAGATAGAGAGCAGACTCTAAATCCTGAGGAGACTAAAAACAGACAGTCCCCAGGTGAATCCCCAAAGGAGGAGATCATCTGTTCCTCAGCACAGATGAACCTCATAGAAGTGGTTAAAAAGGCTCTCACAAGGGAGCTAGAAGAAAAATGGGGAAAGCAGAGTGAGGCTTGGCAAAAGGAGAGGAAAGCTTGGGAAAAGGAGAGGGAGGCTTGGCAAAAGGAGAGGGAAGCTTGGGAAAAGGAGAGGGAGGCTTGGCAAAAGAGCCTGGAGAAGTCAATTAAAGAGAGAGTGGACAAAGAAGTAAAATCCTTGAAAAATAGGATTGGTGAACTGGAAAACAAAATTGGTGAAATGGAAAAAAATTTCACAGAACAAAAGAACTCAATGGGACAATTAGAGAAAGATTTTAAAAAAGTGAGTGAAGAAAATACTTCACTGAAAATCAGAATTGAACAAGTGGAATTGAATGACTTGAGGAGACAAGAAGAATCAGTCAAGCAAATCCAAAAAAATCAAACAATGGAAAAGAATGTGAAATACCTTCTGGAGAAGACAACAGACTTGGAAAACACATCCAGGAGAGACAATCTGAGAATCATTGGACTTCCAGAAAAACATGATGAAAAAAAGAGCCTGGACACTATTTTCCAGGAAATTATCATAGAGAACTGCCCAGAAGTCATAGGAACAGAGGAAAAAATAAACATTGAAAGGATTCATCGATCACTCACTGAAAGGGATCCTAAAATCAAAACACCAAGGAATATAGTGGCCAAATGCCAGAACCTTCAGACGAAGGAAAAAATATTGCAAGCGGCTAGAAAAACCCAATTCAAGTATCAAGGAGCCACAATAAGGATCACCCAGGATCTGGCAGCATCCACATTAAAAAATCGAAGGGCCTGGAATATGATATTCCGAAAGGCTAAGGAACTTGGTATGCAACCAAAAATAACTTACCCAGCGAGAATGAGCATCTTTTTCCAGGGAAGAAGATGGACATTCAACGAAGTAAGCGAATTTCATCTATTTCTGATGAAAAAGCCAGAACTTAACAAAAAGTTTGATCTACAAATATAGAACTCAAGAGAAATCTAAAAAGGTAAAGATTAATCTTGGGAACTATATTTTGACTATATAGATGTATAAAGAATACATGTATACCTTGTTCTAGAAATTGATGTGGAAAGGACATTGTACCAGAAAAAGGGTAAAGTGGGGGTAGTACATCTCATGAAGATGCAACCTATTATATCTGAGAGAAAGAATGGAGGGGGATGAATATAGTGGGTATCTTACTGCCTTCAGAATTGGCTTTAAGTGAAAAAAATCTTAAGACATATTCAATCTACGGTGAAACTTCTCCCACCTCATTGAAAAGTGAGAAGGGAAAAGTGAAAAGGGAAGGAATAAGCTAAGAGGAAGGGAATATGGAAACTGGGAGGGAAAGGGGTAAGATAGGAGGAGGAACTCTAAGGCGGGGGGAGGGATACTAAAAAGGGAAGGCTGTGAGAAGCAAGTGGTGCTCACAAGCTTAATACTGGAAAGGGGGGAAAGGGGAAAGAAGGGAGAAAAGCATAAACAAGATGTTAACAAGATGACAAGTAATACAGAATTGGTCATTCTAACCATAAATGTGAACGGGGTAAACTCCCCCATAAAGAGGAAGCGGTTAGCAGAATGGATTAAAAGCCAGAATCCTACAATATGTTGTTTACAGGAAACACACCTGAAGCAGGGAGATACATGCAGGTTAAAGGTAAAAGGTTGGAGCAAAATCTATTATGCTTCAGGTGAAGTCAAAAAAGCAGGGGTAGCCATCCTGATCTCAGATCAAGCTAAAGCAAAAATTGATCTAATTAAAAGAGATAAGGAAGGGCACTATATCTTGCTAAAGGGTAGTATGGATAATGAAGCACTATCTATATTAAACATATATGCACCAAGTGGTGTAGCATCTAAATTCTTAAAAGAGAAATTAAGAGAGCTGCAAGAAGAAATAGACAGTAAAACTATAATAGTGGGAGATCTTAACCTTGCACTCTCAGAATTAGATAAATCAAACCACAAAATAAATAAGAAAGAAGTCAAAGAGGTAAATAGAATACTAGAAAAGTTAGATATGATAGATCTCTGGAGAAAATGTAATGGAGACAGAAAGGAATATACTTTCTTTTCAGCATGGAACCTATACAAAAATTGACCATATATTAGGACATAAAAACCTCAAACTCAAATGTAGTAAGGCAGAAATAGTAAATGCATCCTTTTCAGACCACGATGCAATGAAAATTACATTCAACAAAAAACCAGGGGGAAGTAGACCAAAAAATAATTGGAAACTAAATAATCTCATACTAAAGAATGATTGGGTGAAACAGCAAATCATAGACATAATTAATAACTTCACCCAAGAAAACGATAATAATGAGACATCATACCAAAATGTATGGGTTGCAGCCAAAGCGGTAATAAGGGGAAATTTCATATCTCTAGAGGCCTATTTGTATAAAATAGAGAAAGAGAAGGTCAATGAATTGGGTTTGCAACTAAAAATGCTAGACAAGGAACAAATTAAAAACCCCCAGTCAAACACTAAACTTGAAATTCTAAAAATAAAAGGAGAGATCAATAAAATTGAAAGTAAAAAAAAACTATTGAATTAATTAATAAAACTAAGAGTTGGTTCTATGAAAAAACCAACAAAATAGACAAACCCTTAGTAAATCTGATTAAAAAAAGGAAAGAGGAAAATCAAATTGTTAGTCTTAAAAATGAAAAGGGAGAACTCGCCACTAATGAAGAGGAAATTAGAGCAATAATTAGGAGTTACTTTGCCCAACTTTATGCCAATAAATTCGACAACTTAAATGAAATAGAAAAATACCTCCAAAAATATAGCTTGCCCAAACTAATAGAGGAAGAAGTAAATATCCTAAACAGTCCCATCTCAGAAAAAGAAATAGAACAAACTATCAATCAACTCCCTAAGAAAAAATCCCCAGGACCAGATGGATTTACATGTGAATTCTACCAAACATTTAAAGAACAATTAACTCCAATGCTAAATAAACTATTTGAAAAAATAGGGATTGAAGGAGTCCTACCAAACTCCTTTTATGACACAGACATGGTACTGATACCTAAACCAGGTAGGCTGAAAACAGAGAAAGAAAATTATAGACCAATCTCCCTAATGAATATTGATGCTAAAATCTTAAATAAAATATTAGCAAAGAGATTACAGAAAATTGTCACCAGGATAATACACTATGACCAAGTAGGATTTATACCAGGAATGCAGGGCTGGTTCAATATTAGGAAAACTATTAGCATAATTGACTATATCAATAACCAAACAAACAAAAACCATATGATCATCTCAATAGATGCAGAAAAAGCATTTGATAAAATCCAACATCCATTCCTAATAAAAACACTTGAGAGCATAGGAATAAATGGACTTTTCCTTAAAATAGTCAGGAGCATATATTTAAAACCATCAGTAAGCATCATATGCAATGGGGAAAAACTGGAACCTTTCCCAGTAAGATGTGGAGTGAAGCAATGTTGCCCACTATCACCATTATTATTTAATATTCTATTAGAAACAGTAGCCTCGGCAATAAGAGTCGAGAAAGATATTAAAGGAATTAGAGTAGGCAATGAGGAAACCAAACTACCACTCTTTGCAGATGATATGATGGTATACCTAGAGAACCCCAGAGATTCTACTAAAAAGCTATTAGAAATAATTCATAATTTTAGCAAAGTAGCTGGCTACAAAATAAATCCCCATAAATCCTCAGCATTTTTATACATCACCAACAAAACCTAACAGCAAGAGATACAAAGAGAAATTCCATTCAGAATAACTGTTGATACCATAAAATATTGGGGAATCTATCTACCAAAGGAAAGTCAGGAATTATATGAGCAAAATTATAAAAAAGTCTCCACACAAATAAAGTCAGACTTAAATAATTGGAAAAATATTAAGTGCTCTTGGATCGGCCAAGCGAACATAATAAAGATGACAATACTCCCTAAACTAATCTTTTTTATTTAGTGCTATACCAATCAGACTTCCAAGAAAATATTTTAATGATCTAGAAAAAATAACAACAAAATTCATATGGAACAATAAAAAGTCGAGGATCTCAAGGGAATTAATGAAAAAAAAATCAAATGAAGGTGGCCTAGATGTACCTGATCTAAAATTATATTATAAAGCAGCAGTCACCAAAACCATTTGGTATTGGCTAAGAAATAGATTAGTGGATCAGTGGAAAAGGTTAGGTTCACAAGACAGAATAGTCAATTATAGCAATCTAGTGTTTGACAAACCCAAAGCCCCTAACTTCTGGGAAAAGAATTCATTATTTGATAAAAAACTGCTGGGATAATTGGAAATTAGTATGGCAGAATTAGGCATGGACCCACACTTAACACCATATACCAAGATAAGATCAAAATGGGTCCCTGACCTAGGCATAAAGAACGAGATTATAAATAAATTAGAGGAACATAGAATAGTTTATCTCTCAGACTTGTGGAGGAGAAAGAAATTTGTGACCAAAGATGAACTAGAGACCATTACTGATCACAAAATAGAAAATTTTGATTACATCAAATTAAAAAGCCTTTGTACAAATAAAACTAATGCAAACAAGATTAGAAGG
Source organism: Antechinus flavipes (assembly GCF_016432865.1). NCBI lineage: Eukaryota > Metazoa > Chordata > Mammalia > Dasyuromorphia > Dasyuridae > Antechinus > Antechinus flavipes. Next base: position 51,123,220 of record NC_067403.1, read on the forward strand.
GAAGCAACAAACTGGGAAAACATCTTCACAGTTAAAGGTTCTGATAAAGGCCTCATTTCCAAAATATAGAGAGAACTGACTCAAATTTATAAGAAATCAAGCCATTCTCCAATTGATAAATGGTCAAAGGATATGAACAGACAATTTTCAGAGGATGAAATTGAAACTATTACCACTCATATGAAAGAGTGTTCCAAATCATTATTGATCAGAGAAATGCAAATTAAGCCAACTCTGAGATACCACTACACACCTGTCAGATTGGCTAAGATGACAGGAAAAAATAATGATGAATGTTGGAGGGGATGCAGGAAAACTGGGACACTAATACATTGTTGGTGGAGTTGTGAATGACTCCAACCATTCTGGAGAGCAATCTGGAATTATGCCCAAAAAATTATCAAATTGTGCATACCCTTTGATCCAGCAGTGTTTCTATTGGGCTTATATCCCAAAGAAATTCTAAAGAAGGGAAAGGGACCTGTATGTGCCAAAATGTTTGTAGCAGCCCTATTTGTAGTGGCTAGAAACTGGAAAATGAATGGATGCCCATCAATTGGAGAATGCTGGGTAAATTGTGGTATATGAATGTTATGGAATATTATTGTTCTGTAAGAAATGACCAGCAGGATGAATACAGAGAGGACTGGCGAGACTTACATGAACTGATGCTAAGTGAAATGAGCAGAACCAGGAGATCATTATACACTTCGACAACGATATTGTATGAGGACATATTTTGATGGAAGTGGATTTCTTTGACAAAGAGACCTAACTGAGTTTCAATTGATAAATGACGGACAAAAGCAGCTACACCCAAAGAAAGAACACTGGGAAACGAATGTGAACTGTCTGCATTTTTGTTTTTCTTCCCGGGTTATTTATACCTTCTGAATCCAATTCTCCCTATGCAACAAGAGAACTGTTCGGTTCTGCAAACATATATTGTATCTAGGATATACTGCAACATTTTTAACATATATAGAACTGTTTGCCATCTAGGGGAGGGGGTGGAGGGAGGGAGGGAAAAAAAATCGGAACAGAAACGAGTGCAAGGGATAATGTTGTAAAAAAAAAAATTACCCTGGCATGGATTCTGTCAATATAAAGTAATTATTAAATAAAAATTTAAAAAAAAGATAATTTCTTGAAAGATTACGTCTAGGCTAATTTTTTTATTATGACTTTCAGATAGTCCAATCATTTGAAGAATTCTCTCTCTGGCTCTACTTTCCAGGCAGTTGTTTTTGTAGTGAGATGTTTCACTTCTATTTTTTTTTCAGTCATTTGGTTTTATTTTATTGTTTCTTGATTTCACATAAAGTCATTATCTTCTATTTGTTCAATTCTAATTTTAAGGATTTATTTTCTTCAATGAATTTTTTTATCTTCTTTCTATTTTGGCCAATTCTACTTGTTAAGAATTTTTTTCTTCAATGAATATTTATGCTTCTTTCCATCTTGTCAATTCCACTTTTTAAAACATTTATCTCTTCACTGGCTTTTTGTACCTGCTTTACCATTTGGCCTAGCCTATTTTTAAGGTATTTCTTTTTGGTATTTTTATGTATGTTCTTTCCTAAGCTGTTATCTCATTTTTTCAATATTTTCTAACTTTCATGTACTCATTTGCACTGAGCATCTTTCCATTAATATTAACATTATACAATTGCATTTCATTTTTAAATTGATGAAACCAAAAACTTTTAGCAAAAGTTTTTTTTATTCTCTTCAATTTGATTTCTGAATAGCTGATCTGTCAAGAGGAATATTTTTTATTGAAATCTGCAATTAATCAAGCTAAAAGACACCATTTCTTTCATCAAAATACTTCTCTGCTTGCAGTTGTTTCAAAATTATAAAAATTAATTCAATTTTGTTTTTTTAAACTTTGGCAGTGTATTTTATAATATTCAGCATTATAGATTTGGACATCCTGACATCTTGCCCTATTTTAGAGTTACTATGATGATGATAAAGTTATTTAGTTACATCACATTTTTGTTCTAATACAGTAACAAGCCTCCTCTTTTTTGTGTTGACAGTGTTTCCATCTGGAGTATTCTTCCTTTTGTCCTGTTTGCTAACATCTATTTTAAAATTAATATAACTTCTGGTATGTTTCCTAGCAGCACATCACATTTTTTTATAATAGCTTTTTACTTTTTCAAATACATGCAAAGATAATTTTCAACATCCATCTTTGCAAAATCTTGTGTTCCAAATTTTTCTCCCTTCCTTCCCTTATACTACAAGCAATCTGATATAGTTTAAATATGTATAATTCTTCTAAACATATTTATCATGTTGCTCAAGAAAAAAATTAAATTCAGGCAGTTTGGGAGGAAGGACACTAGAAGTAAGTGGTTTCAGAAAAAGTTTCATAAAATGGTGCTTGAACTGCATTTAAGGCAAAGAGAGGAATTCTGTGAGACTGTGAGGAAGTGGATTCCAGGCTTGGGTAAGGGGGGAGATAATGTAAAAACATGGAGATAGGAGATGGAATATTTTGTGTAAGAAACAGAGAGGAGAAGATAGATTGTCCAGATTGAAAGTATGGAGTGGATAACGTCCAGGTATAGCTTGGGACTGGGATATGGGCCAGGATTTTATCAGACAAATAAGAGGGATAGTTTATCCTAGAGGCGAAAGTGATTCATGAAAGTTGCTTGAGTATGGAAGCACATGATCAGATCCAAACCTAAGAAAAATCATTTTGGTCCTTAGTGTAGACTAAGTGGAGAGTGATTTGAAGTAAGGAAACCCATTAAAATGTTGTTGGAGTAATCTAGCTAAGAGGAAATGAGGATCTGAAAATAGAGTAATATCTTTGCTAACAGAGAAAAGGTGTCAAATATGAGAAATGCTAGAGTCAGAAAAAAGCAATTAATTAGGGATATGGGAAGAGAGAAAGAGTGGAATCAAAAATAATACCAAAGTTAAAAACTGGAAGACTAGACAAATGGAACTACCTTCAACTCAAATAAATTTGAGAAACTGCCACACAATTGTATTTACATTAATGTCATGTGTTTTAATCAGTGGGGGTGTGCATTTATGTTTCATAAGTGACTGAGACAAGGGAAGAACATAGAAAGAAAATGTTTTTAAATTGAAACTTCATTATTAACATTTTATCCATCAAATTCTTGTCTTAAATGTTGTAAAAGATAATAAACTGAGTCCTAATTTTTACTCTTTGTCAATTTACAAGGTATAGATGCTCAAACTAAAATGTCCACAATCAGTTTGAAACAGCTGCAGCACTCCATTGGTCAGGACTACACTTTCTAAATCTCATTTCTAAAAGATACTTCAGCAAGTACAAAGAAAGTAGAGGAAGAAGAAAACAAAGAGAATTGAAAGAGCTTGGATTGAGATTCTAGGATGTTTTATATTTCTCCTTTTTTTTCTTTTTAAATTTTTTTAAACAAGTACAAAAGAAAAAAAAATTGTTATGTGTACCAAAAAAACACAAGGGAGGATTCAAAATATAAAGCAATAAATTTCCATTTTCAGAAAGCCAAATAAAAACATTATGTATGGTATTCTGAGCTGTAAATTTTTTATTTCTTTTTAGATTTCCTTTTCTTCTCTGTTGTATGCTTTTTATTTTTCTCCTTTTTCTTTCCCTTCAAAAAAGAGACATGTTCCAATTAAACATAATACATATACATACATACATACATGCATATACATATGTATGCAGATAAATATTATAAATGTAATCATATACATATATATTCACAGGCATATTTATAAGAAAATATTAGATTTATTTCCATTTACCCTGTTTTTTTTGAAAGTAGATAGCATCTTCTTTCATAAGTCCAATTCTTTCCATATTTTCTAAATCTACCCACTCATCATTTCCTGCACCACATTAATATTTCAACCTTATGCTATCTAGTTATTTTAAAGTCTAAAACAATATTGATTAGTATGGCTGGCAAAGTATAGTTTCCCTATTTTTCTCTTTTGATTAAATCTCTTTTAGTTTTAACTTTGAGATTATGATTACTATCCTGCTTTTGTACATAATAAATTCTACTCCTGTTTTATGTCTGTGTGTATCTCTCATTTTTATAACATTCCCCGAAAAGAAAAATATTGTTGAAGTCAAATTTGATCTATTATTGGTTTCCATTTTGTAGGTGAATTCATCCAATTCTACATGCTGAGGTATATTTATTTTACTCCCTATTTTTCTCACTATCCTAATCATTCTCTTCCTATCCCTCCTCACTCTTCTGCTCTGTTTCTACCCCTCACCCTATTCTTATCCTTCCTGACTTTACATTTTATTTTACATTTACCTGCTACTTTGCGTACCTCTTTCTTATTTAATCTCCCTTCTTCTTTCTCTCTCCCTTATCTCCTAGACACTTTGTTTCTAACTGAATTAAAAACTTTTGTAGCCTTCTAAATGCAAGTTCTTCTTTATTCCATTCCCATTAATCCATACATCTTCTTTATACCACTTTTATGCACTTTTAAATGTATATGTGGTTTTCTCTTTAGCACAGATCTGATGTGAAAAGAGTTCCCTCTAAATTTCCCTCTCTTATCTTCCCCACTCTTTATTTCCTTATTCTCTTATTTCTTTCTGAATTTAGAAGACTTTTATACCCTTCTAGCCACATGCCTCTTTAACCCATTCCATATGAAAGTAGGATTCTAGAACTGCCAATCCTTCTCCCCATATCTATTTCCTGTGTATCAATTCTTCTTCTTATATCTCATTTATATGAGATAATTACTCATTTTAACTTTTCCTACACCGAGTTGCTTTTTAGAAGTACATCATACTCAGTTCTACACTAATCTTTCTTTCAAATTAATAATTACTAATGACAATCATAGACATATGGTTTACATTTTCATGTATAAAAAATAAACAATTTGTCCTTATGAAATCCCTTATAATTAGCCTTTGATGTTTACTTTATATTTCTCTTGGATTTTATATGTCAGATTTTCCATTAAGTTCAGATCTTTTCACAATGAAATCCTGACAGTTGAAATTGAATATCTTTTTCATTTTCATTCAGGATTATGCTTAATTTTTCTGGGTTTGATATTTCCAGCAGCAACCCCACTTACTTTGCTTTACAATATATATTGTGGTTGTTGTTGTTGTTTTTGTATGTAGCATTGATAGATTTTGTGTAATTCCTATTGTGTCACCATTATATTTAATTTTCCCCTTATTGCTCATAATATTTTACCATAACTTGAAGATGTCAGAATTTGGCTATAATATTCTTATAAATTTTCCTCATAAGATCTCTTTCATGTGGTGATCAGTGGTTTTTTTCTATTTCTACTTTCCCGTCTTTTCTAACACTTCAGGATCATTTTCCTTCTTTTATTATTGTATCAAGATTTCTTTTTTTCTGATAGCTTTTAGGTAGTCTTATTGTTCTTATTTTTTCCTTTTCTTAATATGTTCTCCAGATCAATTGTCTTTTTTATGAGATGTTTCACATTCTTTTCAAAAATTTTTTTTTTACCACATGCTGGAAATGCTCTTTATCCCTGAAAATCCTTTGATCTTCAGTTCTTTTTTCTGGCTTAGAACCTGAAAAACCAAGGACACAGCTGTCCTATACTTTCCCACAATCAGAATTGCACGACATTGTTTTCACATTCACCATAAGTTTGCTGATTCTTTCTCACCCAAGACCCCATGTAGATAGCACACCTGGGTTTGGTGTCCCTTATCATCAGAGACTCCCTCAATCTTTCTCTGCTCAGAAACTCAATTTCCCACAATGTCTGTGAGGTACAAATTTATGTGCCTAGGGCCAAGGCTACCTCCCAGCCCAGCTACCCCTGGGGCTTACAGTTTGTTATTTCAGTGGAACTAGCCTGGAGGTGTTCACACTTCATTTGGACCAGACATGTATTCTGGTATCTTTCTTTAGATCTTCTTGTGTGGCCCTAGGAGGACTGTTGTTCTGCTCCGATTCCTGTTCAGTTTTTGCTACTCTGTGTTTACCACAAGACCTTATTTTCTTTTGTTTGTGGGGGAAAATCTGGAGGATTTGGAATTTTCTGACTATGCCATCTTTCCAAAATTCTCTCTCAAAATTATTTCTTTATTATTTAATAAATGGTAAAGGAGTTATGCTATATGCAGATGATTGTGCTATGCATTGGGTGAAGGAATCTGAGTTCCCAAGTTGATTTTATAGATGAAAAAAATCCAGACCCAGAAAAATTAAATGACTAGATACATAAGTAGGCAATACTTTTATAACTATAGGATCCTGTATCACTGTGCCTTAGGAAGTTTGGATTAAAAGACATGGTCCTTGCCATAATAGAAGTTTAATTCTTCTTGGAGAGATAATCCATATATACAAATAACCATGCTGCATATAACTACACTGTAGATGTTTAAAACACAGTGTCATCTATATACCAGAAGTGAAGATTATTATCAATAGGGAATAATCTTGGATGGCTTCATGGAGAGGTTTACACTAAAACTGTTCATAAATTAAAACTCCACATGAAATTGAGATTCCGAATTTTTCCTCTGAGACACAGCTAATTAACTTCTGATAACCATGCTCTTAACTTGAGTATTGAATAGCATGAATAAATCTTAAGCACTTCACCCCCTCAAAAATAATAATTTACTTAATAGGACCATTTCTTTTTATTGGCAATCTCATATACAAAAAAGGAGGTATTGCTGTAATTTGTTCAGGCCAGTTATTTTCTTGAACACAAAGGAGAATGTATACATAAAATAAAGTTTTAAGGGTTTTTGTCTTGTTTTGTTTTCCTTCAAACTTTGAGCCTAGTTTCTCTAAATTCAAAGTCATTCTCCCTGTTTTTCTGCACTGTTAAAGAATGAAAATCTGGTGGATTTGTTTTCCTAAATTCAGACTCTTTAATCAATTACTTTCTCTTCAGTAAGAGCACTAAAAACTTGACCTTGGCATATGCACTTCAAATGTTACCCACAATCACATACACTTACAAATGCTAAATATTTGAGAACAAAAACTTTCTTAAATGATAGAGTAGAGAAAAATGCAAGTATAATAAACATATAACTATTCTGCTGAACAACAACATTTAAAATCATATTCCCTTAAGTAAAATAGAGTTAAGTATAACCCCAAATTTTATAAACCTTCTCTTACCTTGAACAATCCTTGTTTCTTCAAGGCATGCACACTAAATTTCCCAAGTGCTTTTCGAATTCCCTGAGTTTATTCCAAAATAGTGCACAAGCTAAATAAATCCTTTTAAAACTATAAAAAACTGAAACTGAAATATAATAAATGTTTGGCTGTCTTATACCAGTTGAACACTTTGCATCCATTATGATAATGTTTTAATAACTCAATGTATGGAGTTTGGTTCTATTGATTAATTGTTTTTAGACACACTGTGATAGACGAGAGAAAAAGAGCAATTGACGAGTACTGATCTGTATTGATTATAGACATAGATCTGCTAATAACTAGTCACATAGAAAAGTCACAGAACATAAACTTTGGTTTCTTTATCTGTAAGGAGAAGGTTAAATTGGACAAGTTGTAAGGTTTCTTTTAGGTCTAAAATTTAAGTTTGACAAAAACAACACTTGCAATGCTGGGGGGCTAAAAGGAAAGGAGTTGGAAGATGGGGAGTGAAAAGAATTAGTTCATTAAAGGAAGAACTAAATAATATGTAATGAAGATTTGGCTCATGACCTCAGATGGCATTTTTCACGTGGAACATGCTGGGGAACTAACATCTGGAAAAGTCATAAGGACATGAAATAAAAGTGGTTTCAAGAAACTGTCTAGCATTCATGAACATCCTGATTCTGGTTGGCAAACCATGTAAAGAAGAGAGGTTTCTTTAATTGTTTGTGGAAGCATTAAAAAAAAAAAAACTTGCCAACTTCAGGCATTTACTTCTCTGCTTCAGCGCTCTTAGACTTGTTAGGTAACTTCACTAATGTATACAATGTGAAACCATGCTTTAAGGGAAAATGTCCTAAAGCCTTCTCACTGATTCTTTATGGCCCTGTGAAAGACCTTACTCCCTCATCAATTTTTTCTTTTCCATACTAAATGAAGGTAACATAGTCCCCCAAATCTTGTGAGGTTCTAAAGGTTCAGAGAACATCAATTTCCTAGTGTCCCACAGTAAAGAGAATGATTTGGTGTCCTGGAATACAGGGCCAGATTTTGCAGCAAGTCAGCAATGATGGACTGGGGAGCAACATATGACCTTCTGGACTTCAAATAGTAAAAGCTTAGACAGTTTTTGAGACTCACAATATTGTGGAGGCTACAGACTCTTTTCACCAGAAATGGACAAAAAAGGCAACAAAGGTACAGGACCAAGACCTTTTATAAGGTCAAATAATCTCAGAGATAAAAGGCCCTAAACTATCTTTTCTTGTAGCATGGTCTCTCTTTAGATGCTATAAGTAAAGGAATGAACTAATAAAATCTAGAACTGAAGCAAAAAAGGAAGTGGTTAAAACTGACAGGCTTTTTAAATGCCTTCATAGCCAATCAAATAGTGTCTTCTTACCTATAGTTGACCAAAACTACTACCAGAATGCTCCATGATATCTCCAACACACGTCCATTTTATATCTTCTTTATATTCTCCATTTAGAGAGATGACAACTGAAGTATTTTTATGAGTCAAATCCCATTAAAATACATGGTCAGATAATTTCTAGATAAGTAGGCAAGCTAAAATGGAAGGTATGAGCTTTACAAAATTTTATTTAAAGGTTTGAAAACATATATGCATCATGGCATTAATATGTAGTTTCAGGATAGGAATTATAAATATGAGTTCTTGGTAGAGTAAGCTCTCTATTAATGTAGTTCAACATCTATACAACTTATAGCCTGAGAGAGTTACCTCATGATTCAAAGCAATTCTAATAGACTTGGGATGGAAAATGCCACATCCAGAGAGAGAACTAAAGAGACTCTTCGTGGAGCAAAAAATATATTATTTTCATCTTTTTGATTGCTTTTTCTTTCTAGTGTTTTTTCCCCTTTTGATCTGATTTTTTGTACAACATGACAAATGTGGAAATATGTTTTAGAAGATTGTATATATTTAAAAGAGAGGAGGGAAAGAGAGAGAAAGGCAGATAGAAAGAGAGATAGAGAGAGAGAGAAGGGGAGAGAAAGGAAAGGAGGAAAAGTGGAAGAGGGAGATAGAGAGGCAGAAAGATAGAAAGAGAGAGAAGAGGATCAAGGAAGGGGAAGGAAGAGGGAGAGAAAAAAGAAGAAAAGGGAGAGAAAGGATGTGTTGCCTCAAAGACCATGAGATTAAATGATTTGCTGAGAGGCACTCAGCTTGTATGTATCAGAGAAAATATCTGAACCTGGGTCTTCCTGGTTAAAAATCATCTATGCATTATAAATATGGGGTCAGTAGATGGAGGTGAAGAAAGTTAACGATTCACTAGATAGGGAAACTGGGCCTGGAGTTGAGTTGAGTTTCAGACACTGGAACTTAACAGAGCTGTGTGACACTGGATAACCAACTTCATTCTACTATACATTCTTCATCTGAAAAGGGGGGTAATAATAATACCTATCTCAAAGGCATCAAATGAGATAGAATTTGCAAAAAGCATTTAACATAGTGCCTGGCACAAAATAGCTTCTATATAAATGCTTATTCCCTCTCCTTTTTCTGGATATTGCCTCTCAGTCTATACAATTTCTAAATAATGGCATAAGTAACAATCATTAAAAAATATGAATTACCTATTATGTTCAGAGCATTGTGCTAGGTAATGGGGGACATATAAAATTGAGATGACATAGTTCCTATCCTCATGGAGCTTTTCTCCAAGTGAAAATATGGAATGGAGATAGGAAGTCAGAAACACAAATATATATATATATATATTACCTTACAATATAAGTCCATTCAGAAAGTACAAAATATAGTTCTGTGTGGAATCTCCAAAGGGAGAAACTTCCTCTTCAACAAATAAGTAGAAGCAGAAAGGTCATTTCATGCTAAGAGACTAGTATAATCAAAATATAGAGAAAGAAGAACACAGTGCTTCTTATAGATCATAACTTGGAGTCAAATTAAGCTGAATTATAAAGTGTGTTAAGGGAACAATATAAGATATCAAAAAGTAGTTATCAAAATTAATATTTTTTTCTCAGACCGATTTTATTCTTGAACTTTCTGCTGCATTTGATTATCCTGTATATATTATTCTCTCCTCCTGTATATTTTCTTTACTTGTTTTGGTGATACTTCTCTCTCCTAGATTGCCTCCTATCTCTCTGAATGGACCTTCTTAATCTCCTTTGTTGATGAATCATATGTCCTAACTATAAAATGTAAGTTTCTTGAGGCTCAAACCTTTGCTTTTCTTTTCCTTCATCCTTCCTCTTTTTCCATCCCTCCTTCTTTTGTTTCTCTGTCTCTGCCTTTCTGCTTCTCTGTCTGTTTCTGTCTGTAATCTCTCTATTTTGCTCTCTCTGTGTGTATCTTTCTGGCTGTCTCTTTTGTCTTGCTCTCTCTGTCTCTCTCTCTTTATCTCTGTCAGTCTCTGTCTCTCTTTATCTCTGTTTCTCTCTCTCTCTCTCTCTCTCTCTCTCTCTCTCTCTTTCTCTCTCTCTCTCTCTCTCTCTCTCTCTCTCTCTCTCTCTCTCTCTCTCTCTCTCTCTTTCTCTCTCTCTCTCTCTCTCCACCCCTCACAGCCTCATATTTCCCCTAGTAATTTAATCAGTTTTTATGGGTTTAATTATTATTCCTATGCAGATATCTATATCCAGTTCCAGTCTTCCCTCTGAGCTTCAGTAATTTGAATGGCACAATTGCTTACCTAACAGCCTACAAAGTCAATGTCATTTCTTATCTCTTCATTGCTTGGCCATCCCACCTTGTCCTAAAACCTCACTTGGTTCCATCCATTCCCTGCCACAACCACATAAGCAGTCTGAATTCCTTGTCTGTTCCTCCTTTGCTTTCTCTGTACTTGCTGAGGAATCTTTTTAGAAATGAGGTAGATTCAGAAAGAGGAGTTCTGGGACCAATAAAACTCATGACATCAAAGTAAATGAAATGGTTTTGCAGTTTCTCAAATCTATTCCCAAAGCAGTTTATTGCTTTATCTATTCCAACACCATGAATTTGATCACTTAATTATAAAGTAATGTTCTTATAACAGGTACAATAAGGGAAGAGAAAAGGCAGTTTAAGTGTGGTGCTTACTCAAAACTTTAAGATGACAATTAAAGTGAATGACTTGCCATTGATCATTGCAAACCTGAAGTTGCTTAGCCCCTCCTGTTGACATATTAACAGAGGGAGGAAATATAGTCCTTTTTTCTTGAAAGATCACTCCTCTTCCCTTAACCTTTTGAATTTATGCTCCTGCACTGAACTTGTCAAGTGACACGAATCAGAAATTAAACTGTAAATGAGCCTTTTCCCCCCTCTACTGTCCTCCTAAAGAAGGAAGGATGACCATATTTCAAAATACATTCCCTGGTTTTGCACTGTATAATAAAATCTGTTTTGACACATAATTGATATGTAGTCACAAAATAAACTTTTCAGTCTGGGAAGAAAATGCTCTCATCTTATTCTAATAAAATGTTTTTTTCTACAATATACATTTTCCTCTAGCTAATGTTAGGCTAGCTACTTTATATAACAATAGAAGTGTCTGTTCATGGCCAATCAATCACCATACACAACAATTTCGGTGGGAGTGGTATCTGTTCAAATACTCACTTAAAATGGAATCTTCTAGTGTATCATCTAATGCAGGCTTTGAAAATAAGTAGCAGATTTAAGCAGTTTGGTAATATCGTCAGTTTAGACCCTTTTTTTCCCTTTTCTCATTGACCCTTTCCTGAAAATCTATGGATAAATACAATTAAATAAAGAAGCTTGCATTTCTTTTTATAATGAGCCTCAGAAGACATAGGTAGATCACCCAAACAGCCCAACATTTTCTTTGTGTAGTGCAGTGGTGAAAGCAGTTTTCACACCTGCCATTTTTTTAAAGGTGATAGCAGCCAGAAATAGTGTCCTGGTAATGGTTATTTCTGTATATTTTGTGCTTTTTTCCTTTGTTCTTTCATCCAGCACAAGAGGGTTGGCAAAGCACAGAACTGATCATTACTCTGTTAACTCTTTTTCTTTTTCTTTTGAAAGAGTATGTTACAAAGGAAGGGGCAGTTCCTATCATTTCTAACTGTGGAAGAAACCGCATAGCTATGAAATATATGGTATTAGTAATGGAAAGGACCTTATAGATCATTCATAAAATGAGGGGGTTGGACTAAAGCATCTCTAAGGGGCCTTCCCTTACAGCTGAGGAAACAGAGGCTTGAAAAGATTGTTAGTTAGTAGGAAGTGAATCCCAAGATAAGGAAGATGTTAACTTTATATCTTCCTATTCTAAAAGAGCTCAAATCCTAAGCCAAAATAAGTCATCTTGGCTCATAGTATCATAGACCCAGTCCTAGAAGGGTCCACAGAAAACATATGACCCAATCCTTTCATTGTATAGCTGAAGATACTCATATCACATTGTTATTGCCTAAGGTTACAGGAGTATTAAGCACTGGAGGCAGGATCTGATTCCATCTCACACTATGATTTGCTATATTATCACGAATAATCTTTTAAAAATAAGAATGTAATGATAAGAGGAGAGAAGGCAAAAAAAAAAAAAAACAACACCATTTTCCTGATTTTAAAGCAAGGGAAAAGGGATATATTCTTCCAAACAGAGATTAATGAAAATTGTGTTATGTTCTGGCAAAGATTTTAGAATGTATCATTAAAGAAAAGATTCATGCATATTTGTAATAGATCACATAAGATGAAAATTATTTATATTTTTGATAAAACTATTAGACTAGCTCAAGAGAATTTTATCAGCACAGGAATTGATCACAGAATTTAGATATGAAAGAGACTGTGTTGCAAAGTCCAATATATTGGCTAGTCTTATCTTGTGAATAAAATATAAAGCTATGGACTAGATGAGAGTATGGTTAAACAGATGTGAAATGATGGAATAACTGGGCTGCCAAAAGAGTGATCAATGGATTGAACTTAAAGAGAACTAATGAGTCCTGAGCCATAGTGATCTGTCATTGGTCCACTGTTATTTGTTATTTTTATTCATGAATTAAATCATTTTCCAAATGATATGCCCACTTTATCTACCAATGGCAAAAAAGAGGCAGAATAGGTAACACATTGGATGACAGAAGAAACACAAATATCCACACAGGCTGGAATGGGAAGCCCATGCTAATAACATGACATTTAATTGAGACAAATAGGAAGTATTACATTTGAAATCAATTTCATAAATGCAGAATTGGCGGAACTACTAGTCGAGAGTTATGTGTGCAAAACATCTAGGAATTTGGGGGTACAATCTCAATACAAACCATTGATGTGACGTAGCTAATCAAATACATGAAAGTATTTAAGGACTATTAATGATAAGAAATGCTACTTCCGATACCTATTCCAATACCTATCTGAGGTATTGATTTCATTTGGGGGTCTACATTTGGGAAAAGATGGTGATAATTTAGAACATGTCTTAAGGATTGCTAATTAACTCTAAAATGGCTATAATGGCATATGAGCTGAAGGAGCAGAAGTTTAGCCTTGAGAAGAGAAGACTTAAGAGAGCTTTAAGAATTACCTTCAAGAACACAAATATACAGGAGAAGGAATAAACTTTTTTGGCTTTGTCTCAGAGGGAATAATATGTAGATATTGCCAAGAGGAAGATTTTGGCTCAATTTAATGAAAAGCTTTCTAACAACTACTGTTAGTCAAGGTAGAATGTGCTGCCCCAGGAGATGGTGAGTTTCCCATTACTGGGAGTTTTCAGAGAGAGAGAGCTGAACAACTACTTGTTAAAGATGTAGTGAAGGGAATTCTTGTTCTGGTACTATTGAGGCTAGAGAACTTCTGAAGAGAGTCATAAGTACAGCTTATGTGACACTTGGGACAAGCATAAGGGAAAGGATTAAAAGAGACCTCTCTACTAGATAAGAACCCTAAGGGGAAAAAGCCTCAAAATATCATGAACAAGAAAGATAGTGTCTGGCAGACCCGGAGGTTTCTATAGAAGAAGCCACTTATGGGAAATGAAAAAGGGTGAACCTGGCAAAAGAAAAGGTCTCCCATGGTACAGAACACTCTCAGGATCTCATGTTGAGTGATGTAGACCTAACCTTCATTTTTAATGAATTCTGGGCACCAAGTTCAGTTATTTCTATTCAGTATTAATTCTAAGGGGAAAAGGGAAGAGTGTGTCTCAGAAAGTCTGACCCAAACTCTTCTGAAGAAAAGCACGATAGCTATTTCCTTCTTTAACTACAGTGGTGAGGACATATTTGTGGCACATTGGGTAAACCATTGAACTCTGGCAAAGGAGAGTGAATTCTGTAACAGAACTATCACATGTTTCTATGTATGTTTTGTATGTTTCAGGGGCAGGCAAAAGACTGGAGGCAATCATGTTATGGTTGTGATTTGGGATCAATAAATAATTCCAAGACTCATAATGACCACAGAAAGGTAGGCAGAAGGCATACCCCCTCCCAGATGTCAGATACCCTTGGTATGTTCCCTACTGGGATCAGGGTATGTTATCAGCTGCAATAAGTGGCAACAATAAGTGGAAGTCCATGGAAAATGACCTTAATCTCCTCCTTATATTAGTCTGCATCATTCCTTTGATAAGACACTGGACTATGTAGTGTTGTGGGTATAATAGAGATCATTTTCTAGATCACACAGATGACAATCAAAGCGTTGGTGTTAAAGAGGGAGAAAAATGCTAAAGAACATACTTATGCTTTAAAACCTTACTTCTCTAATTTCAGGTCAGAGCCATAAACATTCTGTTTAATAAGAGGCTATTTGAAATTGTAAGACTTCATGTAGCCGAAGCGCTCTAAAATAGAGAGTCAGGAGAGCTGAATCTTACTTCCAAGCTCTTCATTACTCCACTGGTAAATTTAAGCAAATCATTTTCCTTCTTTGGGCCTCTTTTCTCATCCATAAAATAAAAGGGCTAGACTTGAAATTCAAAAAGAAATGACTTCCTGCAGGCCTTATAATGACTTAGAAAACTAAATAATAAATATTAATAACAATAATAATAGTGACCACATTTTTTATGCTATGTTGTATTTTTATTTATTTTGTTAAAAAAAATTTCCCAATTACATTTGATCTGGTTTGGAGTACTCTTTTGACACAGCAAAGACCTCTTAAGTTCTCCACAGATATATTAATGCATAGAAACATAAAGAAGTTCCCAGCAACAGCCTCAGGGATTGGATGTATCATTATGCAGGCTGAGAGAAGACCCTGCATTGTAGTATTAGAAATGATGATGATAAATATTGGAATGAGAATAACTTGGGTACCACAGAGCAAGTCTGAGACTCTCTCTTCTGAAAGGAGAATGATATCAAAGCCAAAATGGAAATTATTATATTGTATATCTAAAATCAAGAGTAATTCTCCATTTCCATCAGCAAATTTTATCTGTGTCTTGTGTATTAATACAATGCCTGGTATATATTTGGCAATAAGTAAATGTTTGTTGAGGTGTTATTATGTAATAGAAACAAATGAACATCCATTCCAATAAGATTAGGAGTAAAACAAGGATGTTCATTGTCACTAGTTCTATTTGACACAGTACTATAATACTAAATCAATAAGGCAAGGGGAAAAATTGAAGGAATAAGCATAAGGAAAGGAGAAGCAAAATTATCATTTTAAGATGGACATGATAGTGCAGGTTAGGAACCTTAATGTTCCTAACTAAAACTAACTATTTATGCTGTGTATATGCTGTATAATATTTTACTAGTTTTTATCAGAGTGAACTCTTATTCTAGTACCTCCACTTTTGTCAACTAAAATTTTAAAGAGTAACTTCACTTAACTTGCAGGATAACAAAAATGCACCTAGAAAATAGGAAACATAGTATTTGCCCATAAATAGCACTAGTCAGCATATTAAAAATCCTACATAAGTTAATTTATGTATGAAATGTCTTATCAATCCAAACTACCAAAGAATTATCTTACAGACCTAGAAAAAATAATTACAAAATTCATATAGAGATGGAAAAATTCGAGAATATAATGGGAAATAATGAAATGAGAGCAAAAAGAGCAGAGTAAAGTCAGATTTCAAAGTACACTACAAAGCATTACTTCTCAAAACAATTTAATGCTGGTCAAAATAGATATCAAACAGTGGAAAAGATTAGGTACACAATATTTCAAAGCAAACTTACCTACTCCCCAAATGTTTGATAAAGACAAACTAGAGGTACTAGAATAAGAGTTCACTAACAAAAACTAGTAAAAATATTATACAGCAATATGGAATAAATTAGATTTATAGCAACCACTCACATATTATAGAAAGATAAATTCCAAATGAGTACATGATCTAGACATAAAAGGTCACATCATAAACAAATTTTAAAAATGAGAAAAAATGCATCTTAGATATATTAATAGAGGGAAAATGTTCATAACCAAAGAATAGAGAAGATCGCAAAAGATAAAATGGATAATTTTGATTAGATAAAATTTTAAAGCTTGTTGTAGAAAAAAATTCAAAAATGCTAAGAATAAAAGGGAAATAACTGGAAATGAATTGTGATAAGTTTCTTTTTTTCTGATAAATAAACATTTAACTTCCAAGTTATGTAAGGATGTGATTCATATTTCCCAACTAAAAAAATTATCTAAGAGTAGGAATATGTATTTCCTGAGGAAAGAAACCCCACAGCATTTATAGCCATATATGAAAAAAAAAAACTGAGTAAAATCACTAATTAGAGGAAATAAAATTATAGCAATTCAAAGATCCTACAACATATCCATCAAAGATGTCAAGTATGGGGGGGAAGATATCAAGTATGGCAAAAGGGGAAAATAATAAAAGTTGGACAGGCTGTAAGAAAATAACACACTAATACAGTGTATATGGACCTGTGAATGGATACAACCATTCTAGATAGTAATTTGGAGTTATATAAAAAAAAATAACTAAACCATAGTGTCATTTGACCCAGCTCTACCACTGGTAGGCTTTTACCCAAAAAAGATTAAGGAAAAAGGGAAAGGTGTTATACGTAAAACAAAATAAAAATTTATAGCAGTTCTTTTTGTTGTGGCAAAAGATGGAATGTCCATCAATTTAGTAAGGGTGATGTTTGTAAAGTTTATAATGTTAAAAACAAAACATATCAATAACACATACACATACACATACACAAATAAATTAAATGTCTGCTTGGAAATACCACAAAATGTGTACCGAACAGAATAGGAATTTATCTTCAACTAAACTATCTTCATTAAAAAAAAAAATCAGTTGTTGAAGCTAAGCAGACCAATAGGAAGATTTGATGTCTTTGAGACTATTAGTAAGGAACCTCTGCTAAAGAGGAGAATTTAGCAAGCTTTGTCAAGGAAAGAAGTACTGATTCTCTTTTCCCTTAACATTGTTAAATTTCTAGAAAGAGAAATCTATAAATTCTTTCCCCTTTGCCTTGTCCTTATCCATTCTCTCTAGGTTTTTGCCATTTTATTTTTATTCCCTACCATTCCACTGAAATTACTATCTTAAAGAATCACAATGACCTCTTAATCATCAAATCCACTGTCCTTTTCTTAATCTTTGACCTTTCAACAGGTTGGGACAAAGCAAATTATAAGTGCAATTTAGTGAAATACTTTGTGTCAAGGAATCAATACAGTGATTTGTGCCAGAAAATTTTGAGAATATTGTTAGGAGAGATTTTAAGAGATCAATTAATCTCAACACCTATTATTACAGAGAGGGAAACTGAGGACAAGAGAAATTTAATCAACCGAGTGCCTTTCTTGCTACTTTCCTCTCATTTGGATTTGGTATTATAATATTCTTTTGAGTTTCCCTTTATTATATGACAATTTCTATTCAGCTTCTTCCAATAGTGTTCCTTCTTCCTATATCCTTTAAACCATTTCTCAAGACCATTTTAATTTTATTTACTTCTCTCAATATATTCTCTCCCTTATTAATTAGTTACCACAATTATATCTACCAGAAAGCTCTATGTTTATCCATTCTAAATGTATATTTCTAGATATAGACTTTCTTGAATTACATATTTACTCTTTCACCATCTTACTGAATATCTGAATAGGGGCATCTAGGTGATACATTTTATAGGTCCCTATGTCTGTGATTACAATGACCTGAATTCAAACATGACCTCTGATACTTACAAATTGTGTGATCCTAATCAATCCACATAGCTTATTTTTGCATCAATTTCCTCATCTGTTAAATGGGGATTATAATAAATGGGGATTATAATAGCACCTAATTCACAGGATTGTTTTTTAAGTTGAAATGACATATAAGTAAAGTGCTTAGCATAGTGACTGGCACATAGGAAGAGCTATATAAGTATTAATTTAATCAGCATTATGATTACCACCATCATCATGAGTTCTTCAAATTCAACATGTCCAAAAATGGCTTATTTCTTTATATGTCAAATCCTGCACTGCTTTCCAACTTCTTGTTAATTTTTTCCACCATTTCCCCAGGTACAGTGCTTTGAAACTTATCAGTCATCTCTGGCTTCTCTTTTGCCTTTGTCCTATTCATTCATTGAGCATCCAAGAGCTATAAGTTGTAATTATGAACTAACTCTCTTACATATCTCTTCTTTTTACTGTATTCCTACTTCCATTACATTAATTCAAGTCATCACTACCTCTAGACAAGATTTATTCTGTAGTAATAAAGAAGTATTATGTTAAGCCATGATTACCTCTATAATCTTTAAAGTAATCTCTCTTCTTTTAGTCTCTTCTTTATTTAATTTAGCCCACACGTTTTATTTGGATTAAAATTCTTAATCTATAAATCTAATTATACCACTTCGTAGGTATAAAATCTATAAGGACTTTCCATTTCCCCCTAAATAATATCAGTTCTCCTTATTTTTGTTATTCAAAAATGTCCACAGACTATTTGTAATCTAGTTTTCTTATTCTGTACTAATTGGCTTACCCTATACTCTAGTCAAGTTTAACTATTTCTCCTTCACAAAGCTTAGATCTCCTTTTGAATCTTCATGTCTGCATGCAAAATCCTCCCCTTCTACTAATACTATTTGAAATTCTACCTATTTTTCATGAGTCTGAGCAAATGTCACTTTTTCTTATTGCCTTCCATGATGCTTAAATCAAAAATATTCTCAAACTTTTTGAATTCCATAGTACTTTGTACTTTTATGTACTAATTACTTATGTACTTTTACACCTAGCTTTTTAATATATACATATATAATTTTATCTTTATTTTTAATTTTATTATTTTATCAATTATACTATTATATTAATATCAATGTATTAATCACATAATTATATAATAATATCAAAACATTAATGTTTACATATTAATAGATTGCATTATTATTAATTATATTGTTAATATTATTAATAATTTATTATTATTTATTACATTTTGTCTTCTCTTGTAGAGTATAAAGTTCTTGAGGAAAAGAACAACAGTGTCCCTTTTAGCATATAACATAACTATTTGCTATAAATCCATAATATAAGAAATAATTAATAAAGTAATATAGCATATAATATGCATATAATATAATTATTCAGTATGTGTTGGGTATATTATATACAATCAGATGATCCATAACTGAACAAACAGCTTCAATACAAAATGCACTCTGATTTTACTGAAAAAAGTAGGAAATAATGATCTATACATCAATAAGAGGGTCAAAAATTATCTGTTTATAATAGCATAACAATAAAAATCTTATTAATTCCATGTAATTGGTCCCAGGATGGTCCAACTATAATTGGAGCTTATAGAAAGAAAAGGTCTCTTATATTTATTTCATGTTTTAAAAATGTTTTGCCTTTATTATATGTGAACCACTGTATTTTTCAAAAATGTGTTGCAGCTATTCAATTTTAGTAGAAAATCATTCATATCCCTTTTTTCCTCTCCCTCAAAATCTGAGTCATTTTACTCTATCAAATAAAAGATTAACTTGGCTGGCCTGAGGCAAGCCCAGGTGGTGCCCTCATGTTTATCTTATGCCCATATTGCCTCACACCTGCTGAATGTTACTTCATTCTGTTCTTTTTCATAATAGCCCTATAATTGCATTACTAATAATAGTACTCTCACAGGTGGACACATGAAGCCAAAGTCTGTATTCCAAATTGGTACTATTTGTCTTTGATTGGCTGAAGGCATTTCCCCAATTTGAAACTAATTTCTGTTCTCTTTTCCAGTAAAACATGGAAAAGCAAAACAGTAACTTTCCCTAAAACAGTACATGCTCCTAAGATTTCTATATTAAAGATGCTGTACCTAAGAGTGAAAAGAAGAGAATCCATATCAAAGCAGGTGAATGACACTTTTTAATGACTTCATTTGTTATTTTTAAATGTTTGTTTGTTTTGTTGTTGTTGTTGTTGTTGTTGTTGTTGTTTGTTTATTTCTTTTGAAATGAGCTTTTTACTTCAGGAAAAAGCTTGCAGTGATGGAATAAAACAATGAAATTTCAGTGAACCCTGGGTTAGAAAAAAACAAAACTGACCAAAAAAGCACAACTATCATTTTGAGATATCATATATATTACATGTTAAAGTATCATTTAGCTCTAAAAATCCATTTAAAACTAAGGTATATTGGGATATGATACCAACAACAAACTAAGAAGAATATTAGAACCAGAAAAGACCTTAGGTATAAGATCATCTAGTTCAATTTGCTCAGTCAATGTACAGAGGGAATTTCATTACTAGAAAAGTAAATTATTTGTGAAGCTTTGAACAAGTCACTATTTTAAAATCATCTTTATAATTATTTATTCTGACTGATCCAATTACAAGGGGAAAGAGTACTATACCTTGGGAGCTATCAATTCCCTCCCTTCACTATGACTCCATTAAAAAAATCTCATGACTCTGTGGCTCTGGTTTTACTGTAGTTATAACAACTCAAAGTTGAGTGCAAGTACAAGTGTTCTTTCGGTGCTATGAGGAAAACTGCTAATTAATGATTATTTTGAAAAATAGAACCTGCTGAGATTCACATAACTCAACCCAATAAGAGAAAAAAAGGAAAACTTGTGATCCCCAAATAATAGGAATGAGTGTAAGAGATAGAATAATGGAATTTGGATTCAGTAAGGTATGATCAAATCCAATCTCTGATACTTATCTATGTGACAGTGGCCAACCAACCAATTCTAAATCTCAAAGTAGTAATTTCTTGGCAGACTGGTTAAGAAAACCAAGATAATCTATACAAAGCAATTTCATGCTCTAAAATGATAGAAATGTCAGTTTTTTTATTATGATAATGATGCTGTTGATGATACATTGTGGTCTAGTGTATAGAACACCAACCATAGAATCAGGAAAATCCAAGTTTTAGTGTACTTTCTAATACATGTTGGCTGTGTAATGGTGGATGGGTTACTGTGTGGGTTTATATCAACTCTCTACCATAACAAGTTCCAAAAAGGTTTTTATTGATTTAATATTTTCCCCATTTATATACAATTTTTTTTATATTTATTTTTAAAACTTTGAGTTCCAGATTCTCTCCTTCCCTCCTTACCTCTCTCCTATCCACTGCATTGAGATCCGTATGAAGTTATGGGAAACATTTCCATAAAAGTCATATGGTGAAAGAAATAAATCTCCTTTCCCCAAAAAAAATCTCAAGAAAAAATTAAATAAAAAGCATGATCCAATCTGTATTCAGTCACAGTCAGTTCTTACTATGTGTATGGATAGCATTTTTCAATTATATTGGATCATTGTATTGCTGACAATAGCAAATTTATTTACAGCTGAATATCCCACAACATTGCTCTTACCTTGTTCAGAATACATTTCACTTTGCATGAGCGCAGGAAAATGTTTCAGCATTTTCTGAGAACAGTCTGCTAATCATTTCTTATGGAACAAACGTATTCCATGATAATCACATAGCACAATTTATTCAGCCATGCTCTAATTGATGAACATTCCTTCAAATTCCAATTCTTTGCCCTGAGGGTAAAAAAAAAACCTGCTACAAAAATTTTTATACATTGCGTCCTTTTCCTTTTTTAAAAATTTCTTTTGGCATGCTTGCCTAGTAATGGTATTGTCAGATCAAAGGGTAGACCATTGGCTATAGATCATTCTTTTTGATCATTTATCCATTGAATAATGGCTCTTAATTATTTTTTTATAAACTTGACTCAGTTCCCTCTATGTTTGAGAAATGAAGCCTTATCAGAAAAACTTGCTTCAACATTCTTTTCACAATTACTATTGTGAACTGTATTTCCCTGCTCTCCTCATTTATTCCATTCTTTCTCTCCTTATACCCAAACTCTCCTCAAAAGTGTTTTGCTTCTGGCTACCACCTTCCCTAATACTAGGAAATTTCTTATAAATAATAAGTATCATCTTCCCATGTAGAAATGTCAACAGATAAACCATATTAAGTCCCTTATGATATCACTTCCCTAATCCTCCTTATGCTTCTCCTGAGATCAGTATTTGTAAATCAAATTTTCTACTCAACTCTGGTCTTTTCATCACAAATTGAAAGTCCTCTCTTTCATTGACTTTCTGCCTTTTCCCTTGAGGGATTATAGCCATTTTTTGCTGAATATATGATTTTTGGTTGGAATTTTTTGCTCCATTGCTCTTGGAATATCATATTCCAAGCCCTCTGGTCCTTTAATATGGAAGCGGTTAAATCTTGTATTATCCCGACTGTGGCTCCATTATACTTGAATTGTTTCTTTCTGAATGCTTGCATTATTTTCTTCTTAACCTGGGAATTGTGGGATTTGGCTATAATATTCCTGGGAGTTTTCATTTTGGGATCTCTTTTAGGAAATGATTGGTGAATTTTTTCAATTTCTATTTTACCCTCTGGTTCTAGAAGATCAGGACAGCTTTCTTGACAATTTTTTTGGTAGGCGACATTTAGGTTCTTTTTTTTTTTATCATGACTTTCAGACAGACCAATAATTTTAAAATCATTTTTTCTGGATCTATTTTGCAAGAGTTACTTTTTCCCCATTGAGATATTTCTCATGGTTTTTCTTTTTGGTCTTGTTTTATTGTTTCTTGATTTCTCATAAAATCTTAGCTTCCATTTGCTCTATTCTGATTTTTAAGAAATTATTTTCTTTAATAAGCTTTTGCACCTCATTTTCCATTTGACCAATTTTGCTTTTTAAAGAATTCTTGCCCTCATTAGATTTTTTTGGTATTTCCTTTTGCATCATTTTCATTTTTCTTCTCGAATTTTCTCTACCATTCTTACTTGATATTCAAAGTCTCTTTTTAGTGCTTCCATGACCTAAGATCAATTCTTATTTCTCTTGAAGGTTTTGAAGCCTTGACTTTGTTATCTTTTGAGTATGTGTTTTGATTTTCCTTGTCACACTTTCTATGGACAGAATCCTTTTTCTCTTGTTTGCTCATTTTTATTTTTCCTTTTTTTTAAAAAAATAAAAGCTTTTTTATTTTCAAAACACATGCATATATAATTTTCAACATTCACCTTTGCAAAACCTTGTGTTCCTAATTTTTACTTCTCTTTCTCCAACCCACTCCCCCAGACAGTAAGTCATCAAATATATGTTAGACATAAGCAATTCTTCTATATATATTTCCACAATTATCACATTGCACAAGAAAAATCAGATTAAAAAAAAAGAAAGAAAAGAGAAAGAAAACAAAATGCAAGCAAATAACAAAAAGAGTGAAAATATGTTGTACAAAAATGTGGTAGCCCTTTTTGAAGTGGCAAGAAACTGGAAATTGAGTGGATGCCTATCAATTGGAGAATGACTGAATAAATTATGGTATATGAATGTTATAAAATATTATTGTTCTGTAACAAATGATCAGCAGGATGATTTCAGAGAAGCTTGGAGAGACTTACATGAACCCATACTGAGTGAAATGAACAGAACCAGGAGATCATTGTGCATGGCAACAAGAAGATTATAACATGATCAGTTCTAATGGAAATGGCTCTCTTCAACAATGAGATGATTTAGATCGGTTCCAACAATGTTGTGATGAAGAGAGAGGGCTATGGGAACTGAATGCAGTTTATAACATAGAATTTTCACCGTTTTTGTTATTTGCTTGCATTTTATTTTCTTTCTCATTTTTTTGGTTTGATTTGATTTTTCTTGTGCAGTAAGATAACTATAAATATGAATGCAAATATTGGATTTAAGATATATTTCTACCATGTTTAACATGTATCAGATTACTTGCCATCTAGGAGAGGGAGTGAAAGGAGGAAAATTGGAATGCAAGAATTAATGTTGAAGAATTATACATGCATATCTTTTGAAAATAAAAGGCTTTAATAAAAAAAAGAAATAAAATATTATATTGTGATCCACACTCATGCCCCACAGAGAAAGCAGATTAGACTATTGGAACTGGCCTGAATCATCTCCTTGATGAAAAGAGCCACATCCATCAGAATTAATCATCATATAATTTTATTGTTGCCACGTACAATGATCTCCTAGTTCTGCTCACTTCACTTAACATTAGTTCATGTAAGTCTCCCCAGGCCTTTCTGAAATCATCCTGGTGATCATTTCTTGCAGAACAATAATATTCCATAATTTTCAAATAACACAACTTATTCAGCTATTCTCCAACTGACGGGCATCCACTCAGTTTCCAGTTTCTTGCCATTACAAAAAGGCTACTACGTTGTTTATTTTTCCAGCAAATTACTCAGCTTTTCACTCTTTGTTAAAGTAGAGCTATGTTTCCAAGTTTGAGGATGCAATGGCCCAAGCTTCAGTGGTTTTGTGCAGCTCTTTTAAGAGATCCTTCTAGGGACTTTTATATAGTCCTTCCTATGTGGAAATGTGTTTACTACTCTCCTGGCCTAACTTCTGGTCTGTGAGTGACCAAAAGCACTCTTTTCTGACCTGAAACTGTGAGGAGGGTCCCAAATCCACTCTTGTCTATAACTTTTAGTCTGCTAGTGTTTTGTCTCTCCCTGAATCAATGAGCCAACAGTGCAACATGGATCTGAGTATGGGCAAAGAAATGGAGTCCTGCCTAGGAGCTAGCAAAGAGACCCTTCTAATCTCCCCCTGACCAGTTCTTTTATCCCTTCACCAGACTGTGGGCTGAGACCTCCAGAAGTTACTGCCACCATAGCAACTGCCACTTTTGCTGCTGCTGCTGCTGCTGATTCACTGGTCCCCAAAGCCCACTCTGGTTTGCTGGGGCTCTACTCACAACCTTTCCTGATGATCTTACAAGTTGTCCTCGGTCTCAGTGGTCTGGGAATCTCCAGTACGATCACTAATTCAGGCCCTAGGTTTGCTCCTAGTTTTCTGGGGCCGGGGCTGTGCTAGCATAATCTATTCCAGGACTGCATCACTTTCTCACTCTGGTGCAACAGACTTTCTACATTGCCATTAGCTAGAAAATTATTCCAATTTGTCTTTTGGTGGGTTCTGGCTCTGTGAAATTTGTTTAGAGATATTATTTAAAGATATTTGGAGACATTTGGGAAGAGCCCAACTTTTACACTGTTACCTTAGCTTTGCTCCTGTGATGTGATCACCAAAAAGAATTAATGATCAATATTGGCTGAATGAGGTCACAAAGCGAGCACATCTAATGTTCCCAAATTAATATATAGTATATTCTTTTCTTTCATCAACCATTGAAGGAAATGGCATTCTTTTAAGCTTCTTTGATATGCTGCTTTCTGTTAGGGGTGTTGTATTACTTTTTCTTTTCCCCAACTCATATCTGCTTCCTCTGCTTGTTTTAATTTATTTTAAGGGAAAGATAAACACATTTCTTATGTGAGTTAATATTGGCTTCATTACTAAAATATTTGTATGTTTTGCCACTGTTATCTCATTCCTATTTGCCTAAATGCTGAATTCCAAATTATTCAAGTAAGTTAATAACAGATCATCCAGTATGATCCTAATTAGTTTGTGAACTTACCAACAACTGAGATATAGCACTTTGGGATGGAAGCACCTGCTGAATCCTGTGATGGCGTGCTATCACTTATTTGGCTTTCCTCCAAAGTCTAATGAACCTGTCATTTTTTATTATGCTTCTGTGAAGCTTCTATTTCTCTTCCAAGTTTACTTCATAAAAAAAATAATCTTCTACATGCAATGCATTTAATCTTAACCCACCCTCCACCCAACTATCAGAATTCATAATGGCCTCAAGGGGCAGCCATGAGGCACAACTGGATACAGTACCAGGTCTGGAGTCAGGAAAACATCTTTCTGAGTTCATTTGGGTATCAGACATTAGATCTGTGACTTAAGCTTATTTGTCTCAGTTTCCTTATCTGTAAAATGAGCTGGAGAAGGAAATCACAAACCATTCCAACATTTTTGCCAAGAAAACCACAAATGAGATCAGGAAGAATCTGACACAACTAAAATGACTGAATGACAATAATGAATAATGTCAAGAGACAAGAGAGCCTTGTCTCCATATTAAGGAATTTGGAACATCAACACAGACACACACATTTGTAGACAGTGGAATGTGGATAGTAGTAACTATCCTTAGATCCATGGATGCAAAAATCAGTTCCCCATAAATTTGCTTTTCTTGGTTTTTGGATTCAAATGCCATAGAGTCATAAAGTGAAAAGGAATTTACAAATAGATGAGTCAAACCATACATGATATAGGTGAGGGTATTTTTTGTCTTCCTTCTGCTCTTTCTTTCTTTCTTTTTTCTTTCTTTCTTTTTTTCTTTCTTTCTTTCTTTCTCTTCTTTCCTTTCTCTCTCTCTTTCTTTTTCTTTCTTCCTTCCTTCCTTCCTTCCTTCCTTCCTTCCTTCCTTCCTTCCTTCCTCCCTTCCTTCCTTCCTTCCTTCCTTTCTCCCTTTTTCCTCTTTCTTCTTTCTCTCTTTCTGTTTCTCTCTTTCTTTCTTCTTCTATCTCTTTCTTTTTCTTTCTTTCTTTCTTTCTTTCTTTCTTTCTTTCTTTCTTTCTTTCTTTCTTCTTTCTTTCTTTTCTTTCTTTCTCTCTCTCTCTCTCTCTCTTCTCTCTCTCTTTCTCTCTCTCTCTCTTTCTCTCTCTCTCTCTTCCTCCTTTCCTTTCTCCCTCCCTCCCTCCCTCTCTCTTTTTCTTTTTCAAAGAGAATATAAGTGATTTACCCAAAGCCTTCTGCCTAAGAATAACCTGAGCAATGTGAGCTTAAACTTCCTGGTTTGCCATTTTGTGTTCTTTGCTCTCAAATACAGTGTTTGAGAGCTTTATTGACTTTGTTAGAACTCTACTTGGATATGCTTCCTCCTTTACTGCATTAAGTGTTATAAGGCAAGAGGTAAATATGCTTTTGTAAAATTCAATTAAATTATACAAATTTTATTTATTTTTTTTGGGGGGGGGCAGGAAATTAGGTTTAAATGACTTATCCAGAGTCACACACACACACAGAGTCTAGGAAGTGTTAACTGTCTGAGGTCAGGTTTTAACTTAGGTCCTCCTGATTCCAGGCCAATATCCTAACCACTGAACAATCTAGCTGTCTCTACAAACTTTTATTCAGTGTCTACTCTGGTAGTCACTGAGATTACTCAAATACAAAACAAAATAAAACAAACAAAACCATTAAAAGAATAATAAAATTGTCCTTCCTCCCCAGGAATATGAACATAGATGACAAGATTTAACATCACAGATAAACTAATTCAGAGAGTACACAATACCACTTTAAACCTGATATGTTTCTTTATGCTTCCATATATATGTTCATATATATAGTTATATATGTACAAATATATATGTATATATATTCATATATAGTTTAGTTATTTTGTAAATGTCTACATATACACATACATACACACATTTATTATATGCATATACATCTCTCTCTCTTTCTATATATATATCACATATATACATTTATGTTATATATATTGTCTTCTCCCTTTAGGATATAAGCTCTTTGTGAGCAGGAATTGTGTCATTTTTTTGTATTTTTTCCAAGCATTCAACGTATTGCCTAGACCTTGAGAAATACTTAAGGTTCATCAATTGCTGCTGCTTGGAAGAGATTATTAATAACTGAAACATCAGAAAGACACTCAAATAAGAAGTCCTTATTTTAAGATTAAAATGAAGATAGGAGTTCTTTAAAAAATACATTCTGTTGATAATTTTCAGGATCCCTCCCTCTTTCCTCTCATATACTTTTCATATAAGGGAAACTTTTCATATAAAAAATAATATTATGAAGAAAAAAAAGAAAAGAAAAAAATCAGAAAAAAACTGTTCAACACATCAAAATATTCTGAAAATATTTGCAATGACCCTACACTGCATGTTCTATCTCTGCAAATGAGTAGGTTATGATCACTCTTCTTTGGAAAACATGTGCTTTTTGTCATTTTGCAAGATTCACTTTTAATTGTTTTGTCATTGTTTTCATTTTTATTTCTATAGTTTCACTTATTTCTTGGTTCTAATTATTTTATTCTGTATTAAACAATCTAAATATTGCCATGCTTCTCTATATTCTTAAAATGCATCAGGTTTTATAAAATGGTATTCATATATCAAATATTTTAGCCATTTCCTGATTGATGAGTAGCTTCTTTGTTTTCTATATTGCTACCTCCAGAAAGTGTTGTTAAAATGTATATTGGTGTTTATAGTTGCTAGAAATATATGGTGTGTGTGGACTTTCTTATTATCAATGATGTTCTTGGGGCATAAGTCTAGCAGCAGAGCTTCTAAATCAAAGAGAATGGACATTTTAGTCACTTTGTTGCATAAATCCAGATTGCTTTCGAAAATGGTTGTAATGTTCAGAGAGACTAGGAATTCTAGGAGGCAGAATTAGGTATGGAAAGCAACTCTTTTAAGAATTATGGATACACTCAAAGGTTGTTCTATGAAATGAGGTACATCAGTTTCTAGATTTTTGTACAATAAGTATTATGATCCTGTTCACTGATGTAGGTCCTATTTTGGTAGTTTTAACTTGCTCTGCAAAGTACATAAAGCATGTTGTACAGATGCACACATACTTATAGCTATATTTATAGGCAAATGTATAGATTCATAGACAAATGAACTAAGAAAAATAGACAAAATGATAATTCCTAACATAGTCTCTCCTTTGACTAAAAATCTTTTTTATTCTCTGAAATTTATATGGTAATAGTTCCATGGAAAAGAATTAATTTTCAATTGCTATTTCAGATCCCGATGTGACAAGGATGGTAAACTGGTTGCAGCCTTTTTTGGAAGCTGAGACACTCAGTCTCAACATTTCACAGGGAACCTTGCGCATATCTCATGAATGTGCAAATTTTCCCTTTGCAGACATTCTCTTGCTTAAAACAAAGCACTTATAGATGACATCTGTGGCAGGTGAAAAGCTCATAATGTCTTTCAAAATGCAAAAGATCGCTTATTATGATCTGATTTTTTTGAACATACATTCTCTGCTTTCCTTTTCCCTCAAGATATAACAGTGACTTCTATGTAATTAATATGTTTCATATAAATGGCATCACCTACATTGATGATATATGTGGGGAAAAAAAGTAGAACAAGCTGAATAAATATATCATCTCAAAAAAAAAAAAGGTAAAAATTTCTAAATCAAGCTTACACGCAGCCACTGCATATGCATATAAGATTAAGTACACATGAGCATTTCTGTTAAATTTAGAAGAATTAAGTCAGCCTCATGATCTAAGTTTCTCCCTGACTACAATCATTAGAAATTACATGAATCTATTCAAAACTTCACACTGAAAAAGTAAATAACTGACTCTGTGTGTTATTGATAAGTCATGACCCTAAACCCGTTTGTGGCAATAACTTTTTAAACCTAGACAATCTCACCATATGTATGGTATTGTTCAAGTTCACTCCTTCCAGGTTTGAGGAGAGCAGTAAGGTGACTTCACAGCACCTAGTAGAATAGTTGATTATCAGGATTCTACAAAAGTACATGTATTCTAAAATTTAGTATATAGAAGTTAAACATATTTACAAATACAAATCATTTTGATCAATAAACCTTTTTCATAGATATAAACATTCAAATAGATGAAATAATATACTGATCTAATGTTTAAATAACCAAACTAAAATACTATAATAAAACCCATCTATTTAGATACAAAATTATATAATCTCCTAATATCTCTAAGTTTTTCGATAAAATCACTAGCAGCTAAATCTGCAAACTGTCGATCTTATCTTAGAAGAAATGGTCAAAATGTTGCTTGAATGACTAAATGAATTCTACCTCAATGGGAGGTCACAGTCAGGAGTTAACATTAGGAGTTAATCCTGATGGTAGTATATTGCTGTTCTATAGGAAACCCTTTGTTCCTATGAAATCATCTTATCTGATTAAAGTCAACATGACACAGAGAAGACTAAACCAACAAACCAATAAGTCAACAAACTGAAGGGAATAGAGCTAGTAAATATTTGCTGAATATAATTTAACGATAGCAAAGAATATTGAATTTGGAGTTGGAGGACCTCAGTTTCAATCCTGACTACACAGTTGACTACTCATGGGATCAATTCACTTTCAGATCTCTTGTCCTTAGTTTCTCCATATATAAAATGAAGGAATTGGTTTGAGTTAGATGATTTCTAAGTATCTTCCACTTCAAAAATTGAATATCCTATGAACTGCTAGGTACACACTATTTTTATCTTTCAAAAAAACCTTCAATTTCTTCAGCATGGCTCACTCCCTCCAGCTGCACATTGTAGCTCAAGAATTGCTATTGCAAAAGCAAACAAAATAAAACAAACAAAAACAAAAAATTAATTGCCCAGTGAACAATATTTTGGTGATAGCCTACGCTTAATTTAACTAGATTTGTTGGTCCTCAGATGACAGCCACAGAGTCAGAGCCCCACAAAACCTGTCCAGGTTGAAAGAACATAAAAGAACTTTAACAGAATTTTTGAGAACCTATGGTTTTACTGCTGCTGCAATGTGTATCTCTTGATAAGTCTTTGTTAGAGGAAATTCATACTAAATTTATGATGGATGTATGGGTGAATGAGTATGTGTACATCTATCAAGTGACTTCCCTTGGTGGAATGGGCAGATGAGGACCATTTGTTCCAAAGGCCATGAAGGCAGATGAAGCAAATGTTGTGGAGTACATAGAGCTTGATTAGACATTAAAGACATCCACTGCATCTCCAGCCATTACCAGTTATCTTGGTCTGTCTTACCACTGAATAATGATGACTCTGGAAGACAGAATGAATCTTATGACTTCATGAACTCTGCTTCCCTTAAATCCAGTTTATGTACGAATCAAAAAACATCTCCATGACTCTAATATAGCTCTGTCATTTTGGTTCTATTTGAAAACAAAGGATAATAATCAACCAACAATCCAATTTTTATATATAATATATATATATATATATAGAATGCTTAGCTTTCTTCTATTCTCATAATTTTAGTTTTTTTCCAAATTGATATATTTTGATTTGACATCAAATACTTATTCTTTCCATCAATACAAAAGTACAAACTAAATAGTGATCTTGAGTTACAAAAGCTAAAGACATTTTAATTTGCACAGTACAGTAAGAAAATCCTTAGGTTTAGTTCAAGAAATTAGCTGCACCGTTATGAATTTGGGAAGGTCTTCATCCATTTCACTGACAATGAAGCCTTTCTAGTTACAAATCATTTTTCTTTTCATGTAAGTGAAATGTTTCTGGTTCAAATATGGGACTTAAAGGGTCTTCCTTTCTTGTGTCATAAAGAATGAGTTGATTTAACAACAACAATAAAGTATGTCATTCATTATACAATTTTCTGATAAATGTAAAGGGTAAAATATGAAAACAGGGATCTGATGAGAAGATTATATAATTCAATGAAGAGTGAAATTAGCAGAATAAAAACAATGTACATGATGACTATAGTAATGAAAATGAAAAGATCACTAAAGGCAACTGAACTCTAAATAACTAAATAAACGGCAATATTTCAGGAATTTTATTATGAAATGCACTTTCTCCTTTCAACAGATAATATGGGAAGTACCAACTTGTCAAAACTACCAGACATGGGTAAGAATCAAGTTTAGCTGTTTTGGATTAACTATTTTTGTTACAAGGGAGAGAACCTTCATTTGGGGGTGGAGGGTTGGAATAAAATAAAATATTTTAAAATAGAAAGTATCACTAAAAACTTTTTAAAAGAGGTTGTCTTATTTGCATAGGACCTATCACAATATCAGTGGGAGTAATTCCAATCTGTATTTTGAGGTTGCTTTGTAAACAAAAGCATTTCCTCATGCCCATGTATGAAGATGAAATTGGGGATTCAGATAAACTACTTGGTGAAAGTGTTGAAAGAGAATATGTCGTTTTCTGTTCAAAATATCCCCAAGGTGCTGTGGTGTTGTTTAAACTTCATTCTTGGAAAGGTCTGTGACATCAGAGAGGTGATATCATGATATGGATGTGAATTATATTTAAGTGAGGGAGGGCTGGGAAACATCACCTGTTTCACTTTCCCCCTCCAGAGCTATTTGGGTCCAATGGTCATATCTTGATCAGGATAGCTGGAGATGGTTCTGGATGGACTTTTTAAAGCTATATAGTCTTTAGCAGCTCTCAGTCTGACTGAGGTAATATCCATTCAGTGATTAAGAGCAGGAAAGAAATGAGAGAAAGTGGCTTCTTTTATTTTGATGATGATAATAATAAATAATAATACTAGTAGTAATAACAACTATTACAATAATAATAACAAATCGAGGAGGGGAAGTCCTTTAGAGATTCTAGCTAATACAACCCCCAAAAATATTGCTATTTACATACACTCTAAGCTAATCAGGGCCCAAGCAATGAGAACCAGAGTGATTTGGATTTAAGTCATGGTCCTGGTTCAACCCCATATTGTGAGGTCTCTGGTCAAAATTCACATGGCTTTTGGGCAGAGAAAAACAAAATAAAAGTACAAAGGCAGAAAAGTGAGCTGAAACAGTTCATTAATTTGACTTATCAAACTGGGTTGGTCAATTAGGATGAAACTCAAGGAAGAAAACAGGATGAGGAAATGTGTTCTCCCAGAGTGGGAAAATAATTATCCCAAAGCTGCAGTCTTGCATCATCCCCATCTTTTTTGTTTAGAAGCTCCCATAGTGAAAACACTGTGGAGAAGGTACTTTTCAAGCTGTAAAAAGAGACAGACCTTATACCTCTCTAGAGGGAGGAGAATTTTAGACAAAGCAATAGATAAGGTTTAATTAGAGTGATTAAGGAAATACCTAATTAAAAGCTTAGTGAAAATAAGTTACTTGCCAAATCCTGTAGTCTCTCAGACAACTCTACTGAGCCAAGCTGAGGGAAGGCTCAGAATTCAGCAGAATGATAGACTGAAAGATTGAAATTACTTTGGAGAACATCTAGTTCAGTGGTTCTTTGAGATTCAAGAATGTGTTTTCAAACACAATCATATATTTTTTATTTATGCATTTGAAACAGGGATTCATGGGCTTTACTGATCTGACAAAGGGGTCCATGATATACAGAAAAATCTATTTTAGTCTAAATCCCTCTTTTTTACACATTGAGAAACTGAGACAAGATGGTTAAGCAATTGAAAAATTGGTCCTATATTAATTTAATCCTATATTAAGATTCATGTAGTCTGTTTATATTTACAATATTCTT
This sequence comes from Antechinus flavipes, assembly GCF_016432865.1. Taxonomy (NCBI): domain Eukaryota; kingdom Metazoa; phylum Chordata; class Mammalia; order Dasyuromorphia; family Dasyuridae; genus Antechinus; species Antechinus flavipes. Next base: position 51,157,037 of record NC_067403.1, read on the forward strand.
TCTCCTATATCATGTTACATCCAGTTGCATTTAGCAAGTGTACACAAGCTTAAAAAATAACTGATAAAATATCTTAATTAGGATGTAGAGCTTTCAATAACATTTGCCTTGCTGATTCAAATGCAATTTTCACATTTATCTATTTCATATAACTTATTATTTGATTCACAATATTTGAAGAATATCATATAAATAAGCAATCTTGACATATTAAATTGAGGTCTTTTTCAATTACACTTACTATAGAAATGGTTGCTTCTCTATCATTTAAGTTCTGTAGGTAGAGTCATGGGTTGATGATGTTGATTTTTTTAGCAATAATGCAAATATAACAATATGATAATGATAACTAAAATTCATATAACACTTCAGCACAGTGCCTGGTACATAGTGCTAAATTCTGAAATCAATCAAAGCCATGAGTTGAGAAATAAGACATCTTTAAGTGTTATAACACCTAGGAGATTTCCAGTGGATTTTCCCAATGAAAGAAATCCATGAAGACATATATATATATACATATATATATATATATACATATATATATATATATATATACATATATATATATATGTATATATATATATGTATATGTATATATATATATATATATGTATATATATATATATATATAAAGAGAGAGAGAGATGGATTTAGAAGGAGAAGGGAAGAGATAGGAGAAAGAGGTAACATAAGGAACCAAAGCCTACTAATGAAATTGCCACTCCCCTCAGCAATCATTTCATTCTGACTTTTTTGTTCTTAATGCCATGAATTCCAGTGGAAGCGGACAAGGATATCAGAGTCTTAGATCAATCTTGAGGCAAGTTCCCTCACAAGGCAAAATCTTAGAATGAAATTTAGGACCTGATACAACTCAACCTAATTGATGCTATCTTTCTAAGGGATGTTACTGACATTCTGACATTGCTAAGATCATTCAGGAAGTAGCAGTAACATTTGGTTTTTACAATTTCTGTCCTTATATTATCAATTTTTTTGTCAACATTTAGTGTTATATAAATGCTTGTTGTTATCATCATCATCATCATTAAGCACTTTTGTCCCAAGAATACTGTGAAGAAGTAGCCACAAAAATTCAGCAATAGCTTCATCAATAAGGTCAGAGATTTTCTTCTAAATTTGTTTCCTTTTTTGACAAATCACTAATGTCAGGAAATTGCCAGATATAGTTTATCTAGCTATTTCTATGTTTATTCTTTTAAAGTATAAAATAAAGTACCACACACTATTCTTATTTTCACACACAATTCATGTGAAAAATAAGAGTAGATTTTGACTTGTTGATGATTGGACTAAAAAAAAAAACCTGAATGTTTTGATTTCAGTTCTGAAGTCAATTTGAAGATCGATGGAACCGGGGATCTGTTCTTGCTTCCATACAAGCTAGTAATTCATCAGGGACTTAGATGTAAGAGACCTGCTTACTGATGCCTCTGAATCTACTTGTCAGATCATATCTGGAGTGCTCTGTTCTGGGTCTCTCAGGTAATCAAAAACATCGATAAGCTGGAGAGCAAAAATAGTCAACCTGAATGGTGAAGTGTCTCCTACACAAACTCATGAAGAGCAGTTGAAAGTTACCAATAAGGTCCACTTAAAATAAATGGAGCTGTTTAGCTTAGAGAAGACTTAAAGTGCTATGGCAGCTATCTAAGTAGTTGAAAGCCTTTAAGGTAAAATAAAGATTAGATTTCTTCCATTTTGTACCACATTTCAGAATTATAAGCAATGGTTCAAAGTTGCAAAAAGGTTCCTCCCCACCTGCTGTTTAACTTCCCATGATTATAATATTAGTCACATCCAACCACTTGGTATCAATTAGTTTTTATAAGAAGCATATTTATTTTACAAACGTAACAAAAAATAAAGTAAAACTTTTTCCTCCAACACTTCAGTGACTCCTAAATCAACTATGTCTCTAAAGAAAGGTGATTCAGAATGAATGCAATTTTGATTTCTATTGGTTCTAGCAAGTTTATGTCTGAATATGGCATCACTACTACTGTACCCACTTTACAGGATGGTAGTCCAGATGATGCTTTTCTAGTTGATTGCTAAATATTTTATGCAAAATAAAATAAAAAAGCATTGCTTAAATCAAGTTACAATACATCTGTATCTGCCAGGACTGTCACTTTATGTAAACTCAGAATTTATTCGTTTCCCGTCACTGTCATATTCAAAAAAGAAGAAGAAAAGAAAACAGACAAAAACACATTTGGAATAAGCACTCCTATTTTTAAAATAATTATATGTATCTTTTTCGTCAGAAGTGGAAAATATAAGCGCAGATGTCCCTGAATCTTTTTCATGATTTCTGTAACTGCTTTTTACCATAAATATATTAAAAGTCAATGTTTTTGTCTTACTTTGGAAACAATGTTTAATAAAACACTACATTTGCATTTGACTAGAATTTTCAAAGAAATAAAATAGTCCAGTTTACAACAGACATGGTAGGTTAGAATTTTCATTTAGATTGAGCTTTTCTATGTATTTCATTTTTAAAAAAATAATTTTTCTTAATGATATGTTAATCTGTTCCCTCATTTGGGAAACCAGAATGATGATATTTGGCATCAATCTATTTCAAAGGGGTATGATCAAGTACAAAATCTTAATTGTTACTTTATAAATCTACTGCTGCTTGAAAACATTTCCATACTTTTTTTTTTTTTTTTTTACTGTTTGGCCTGAATCATATTTGTGGGTGGACTAAAATATTTACCCATTCAGAATAAGTTGAGGAGCACCATAAAGTCTTTCTGCAGTGGTGGGAAAATCCCCAATCTACCAATCTACCCATATCTTGCTCACTATTCTTTTAGTAGCCTAGCCATTAAACTTCATCTGCTACCTCCACACATCACCATTTCAGTCTCTTTGAGCTCTGACCCTGGTCCTTGTTTTGTCTTGGCAAGCTTTTATCTTATTATTCCTAGAACTGGTTCTGTGATTTCTTAGCCCTTCACTCACCTGCTGCCTTGGGCATACTCAGCCTCCTTTTGAAATCTCTTTAATGTCTCCTCATTAAAATGTAAGCTTTTTGAAGGCAGATAGCTTGTTTTTGTATCCCCATTGCTTAAAACAGTGCATGAAATTTAGTAAGAATTTAAATCTCTGTCTCTCTGTCCTTGTCTCTGTCTCTATTTCTATCTGTCCCTCTATGTCTTTGTTCTTGTCTCTGTCTTTCTCTGTTTCTGTCTATCTCTCTTTTTCTCACTATCTCTTTTTCTCTGGCTTGCTGTCTCTCTCCCTTGTTTCTGTCTATCTGTCTGTCTGTCTCCCTTCCTCTCTCCCTCCTCTTAGGAACTAGTAAGTTTCAGATCCGTGCTTTACAAATATTATCCCATTTGATCTTCAAAATAACTGTGTCAGGTAGGTGCTATTGTGATTTCCCATTTTATGCTTTTAAAAAAAAACTGAGTCAGACAAAAATTAAGTGACTTCCTGATTTCAAGTCCAGCATTCAATCTACTCTATTACCTATCTATCTCTGGGGAAGAACTTCAGCCAGCATTCTGATACACTGCTTCAGCAGAAGAGAATTCAGAAATCATTATATTCCAAAATGAAAATTATGAATAGGTCTATCTATGGGGAAATGAGGAAATTATTGGAATATCAAGAATTTTATAATTGTAAATTTTTTGAGGTGGGACAGGGTGGACCCACCATTTCATTGAAATAAGAAATTCCCAGAACCAACCCTATGCAATTCCTCTGTAATTCCTTGGGAAGCTGTCTGGAGTCACCAAAAGGTTAAGCCACTTTCCCTTAGTCCACAGTTAGTTTGTGTTAAGATTTATTAATCAAACCCTCACTTCACAGTAAACCTTCTATTGGTTGACCTCTAACTGGTATGTAGTGACAGCTAGACATATATGTGTCATGCCCCAGTCATGAGGGGTCTGTCATGAATGAAACACATTTTATTTCTTTTCTTTTTTCAAAGATATTTGCTTGTTTCTTTTTATAATTCTTAAATTTATTATTATAGTATATTATTATATATTACATTAACATATAATAATTATAATAAAATATTATTATTTATTATTTTTCTTTTAGGATGTTTTTCTTTTTTCAAATATATGCAAAGATAGTTTGCAAAACCTGGTGGTCCAAATTTTTCTCCATCTCCTTCCTCTTTTTCCCTCCCTGAGATAACAAGCAATCCATTACATGTACAATTCTTCCAAACTCATTTCTGTATTCATCATGATAAGCAAGGAAAATCAGATCAAAAAGAAAAAAAATTTAGCAAGCAAACAAACAGCAAAACCAGGAAAAAACCAAAAGATGAGGATACTGTGCTTTGATCCACCTTCATTCTCCATAGTTCTCTCTCTGGATGTGAACGGCACTTTCCATCATAAGAATATTAGAATTACTTTGAATCACTTCGTTGTTGAAAAGAGCCAAGTCCATCACCATTGATCATCACATAAACTTGTTCTTGTATTCATTGTTCTCTTAGTTCTGCTCACATGAAGTCCATTTTCAAAAGAATAGACAGGGTGAGAAGATCAGACATCTACAGTTGGTAGAGAAAAGCAATGTCAATTCTAGAAAACTCAGCTAACATAAGGAGGGCAAAGCTATCCTACATCTTTATTCTATTTCACTTTACTTCACTCTTCCAGTCTATTCAAACAGTCTAACCCAGCTACACATTATTGCTATTTAGAATGTTGTTATATTCCCTTCACAGCATTAATTATGGTTCTCAAACCTTTTTTTAAGCTTCAAAGAACATTATCAGACATTGCCATTCTTGGATATGAGCTGGTCTTTACTCAGGTCTATCTCGCCTACTAGTTTAATGAATTACCTTCTATAATAGCCTATCTTGAAAATCCTTTGAGTTTTCCTTTAAATACAGCACAGGGAAAGAAAATGAGAGAATTTTAAATGGAGGTAAAATGTGCATAGAAAGTACTTTACTAAAAATAAAACTTGATATGCAATGTTCACCCAGAACTATTTCTCCTGATTTTATTTAGATGTTCAGTTCAACTTTAAAAAATGTTATTTAAAAATTACTAAAACTAATGAAGAAATTCTAATTCATTCCAAATGGAATTCTACCTAGCCCTGCAAGATATTTTAAAATATACCTGGCAAACTTTAAAATGCTTATATTTAAAATCAATACGATATCACTTTTTTGGATTGCTTTCAATTTTAGAAAATATTATGATTATTTTCTGTAACCGGAAACTCTATTATCATGACACTTTGAATGAACCCTTTGTAAACTAAATGCCAAATCTGATTGTTTTTATTCCACCTTGATTCATCTTCACCTTTCAGTTACATTTCACACAGTGGAGGATCTCTCTTGCTGAATATTTTTTTTTCCTTTTTGTGACTCTAATTTCTCCGAATTATTCTCCACCTTTTTGGCTACTTCTCCTCAATCTTCTTTGATGGTTCCTCAGCCATATCTTGTCTCATAATTTTTAGGTTTCCTCAAAGTTCTCTTCTGTCTTCCCCACATTCTTTCTTTCTTAGTAATTTCCCTCATTTGTTTAAATAGTATGTTTAAATAATAGCTATACTCAGACGACTCTAGATTCAAATTGCAACTCCCTAGTTTTTCCTCAAAGTTTCTAACTAACATTTCCATTGCCATTTGGGTTTTTGAAATAGGATGTCCCAGAGATATCTTAAAGTTTTTATGAATGAAATTGAACTTATTAACTCTCACCAAAATCCTCCCCTCTTTCCAAGTTATCTATTTCTATTGAAGACATTATGTTCTTTCTAGTGTTTCAAGTTGATATTTTGCTATATTCCTCACTGTCTCTTACCTTATATATCACCAATGTATGACCAAATCTTACCATTTCTCTCTTTATGACATCAAAGCCTTTTCATTAATATAACTACCACCTCAGTCCAATCTCTTGGCAAGTCTTATTTAGATTATTTAAGCAGCCTCCTTACTTTTCTGCAAAACTCCCCAACTTAATTCCATCTTTCTTTATACAACTACTGCCAATGTGATTTTTCTAAGAGCATAACTGACCATGAGACTACTTTTATTCTATACGCTATACTCTTATAGCTCCCTATTGCTCCTACAATAACATAAAAATCCTTCTCTTTAGCTTTCCAACATGAACCTAAACCATCTCTTCAGCCTCCACATCACCTCCATATCAACACACTGTGATCCAGAAAAACTTACTGGTCTTTTCTCTGTTCCTCATCACAGTGCACTCTCTTTTGTCATTATTATTTTGAAATGATTCCTAAAATACCTAGAATAGATTTACTCCTTATATCCTTTTCATAGAATTGCTTCTGAACTAATTGTTGTATATAAAATATATCTATATATACATCTTTCTTTCTCTTTTTTCCTTTTTTCTTCTTTCCTTCCTTCCTCCTTCCCTCTCTCCTTTCCTCCCTCCCTCCCTTCCTCCTTTCCTTCTTCCTTTTCTTCCTCCCTCTCTCCCTTTCTTCCTCCCTCCCTCCCTTCCTCTTCCCCTCCTTTCCTTCCTTCCTTCCTCCCTCCTTTTCTTCCTTCCTTTTCTTCCTTCTTTCCTTCCTTCCTTTCTTATCTATATTTCTTTCTATCCATTAATTTTCTCTTTTTCTTTCTCTTTTTCTTTTTTCTTTTCTTCCTTCCTTCTTTTCTTTCTTTCTCTTTCTTTCTTTTTTCTTCCTTCCTTTCTATTTATCCATCTATTTTTCTATCTTTCTCCTTTCTTTTTTCTTTCTTTCTATCAATTGATTTATCTTCTAAAATGCAGCTGTTTCAGTAAATGTGTATACACACATGCAAATACACTCATATATCTTCAAAAATTACTTACATATATATTCATTCTAATGGGATAGATTTTATACATGCACACACCCAGATAAATGACTCAGTTGTTATTAAAGCTTTAGATTTGGGGACATCAAGACTTGAATTTAAATCTAGCCTTGAATACTTACTAGCTGCATGGACTTGTGTAAATCACTAAAACTCAGGTTGCCTTCATTTCTTCAGTTATAATTTGGGGATGATAATAGCATTGACTTTCCAGGGTTGTTGTGAGAGTGAAATGAAATAAAATTTTTGAAGCACTTAGTACAGTCCATGGCATATAAAAACAATTTAATAAATGCTTATCTCCTTTCCTTATATGTACCTGTTTCCTCCCTATCTGAATGTGAGTTCATGTGGATCCGCTTTTGTTTCTCCAGGATCTAATGTGAATTTTTTTGATATTCAAAAATCTTCATAAACTGGCTGCCTTCTCCCTTTCTATTCTTTGTATACTTTACTTATTTACCCACATGTATTCTGACATCCAATGACATTGAACTCTTTTTTTGTTCCTTATCCCCTGTTGCTTGATTGTAGAAAATTTCACTGGCTGTTTCTCGAGCCCGGAACTTCCCATGCTTAGCACAATGCCTGACTCATAGTAGGCACTTAGTAAAAGTTTATTGGCTGATATATTGTATCCTCATGGCTTAATGCATTGTCTGGCACTTAAATGTTCGTTGATTGGTTGATATAGTTGCCTTCGTGTTATAGAGATATTGTACAGTGGTATACAATACAAAACAAGAAACTTTTTATTTCTGAAATTAGAATTAAATCACAAAAATTTTTATCAAGTTTTTTTTAATTAGTAGGTACTCAATAATAAGAGTTTTAAAAATGGGGTCATATGGGAATGAGAATTGATTTATATATATATCTTCACAATAGTTAAACAAACACATATGATCTTCCAGTGGATAATGAAAATGATATAGGTATAGACTGATTTTAAGAAGAACTAAGTATATTTGATGGTTACAGTGGACAACTACAAGCTAATGAAAGGGCCAAGCTCTAAATTTTCTTCTTCCCATTCTTTTAGACTACTAAAAAGATTAATTGAAAATCCAGAATCCATAGAAGAAACTACAAAAGACAGGTAAGTTACCCACACACACATGCACACACGTATGTGTGTATGCATGTGTGTGTGATTTGTTTCTGCTATCTTGTTTTATGCTAATTAAATGTCCAAACATTTGTTCCTATGTGAGATTAGAATATCAGCCCTAGTTCAACTATTTTTTGCTATACTATGTTTATTACTTATGTAAATTTAGTTAATTACACACTAACTCTGTTATCTTATTTATTGCATTTCAATTAGTATCCTCTTAATAGTCACTAGTGCTTTAATTAACTCACTAGAACAAGAGGTGTCTTGTTAAATGTAAATTAAATAGAATTAAATAGAGGATAGATTGCAAGTGGTAGATTTACTGCTAATGGTATAGGAGAATAGTTACTAGAAGGTCTAAATGTGTTTCATACCATCTGCCTCAATCTTGAGGCAGAGCGAAAAAAGAATACATTTCCCTCTGAATTATTTTTTAATGCAGAGATGGGTACAAATCCCAACAGGTATGATGAGCATGATACTAACCACCATAACACCTCTCCCCACCTCAGTAGATGGTAAAACGTGATATGGAACTGTGACGAGTTTTTTCAAAGAGAATCTTCCAAGTAAAGTAAAAATAAAACCACCTAAATCAGTCTAATGCATATTGTTCCTTATAAAATGAAAGTTTGAAAGCCTAAAAAGAGTTCATGATCACAGATTTATTTTGCAGTGAACAACTGAGATTTTCCCTCAGTATTCCCTTGTGACCTAACAAGGAAATTAATTAGCAGGGCACTACAGCTATGAACATATCATAACAGAGGGCAGTTATGTCTGATACCAAAGCCCAGTTTTGCTATCATGAATGGTTCTCTTATAGCAATTTTGACTCTCAGAGGTAAAATAATGATGGAACTTATATAGAAAACATATCTACTTTCATTTACTAGCAAGCTTTATTCCTTATAAAAGCACTGAGTGAGCCTTCTTTGATCCTATTTGTCTTATAAAACTGATATTTACTGTCACTAAACACTATTGTAGAAAAAGATAAACTGGGGATTAGTACATGTTTCTCCAATATTTGTTCCCAATTTAGTTTGTAACCTTGTCTACAGTAGAGGAGAAATACTTTAAAATCCATCATTCCAAGCTTATAGTTTTCATTTTATTTACATCATGTGTTACTTAATTTCACAAAAATCATGATACCCAACAGATCAGAAAAACAAATTAAATTATTTATTTTTAATTTACAAGCTAAAAATAAATAATCAATCTTGATGGGGGAGAGGGTTAGAGCTATGATTTTTATCTTTGTGTGGCAATTCCAGTATGGGAAAGCCCAGTCTCAATGGAGGTCAGGTATTCTTCTGTAATTTGTAATCTTAGATTGTTACCTAACAGCACTGAACAGTTTAAATGACTTATTCATGGTCAGGTAACCAGAATGAATTAGAAGCCATGGACGTTGGGCGTCAAATGTTAGAGTTCAAATGTTGGAGTTAGTTCTTCTCAAAGGCACAGCCGGTTTAGAGGCTTAGAGCCCTTCGGATGTCTCCAAATCCAAAGGTTCTGTCCTTCAGCCTCTGCCTCTGCTTTCTTCTGCCTCCAACCAAGACAGAGATGGAAGGTCTTTCTTATCTCCTTCTGGGGAGCCCAGCACCAACTTGCCGCGGAGAGAGGGCTTCTGGCGTAGCTCCACTGAAGTCCGTCAAAATGTTCTCTGCAGCAGAGTCGTTCCTCCCGAGTCCAGCGCGATCAGCCAGCCAAGAGGAAAAAAGTGTATTCTGGAATGGCTGTCTCGCCTTATATGTGAACCTTCTGAAAGAATGGGATTATGGGTTTTCTCCCATAGTGCTCTCTGGCCCAAAGAGCTTTAAGGTGTGGACTCTCTTGAAGTTAGAAAGTGTACTTTGTGAAGCTAGCATACTTATGGACTCCAATGAGTAAAGGTGGGAACATAAGCCTTGTCTTGATTAGTTCTACTTAGTACCTTGTTTCAGGTTCTGGCCAAGACAACTTCTTGTAAGATTAGATCAACTCTAATTACTTAGCAGTTAGTAAGGATTCCAACACTTGAGACCAATTATTTCTCTTTCTTTCCTTCAATCTGTATTTTGGAGAGCCAGCAATGAGATTTTCCTAAGGTTTTGACCTGAGGATGTCAACTCCATACTTAATAAACGTCTTTGGCTCTAAACTTTCTATTTTATATTTAAAGTTATCCATAACCTTTCTGCATTTTTAGTCTGCTCCAGGTATTCTATCATCCAGCTTTGCCACTTTACTTGCTATTCTTCATATATGATGCTCTACCTCTTGTTTCTGTGCCTCTTTGATAGCTTTCTCCTAATCTGGGATGTATCCTGGAAAGATCCTCCCTCTGCTCCTCCTCTTTTTAGCTTCCCTTTTCTTTTTCTCTTTTTCTTCCTTCTTCTCCTCCTCCTTCCTTCCATTTTCTCTTCTTTTTATCATCTTCATCATCACCATTATCACCATCCTAATCTTCATTTATATAGTACTTTAATGTTTGCAAATAACTTTTAAAATATCAATTTTAATTTTGCAATCACTCCAAAAATTATTATTGCTATTATTCTAGCACTCTTTCCACTGTGTCAATTAAGTCCCATTACCTCCATCTTTTCATTCACTGGTTTCTTTTCAGATTTAGATACAGTTGAATTTATATGAAATCTTTGCTTGTCCCAAGTTGTTACTGTCCTTCCTCAAACATTATTGTATTCATTTTGTCCATATGCTATACATAATACTACAAATAAAAGCTAAATAGTCAAATAAATAAATGAAATATTTAAATGACCTTATGTCATTCATTTGAACTTCACAAAACAATGAAAAAGTGTGATCATTATTAGTCCCATTTCATAGGGGAGGAAACTGATACAGAAAAAATGGTTAAGTGATTTGCTTAAGATCTGAAAACTTGTCTCTGAGGCAGCATTCAAATTCAAATTCTTTTTTTTAAATAACTCTTTATTGACAGAACCCATGCCAGGATAATTTTTTACAACATCATCCCTTGCACTCACTTCTGTTCAGATTTTTCCCCTCCCTCCCTCCACCCCGTCCTCGTTTCCCAGTGTGCTTTCTTTGGATGTAGCTGCTTCTATCCATCACTGATCAATTGAAACTTAGTTAGATCTCTTTGTCAAAGAAATCCATTTCCATCAGAATACCTCCTCATACAGTATCGTTGTCGAAGTGTATAATGATCTCCTGGTTCTGCTCATTTCATTCAACATCAGTTTATGTAAGTCTCGCCAGTCCTCTCTGTATTCATCCTGCTGGTCATTTCTTACAGAACAATAATATTCCATAACATTCATATACCACAGTTTACCCAGCCATTCTCCAATTGATGGGCATCCATTCAGTTTCCAGTTTCTGGCCACTACAAACAGAGCTGCCACAAACTTTTGGCACATACAGGTCCCTTTCCCTTCTTTAGTATCTCTTTGGGGTATAAGCCCAGTAGTAGCACTGCGTGGATCAAAGAGTATGCACAGTTTGATCACTTTTGGGGCATAATTCCAGATTGCTCTCCAGAATGGTTGGATTCATTCACAACTCCACCAACAGTGTCCCAGTTTTCCCGCATCCCCTCCAACATTCATCATTATTTTTTCCTGTCATCTTAGCCAATGTGACAGGTGTGTAGTGGTATCTCAGAGTTGCCTTAATTTGCATTTCTATGGTCAATAGTGATTTGGAACACTCTTTCATATGAGTGGAAATAGTTTCACAAATTCAAATTCTTAGTGCTAAATCCAGTATTCTAGCCATTTTATAATTTCCTTGTTCATAGAGTTGGAAAGTACCAGAAAGATAAACTAGTCAAATCTCTCTTAGAGACAAGAAATCTGAAGCTCAGATAATGAGGTAACTTGCATAAAGTCACACAACTAGGAAATTACCAAGTTGGGGCTTATATCTAGGCCTTTTCAAAATAGCCTGTATCCTTACCTAAAGGTATATGCATACATCATTGGTCCCCAGTTGGGGTGAGTTGTTAGCTTGGCAGGAAAGGAGACTATAATTCTAAACCAGTTAGGAGAATTGTGAGACCAACATATTAGAATGTAAACTCCTTGAAAACAGGCACTATTCATTTTTGTCTATATATCCAGTACTTAGCAAAATGTCTGGTACATAGTAAGTTGTAAATAAAGTCCTCCCTGATTGCTTAATTGTTTCTGATTCCTAGGTTAGTCCTACATTTCCTATATGATATTACCTCTCATTGGAATTTACATGGTGACGAAAACATCATCTTAAAAACAAAGCAATTAGAATGGTTATTGTAACTTATAATCCAGTTGAAATTATACTATTTCCTGATGTATGCTATTATAATACCATTTGTTCATGTGTTTATATTTCATTCTTTCATCCAGATTTTATTCTTTATTGTTCTGTATTAATAAGATATGGTTGTAACTATAAATCACAGATCAAAAAATAGTTCATCCATTTAAACTTTATAAACTTTTGAGTATCATTTTATAAAACTGATTATCACTTTATTAAATATATCTAACCTATAATAGAAAGAGCACTTGGAACTTGGGGATTTCTGATTTAGAAATGACTTATATAAACTTTTAAAAGGCATTGACAAACTACAGTTTATACTGAAAATAATATACAAAACTATATTTATATTGAAAATGTACAAAACTATAAGAAGAGTATAACTTTTACTTATGCTCCAACATATCTATCTAAAACTAAGATGTAAATTTATTACCATGTGTAAACACTAGAAGTTTTCCCACTATGATTCAGGTAAAACAAAGATGTTGTCTCTACTATTATTTAATATACTGCTAACAGTATTAGATATAATAAACAACAACAAAAAGAAAAAAGAAGTTGATGTAATAAGAACAGGCAATTCTTGAGAGACAGATCTCTTTGTAGATTATGTGGTATCTTACAGAGCTTCAGTGATTTAACTAAGACAATTACCAAGTGCTTCAATAAAATAACAGGATACGAAATAAGCCTAAAGAAATAACAATTTTCTAAATTTTATTAAAACCCAGGAGGAAATGAAAGAAAGAAAAAATTCCATTACAAATAACTATAAAATTCATGAAATATTTGGTGTTAACCTACTAGAGATACTCAAAGGATTCATATAAGGAACAGCAAAATCTTCTTTTATAAAAATAGTGAAAGATTTAAACAACTGGAGAGATAGTGTTAATTTAACAAAATTAAGCTTTGCTCAAAAAAAGAAAATTATCTAAATTGTTAGAGATATTTAGTGCCATATCAATCAAAACGCCAAGAAACAACTTTATAGAACTAGACAAAATCATAACAAAATGCATTTATAGGAACAAAAGAGCTAGGATCCCAAGGGAAATAATAATAAAGAAAGAAGAAGGGGTCTTATAGTACTACATCTTAAATTATATTTCAAAGTATTAATCATAAAAGGAATATATAAATTTGTTTTGAGAAGTGACAGCCTTTGGGCTTTAACATAATGATTTCATTAATATTTGCACAATTTGTCATAGCATTCAATAAAAAAGTGTGAGATAATTTATATTTATAATTGGTTTTCTCCATTTTATTTATAAAGAACATGCAAACAGTCTCCAATAAGAATTCATATAAAGTATATTCATCTCTTTTATATGCATGGAATATCCATTCTCTTTCTGAAATCCATAGGAATTCTACTTTTGCTACCACCCCTGCTAGGTAATGCCTCCCATTCCCTCTTAAGTCTAGATTTCCCTTCACTATCTAGGACCCAGCTGATACCTTCAGAATTATTTTCCATTCGTCTCTTTTAGTGATCCTCTCATTTAACTAATTTCCAGTCCTACTGATTCTGCCTTCACAACACCCCCTTAGATTTGTAAATCCTTTAAAAGGATGGACTTCTTGCTTTTTTTTCCTTTTCTTTGTCTCTCAAGAACTTAAATAGTTCCTGGCACAGAATATTACTTTGTTGAATTCTAATTACCTAATAAACATCTCTTGCATTCTTTTCCTGTTTGCTACTCACCTTGCCACCACCCAGTCCAAGACCACTTCTAGGGTATTGTAATATCCTTCAAGAAGTCTTCCTGCCATCTCTGTTTTTTCCCTAATTCCCTTATCTTATACCTGTCAAAATAAAGTCCAAAAGGAACATCTCTGCCCAGACTTCTCCTGTATTGAAAAGGTGAGGTAGAAATACTAGGTCTTCAGATAGCTTTCTGTCAATGACACAGATGGATTGCTTATGATGTATAATGTTTATATGTATATAACTTGCAGTAAGGGATATTCACTTTTGGTAGAATCATAGAACCTTTTGGCAGACTGGTAAAATTTGTGGATCTCTTTTCAGAACAATGTTTAAAATATATAAAATATTTCAGATTACACTAGAATCTAGTTATGTTGAAATAAAGAAGCATTTTTTCCCAACCAAGTTTCCTGAAATATATCCAGTGACATTTAGAGAATCCATGGATCATAGGATAAATAGTCCTGGGCTTTAAAGAATGATTATAATTTTAATTTTATTTATGTGTGTTGCATACAATCATGGTAAAATGGTAAAAGCTAGGTAGTGCTAGATAGAGTGCTGGGACATGATATCAGGAAAACTTGAATTCAAATCTGGCCTCAGTCCCTTACCATGTGACTATGAGCAAATCACTTGACCTCTTTTTGCTTCAGTTTCCTCAGCTGTACAATGGGTAGCAGCTACTTCATAGTGTTGTGGTAAAAATCAAATGAGCATAGTACCTGTCACAGTAAGCATTATATAAATTCTAGACATTATTATTATATTGCAAATTTATTTCAATTTTATTGTATTATTAAAAAAACAATTTTGCTTAGCTGAGAACAACTAAGATTGAAGTTAGTTCATATCACTTGGAGTCATTTGTGTCATAAAATTCCCTCAGTGTGTGCCTATTTTGCTGTTCAGAATCATCTTAGTAGCTTAAAAAGGAAAATGCATACTGAGGGGATGAGGCACAACCGGAGAATTGAATTCTACCTAATCATTAGTTTGTTTATTTGAAACTGAGCTAGAGTAATGATCCTTGAAGATGTTACCAATTATCTGAAACTGCAGTAAACAGATTTTCCTGTGAAAATGTTTCATGATAGAATGAATATTTTACTAATATTTTTATGGCATATATTGGATCTCTGAATTTTGAATGTTATAAGTGACTTTCAAACTTTCAGTGACTATAGAAACCTATCAAGAAATAATGCTTATGGAATAGATGAAGCCATGCTGAGAAACAGAAATATACTTTTGATTTTATTGTTCACATTTATTAAACCACTTATAATGAATGAGGATGTGTGTCAGACTTGCTTCTTGGAAGTAGACAAGCTCCTTGAGTGTTAAGAACTATTTTCCTATTATTTTTATATTGCCATTGAATACGGTACTTTGTATACAATAATAATAGTGCTTAATAAATATAATATATTATTATATGTTATAATAATAATGCTTAATAAATACTTTCTGAACAAATAAAGAAATGGTACCTATTGAGAATATAGGTGTCCTTATTGTTTGTTCAAAGGGCTTTTAGAATCACAATCTTTCAGAGCCATGAAATTAATAAAAGAAAATCATCAGAGACATTCATCAAATGATATTAGAGACTTCTAAAGTCACATCAAGTAATATATTTCACATATATGACTAATCAGCTAGATTTTTTCAGCCTTAAAGAAACTATCTCTTCTCTCCCCAGCCTATTCCTATTTATTCACAGATAAACTCACAAGCTCCAGTCAAACTACTTGCTTTTTTATGAATTCAGCATTATAATTTCAAAGTCTACATCCTAGACTAGAACTCATTTTGCCGCATCCACTTCTTGGGAATTGTAACTTTATTCAAAACTGCTCCAGTGCTATTATCTAAGGGAAGCCTTTTCTGATCCCTCTACTTCTTCTCTCTCCTCAAGTTACCCAGAATTTATCTGAATAAATGTCAAATTTCTTTAGTCAAATGTAATCTCCTTGAGGGCAGAGCAATATTGGGTTGATTTTTTTCTTTCTTTGTTTATCTGTTATTTATTTTGTTTTCATTTCACTCTGTAAGCCTCGCATACAGTCTAACAGCTAACCAATGCTTTAACAAGAGTTTGTTGAATTGAATTGGGCAGAATAGAATGCCATGTCTTTTCACATGTCCTTCTCTGCCTAAAGTATATATCTACATCTATTTAGCTAGAATATGTGATTTTGTTTTGCTATTGGTCTCTATGGATACAACAAAGGACAAAGGTCATGGTTCCACAAAGCATTTCCTCAGGTAATTGCTCAATTTTCATAGCTCTTAAGCAGCCACTGGTGAATAGTTAGGTTATATCCCCTTAGGCTATTCGTCATAGATGTTTGCCAACTCATCCATTTTAAAATGACCTGAAAGAAGCCTGACTAAATTGAAAGCTATCAAAACTACCATAGTTTCTCTGTGAGTGAAACAGACCAAAGACAATTCTTTCGCATTCGAGTCCATACCATGCATAAAAAAAGTGATAATCTTCAAAAACAGACTATTTATCTTAGTAAATGGATATGTGTCTGCAGAACCTGATGGTATACCAGTGACACTAGGCAGCGTGATAGCAATGTTGGGATTCAACTTCTCAACAAAGTGTTAGAAAGCACAACAGGGCAGGAATCCCGTCTGTTAAAGCAGACTTCTTCATGATTGATCTCTGGGAGGGATGTCAGTACTGCTTTTACAATGGCAGGATTTGCACAGGACCCTCATTAGCTTGTCTGGCTTGCAAAATAAACCTTATGTTAATAGGAAGCATTTGAGATGATAAAGAATTGTCATTAAAATTAGGTAGAAAAAGATGTCTTGATGTTTTGGAGAGGTTATTCTTTGGATTTCTCTAACCAAGAAATTTTTTTACTTGTCTGTGAATCATTGATGACCTTTAATTTAGGAATTGCTGAGCAACAAAATCAATGAAAATATCTGTGCTAATCTCTTTTTATGAGTTCAAATTGTGAAATGCAGCTCCAGTTTGGAAAGCATTCCATGATGAAAATTAGTATAACATTTCATCATCACTATGAGACAAATTGTCAACTGATTACTGGTACTCTAAGTCACTATCCAAAAGGGAGGGTAATGTTCCATAAAACTGTCTTTTTGTTTGTTGTTTGACTTTGTTTTGTTTTTATTCTTTAGGGTAGGATACGAATCATATTTAGTCATGGAAACTAAAAAAAAATTATCTTCCATGTCAGACAGATTGAAATTTAACAACCTGACAAATATGCTCATTTGTTGATTTCAACAAACTCACTATCCCACTTGAATTAACATGATAAAAAGGCACCATAAACACAGTGTTATGACATTTGTAGAAGCAAGATATGTTTTGGCATTTGGGTGAAATGGTTGTGACTAAAAGATTTTGATTATTTAAAAATGAAGCCTGTTCTACCTGGGGCTTTCTTGCCAAATGGATTGAGACATTAGCCACTGGTCTAAAGACAATGATCCCGTTGAATTATGTTCCTTTCTCAGACTAAATAGATGGAGGCAGGAATTTATGAGAAAATCTGTTCACTGTATTTCATTATAAAACTCTAAGGTGTATTCGTATCCCCTTGCATAAACGTCAGTGAATAGGTATATTCTTTGAATATAGGTAAAACTATCAATAGTTCAGAATGAGAACCTAGCCCAATTGATTTATTTTATTGAATTTCATTCCATAAAAGTACAATAAAAATTCTACATTATGCCAACGGCAATAGTTATATATGGTTTCTATTTCTTTACCTTCAGTTTAGGATTCAAATTCTATGATTTACTGAATCTTCTCCACAGTTGAATTTAAAAAAAAAAATCAGCATATTAGAGCGGTATTTTTCTTGACAGCTGATTAAATACTAGACAGAAATTATGTCGGTAGACCTGCATAATGCAGAAGAATTATCCATTAGCATTAATGTTGCCCTCTGAAAGTAAGTCTTTCAGTGAAATGTTCACCTTCAATGTCCATAATACAGGCAAAAGAAAAATCACTAACTTTCAAATTAAATTTAACCTTTCAGAGTATGAATTATTTACACAACAACTTTCTTTCGACCTAAGTATTTAGAATAAGTTGTCCTATGCTTCAAAATTCATGATCATGAATAATTATAAATAAGACTTTAAAACTTTCAGTATTCTGGTTTATGAATTGTTCCTATGAATTTTCTTCTTGTTGTTATTTCAGTTTAGTAATATGATGGGAAAACCCATATTTCCCCCAAGTTCATAGTATAAATTAGCTGTTCCATACAAATAAATGTCTTGTTTTCTTTAAGATTTTTGAAGTGATCATTGAAGTGTTAAAAAAAAGTTAAATTAAAATATTGTGATATTCAGAATGCTAATTTGAATTTAATTGACTTTGTGTTCCTGATAGTTGTCAAATTATAGCTTAATAAATCTCTAATATAAAGTTCAAATTATAGAAAGGTTAAATTAGGCAGGGAAAATGGTCTTGAAGTTGGAAAAATTTGAGTTCAAATCCCAAGCCAATCACTTTCTAGCTGGGTAATTTGAGGCAAGTCTGTCCATTCTTCTGAATCTCAAATTCACATATTTCTGTAACATGGAATCATAGATTTGTATTGTCACTACACAATGAATATAATTTAGATCTGCTGATATCATTTCCTTCCCACCCATAAACTATACTGACTTCCTACTACCTCTAAGATCAAACATAGGGATTCTTCTTTAAAATTATTAATTTAAAATTTTTTACAACCAGGTCCATCTTTTTTAGCATAACTTTTCTCCTCAACAGTCTAACTACTTTGGCTTGCAGTGCTCCATCTAGTAGTCCTGAACCTTTGCTATGTCTTTGCTTTTTGTTTCAAATACTGTTCTTCAACTTTAATCACCAATTACCTTCAAAAGTCAGCTCAAGTATTACCTTCTACAATAGACACATTAAACTTATTACCAAATGAAGCTCAAAAACTCCCTAATGTAACTGAATTAGATTAAAATGTAATTGAGAAATATTTAACAAAATAGACAAAGATCCAATATAACAGACAATGTTACCATGTGGTTTTCTAAGACGATATGCTTCCCACAGAGATATGTTTCTATTTGCATTTGATGCTACTATTCTATAGGAAATCTTTCCTGATTTTACCAATAAATAGTATTTTCTCTCCCCACACTACCTTGTATCCATTTTTTATCTGTAGAATCTCCAAATAAGAGCACAAGCTCCCTGAGGACAGCAATTGTTTCACCTTTATTTTTGTACATGTAGTACTTAGCATAGTATATGGCATATAGTAAGTACTTGTTTAACAGATCCTTGTTAATTGACATAATTTACAAATTCCATTAATTTATGTGTAAAATCATAGCCCTCCTTTACTTTAGAATTTTAGTCGTATTACTAAATGAAAATTTTGATAGTTTATACAATCTGATTTCATAGGTGTGTATACTTCTGCCAAAATAAGTCATTACCCTTCTTCATCTTAGTTTTGTTGTCTTTGATTAGATAGGATTTTTAATTAATATATAATGATAGTGGAAAATCTATCTCTACCCACAATGATTTGCAACTTCTCTTAAGTAGCAAGTAGCCACTTAAATAATTATCTGAGGTGGAAAAGGAAAGTTAGGTGGTACAATGCACGCTTCTTAAACTGTGCATTATGACCCCATATAAGGTCAGATAAAATAATAAATACTGATTTATTATCAGTAAGTGTTTGATTTGTATGCATATTTTATATACTTATATGCCCAGAGTCACATAAAAATTTCTCAGGCAAAAGGGATTTTGAGTGGGAAAAGTTTAAGAAGCTGGTCTTAGAGTCAGGAAGCTTCATCTTGAATTCAAATCTGATCTCAAACACTTACTGGCTGTGGGACCCTGGCCCAATCAATTAACCCTATTTGCTTCAGTGGACTCATTTGTAAAATGAGGTGGGGAAGGAAATGGCAAAACTACTCTAATTTCTTGGCCAATAAAAACCAAATGGATCATAAAGAGTTAAACATGACTGAAAATACCGAAGGATGATATGATTTTTTTAAAGTAACAAAGAATATAGTCTAATGGTCAACCTATTAGCTATGAACAAAAAAAAAGAGAATACAACCACAAATAACTAAGCTATTTAATGTAAGGTCCAAATTTCTGTTTCATCTTAAAACTGAAGTTACTTTACCTGTCTTGTAAAATAATTTACTAAATAATCACCACTAGATATAGAATGTCTTCTGATAACTTCCTCGATTTGAAGTCAACAGACTGTTTTGAATGCATAAACAACTATGAGTTTCATTATATTATCTTGAATTATATTATATTTGTCTATTTTATTTTGTATTCTGACTTGCACCTAATTGTTTTCTTATAGTTCCAATGATTAATGTGTAAAAATAAAATCAAAAGGAGGAACTGTATCCCTTTACATCAGGTCAATACAAAATAATAGCAACAACAATAATAAAAAATAATGGATTTAGAATTAGAAGGGACCTTAGTGGCCATTTAACGCAATCCATCCATTTTATACACGCAGAAACTGATCCAGTAGAACTTAATTGACTTATTCAAGATCTGACAAGTAGGAAATTTGAACCCGGGTTTCTTGACCCCACAACCAGTGTTTATTCTACTGTGCTATTTTGATCCTTTGAGACACAGCTAAGATAGTGAAATCAACTAGACTAAATAGACCATATAAAATTAAATATTGTGTTTATTGTCCTTTCAGTATGTTATTAAAATATTTTACATCAAGTAATTTATGTATCTACTTGAATATTTATATTCTGAGAGTTGCTTGATCTCTGAGTTCATGCTTGATGCATATTCTTCACAAATGGGAGTCTGTCTTTTTCTGATTTAAATTTTAAAATCTATTGTTGCATTTATTTCTTAATTTGCTGAATTCTTTTCCTGCTGCTCAGGTTTCTAGTGCCTTCTTTCTAATCTTGAATGACATTCTCCCTGTATCTTATCAACTTAGAGTACTTTTTCTTTCCTTGTTTAGGGATAATTGTGTTTGGCTGTGTCTGCATGATACCAACATAGCTAGTCAGTGGAAAAAATCTGATTGTCACCATGAAAATAACAAACAAAAACATTAATTGTATTTTTTTTCCAACTAGTGTTATGGACCATGTAGCTACAGTTTGTGAATATTGCAATTTATTTTCATTTAATTTTCTCAATTTGATTTCTGAAGTACACTATGAAATATTATCCTCATAGTTGAACATTCAGTAATGGACATACTTTCCATGCTGCTTTTGTAGCATTCTATATACAAAATAACTCATCATTTATTCAGCATAGGAACCCCCACAATGCCAACTCCTAAAAATAAACATTGAAAACCAGATAGATCTTTTAAAATAAGTCATTTTTTTTTTACTTGTTAAGGTACACAAAATTTATATTTAGTGAGGAAGACAGATGACACAATGGATAGAACACTAAACCTTGAGTCAGAAACAGCTGAGTTCAAAGCTAGCCTACCAACCAATTGTATGAGCCTGATAATAAACCTATCTGCTTGATTTTCTCCATCTATAAAATGGATATAATCATAGCACCTCCTTCCAAATCTTGTGCCAAGAATCAAAGGAATAACATTTGTAAAGCACTTGCTCAGGATTCCATGGCTAATAAATTGAAGAAAGTAAGTTTGAAACCAGGCCTTGCTGCTACGACATCTAATGTTGTCAACTTTGCCTTTATTCAGCCTGAAAATAAAATTTTTGTACCACTAAAATATATGCAGTTTTGGATTTGTAATGTCTACTTTTTAAGTAGAAATGCTATACTGGGAGATAGTGTTAATACACATGGAAATAAATTACTTCTGATTGTGAAAGACTTCTGCATTTGGTCATTTTGAAAAAAAATGATAGAAATAATAACTCATTTTGGTTGCAATGAAATCACTGGCTGTAATTCCCAAAGTCTATTTATACCCTCTGTTTTAATTCACTGAAATTTAAGCAGTGCATTTATTACATTTACAGGTAGAACCAGTTGGATTATTGTGATAGTGAAGATCAAAGATAGAGAATCAAAATAAGTGTTTTTATAATGGATATTTGGATTTAACTGTTATGTGGCTGAAGCAGCTATTTGTATAGACATAGTCAATGTTTTTATTTCTCACTGAAGATATGTCTATTTTTCAAATAGATCTTTTGTCCAATAGGACCAATTTTTGGCAGATAATTTAGGGAGAAACATATTTGAAACAGACACAACTGAAATAAATATGCTTTTCTGAGTAAAATATTTTTAATTCAAGTTTTTATTTTTTATTTTTAAGTGGAAAACAAATTGGTGCTTATATCTAGTAATATGAAAGTGAAAATAAAACTATTCACAATTTGTAATTATTTGAAAATTTTCCCTGGACTCCCATGTGTATCTCAGGTAATCGTTAAAGAGATTAGGCCAACATTTTATGAAATGAAAGATTTTTCTTAAGCCATAGAAACATAGGCACATATGTAGAGAATGAGATATTCAAAATGATAAATACATCTCAATAAAAAGGCAAGCAATGGAAATCATCTTTTACTTCTTCCTCCATTGAATGTCACGTTAAGACAACATGTTCTAGAATAGACATACCTAGAAAACCAAGTTATTTGCCTAATTTTTACCACTGATCCACTGTAGGACTCTGAAGAAACTACCCTGCATTTTTCTACTTTAACTTCCTTTTTTTCTCCCAATGATGCTGTATAGATGACTGAGCTAATATGTAGAAGGCACTTTGAACTACTTAAAAGAAATATATTTTAGTGAATACAAGAGAGAGAAACTCACAGAATAGGATAACCTTCTGTCATCGTTCAATTGTGGCAGAGAGCAAGCCAGTTGGTTTATTGCAAACACACAGCAGGTGTGCCGCATCTAGACCTTCAGTAGCAATACTACAAAATATGCCCTGGTCCCTATGGCTTTCTTTGTGAGCCCAAACTCTTAGTGACAGCAAACATTGTTTGACAGAGGGTACAGTGGGGAAGTTTCATGATCTTTGACTTCTATATGCTAGACTTTGTCTTTGATAATCTTTTATGGACTGACTTTTTAGATTAAATGTTATAACTCTGGTTTTCCATTGTAAACATGAATGTCCCCTATTCAATGATATTCTGAATGAGTAAAATGTTTCACTTATATGTGAGAGAAAAGCCAAGGAGAGAGGGAGATTTGTGTTAGCCAGACAGAGTAAGGGAAAATTTGAAATGATGCATAAAATAACCACATTTTTGAATAAGAATAAAAATGTGGCAGCAAAAGAGTGTGTATGTGTGTATGTATAAGTATTGTCTTTCATATGAATTCTTTATTGGATTCCTCCTCCCCAAAATTATAATGTTTTCCTCTTCAAAATTACTTTACATTTATAAATATATTACACATCTATATTATTTATATAGATATACACACATACACATACCACATTCACTCTCCAATAATAAAGGAAATATTTCATTTCTGTCTTTGACTAAAATACTTAAAAAATACATATAGATTGAGTCGATGTTAAATGATTGGATAAATTTATAAGAGAATGAAGTATCTTCAACTTTACTCACAAGAAAGTTGTTACTTCACTTAAAAGTTTGCTGAGGAACTTCCAGAAGCAGAGTCTTTCTTTTGATTTATCTGATAATGTTGGAAAAACTTTTTCACCTTGTTTATGAACTTTCAAGAAGGGATTCTGAATCTCGCTAAATGTTGTGCCAATTGGAGAGTAGCTGTAAATGAGAAATTGTTGGCAGTCAGTCATCTGTGGTTGTGAAAACAGCAGCCAGCAGTCATATTTATGAAACACCTAGATTTAATGAACCTTGGATAAGTTTTCTGAGACCGCTGTTTCTTTGTCAACTGACAAAGAACATAGGGTCTTAAAAAAGGTAAATGGCACATGCCATAGAACATGACAGCAGAAAATAAAAACCTCTTATTCTAACAGATTATGGTAAGGGCAAATCCATTTAGATCACTTCTATTTTTATTGGACATTGTGATAAACTGGACTTTTAGTTTTCATATTATATTTTGCTTTCTACTTGGCCATTTGGCAAATCTTTCATATAATTCTCATTGCAATAGTTCTTAAAGTTTTCATTGGTATTGCAATATATGTAACTATTAATTGACATAATATGGATCTGTAATAGAGAATGCTTTGTAAACATGCAGATCTGAGAACCTGTGAACCTGGGGAGAGACAAATCTCCTTTTGTTTACATATAGATTTCTATGGATAAAGAAGTGTGGCTTGAAATCTTCAGCTTAGAGCCTCCCCCACCAGAGACCCTGTTTTGGGATGTTTTCCAATGTGCAGTAGGGATATTTTCAGTTGAACATGTCCCCAGTCAGTCATCGGCATAAAAAACACAGGAAAGGTAATAATCACATAAATTGTGAAATGAATCAAACTGGCTACAAGCCTACTTTGATCAGAGTATCTGAAATCACCTTAAATTGGACTGGTTTTGCCTTCTCTGTGATTTTAGAGGTTATATTATCACTTATTCTAGAAGAAAGAGGCAGACAAGAGGAGCATAGTAGATTAATAAGATTATTTTATATGCATTTCTATAATTTCAATTCTATTTCTTCTCAATCACATGCCTTCTTGCCTTCCAATAATTTTATTAACATAAATAATTGTAATATGTATATAATATAAAATCTAGGAGTGAGAAAATGTAGGGTCTTAACAAAATTGATTCATTTCTTAGAACTGAAACTGTAACTAGAAATCCTAATACCTAGGTCAAGCAGCATGAAATATGACCTCAAGTAATAATTCATGATATTAAAAAAACTAAAACTTTTAGACTTGAACAAAGGAGGAATTACATAGGCAAGTATCTCATAGATAGGAGCTTTCCTAATTTAACTAATTATGACCTTTCTAATTAAGTGCTTAATTCAATTGTTTTGATTCAACTATTGAGAACATTTTCCCCCCTCTAAATTTTGGCACAATGGACAAAGCCCTAATTGCCCCTTCTTACTTATATCTTTGCTGAGTCCCCAACTTTTATCAGTCATCTCAAAATGAATGTGTTCCTGGACACAAGCAAAAGTAAATATAGGATTGCCTGGTTTCAATTCAATTCAACAAGCCCACATTCAACACCTGTTATGGTATATTAGATATACAAATGCAAATCTTACATCTTTGGGGTAAGGAGTAGAAACAATATTTCATAAATAAGTCAAAATTACCAACATACCCCCCAAAATTGGGAACTTTGTGTCAGGGGTACAGGATATTAACAACTAGGGCCACTTAAAAATGGCTTTTATGAAAAGCCAAACAAAAATAACCCATTTTTCAATTATAAGGAAACAGTAGCACATATAAAAGAAATATATGTGAAAATGTTTTTTCCCTAAAACAAGTAGATGAATATGGGGATGACAGAGGAAATTATTTTTGGAGAATTGTATTTTATTTGCCAATGAGGTCAATGGCTTCTGAAAGAATGACTGTCCTTTCTTATACTATTCCCTAATTATTTAAACAGCACAGGAAGCTTCAGTACAAAATTCCTCCAAATATTCCCACACAACGTGAACCAATCCCTGAAGGTTAAAGAAAATCTAATAATCAGGACCTTTTTAAACTTGGTTCTTTATGTTTTGGCAATCAGTAATGGTTATAATTAGAGCTGAGTGAAATGAAGACAAAAAATCAAGTTTAACTGAAGATTGAATAGCAATTGCAACTGTTTTGCTTTTTATCAATTTCATAAAAATTCACTACTACAAAGTCTCTAATAGGAATCATAGTTGAGGTTATATTAAAAAAAAAAAGAAACTATGCAAGTTTCAATCATTTTTGTAACCTAAATGGATATAACTTAAAAGTGAAAACACATTCTAAAACTTATTTTCTATACTTTTTAAAATAATTGTTCCTGAGTATCTTTAGGTGACACAGTAGTTTACAGCAGGAAGTCTTCTTTTTTTCCCTGAGGTAATTGGGGTTAAGTGACTTGCTCTGGGTCACATAGCTAGGAAGTGTTATATAGCAGGAAATCTTAAAAGAAATACTAATATTTTATAATCAGTTTTTATTTTCTTCTCCATGCTTTTTTGTTCAGTATACTAGATATTGATTAGATTTGCCTTCAAAATGTACTTTAAAAAATTAATTAAATGAATAATTGATAATCATACTTATTCTAATAAGCTTATTATTATATAATAATATGGAGAATAGTAAGTAAAGGGATAATCTTTTGTATTATGGAAGTCTAGAAGCATTCTGAGAGTCCTTGTGTTAAGGGTATTCCATAGATTTAGGGCTGTGAATGTCCTGTACTTTAAAATTTGGATCTGCTTCTAGAAGCACCATTTCTGAATAATAAACTTGTCTATTCTCTGTCTACTCTACTGTATTAGATCTCTCTCTCTCTCTCTCTCTTTCTCTCTCTCTCCCCCTCCCTCTTTCTCTTTCTCTCTCACTTTCTTCTCTGTCTCTCATTCTTTCTCTTTTCTATCTCTCTTCCCCTCTTTTCTCTGTGTGTGCATGTGTGAATATATACACACATACATATATAAAATATGTATATATTTATCATGTATATATATATATATATATATATATATAACTATGCTAATTTATACTATACTGTATTAGTCTAGAATGGACTAGACTAAATCTAGAACTATATTCTCTATAAGATATCTTGAGTTATTCTTGGTCAATACAAATTATGCATTAGTGATTAGGAGAGCAATTGGGTCAATGGTTTCTTTGGCGTAGTGCAAATTTTTTTTTTTTTTATCAATTCAGATTGTCGTAAGCTCTGAAATTTGCAATGGGTAGGTTGAGTCAATATCACAAAAAAAAATTATTAGTACCTAAACTGGTTTTCTTATTTAATTTTAGGCCAAAAGGTAATAACAGTATAATTAAT
Organism: Antechinus flavipes; assembly: GCF_016432865.1. NCBI lineage: Eukaryota > Metazoa > Chordata > Mammalia > Dasyuromorphia > Dasyuridae > Antechinus > Antechinus flavipes. The sequence continues at coordinate 51,183,956 of NC_067403.1, forward strand.
ATACTGGCTTTATGAATGGGGAGAAATATATAAAAGCTGTGAAGGAGAAAACAATAAGATTTAGCTAATAATTGATTTTTTCAGATAAGCAAGAAAAAAAGAGTTGATATCAATGTTTTAAATTAAATTTTTAAATTTTAATTAATTTAATTTTAAATTTAAATTAAAATTTTAAATGTTGGGTTGAACAGAGCATGATGATGGCCTTGACAATAACAGAGAAATTCAAAAGAAAGAGGAGAGTTGGGGTGGGGGAGAGTGATGAATACCATTTGGAATAAGTTGACTTTGAATCACCTAGTCCAATACTTTTTTGTGTAATGTGAATGAAGATCCATCAAAGGATAATGAGAAGAAACAGTTGAAGGAGAACCAAGGGAGAGCAGGGTTATGAAAACCAGAGATGAAAAAAAAATGTAGTAGGAGATGATTAGCTGTGTCAAATACTGTTGAGAGATCAAGAGGACTCTGGCCTGAGGCTAACCTGTGAAGAGTTTAGAAAAGAGACAGATTATAAATTACTACCAAACGGTAACTTATTAGCCTTGTCATCCAACTCCTGTGTTTGGCAGGTGAGGGTAATGAGGTTAAAAGATGCTATATCTCCCCCAGGGTCTAAAAGTGAAAGAACTGGAATTTAAAATCAGGTCCTTTAAATTCATATTCACTTTTCTTTCCACTACACCAGAATATAATCTTATATGCATTTTTTTAAATAAACCTCCAGAAAAAATAACAACATTCAAATATTTAATAATTTCCACTATCAGGAATTTCTTTTTCCCACTGAACCATATCCCTTTTGCTACAATTGAATGTTTGTTTGTTTTTTATTCTTTGGCTCTCAGCGATAATGAAGAATAGCTAATCTTGATATTACCATGCAAGTAAAAAAAGTACAAGTACATTTAGGCATCATCCATATTTTATAGGCTTCCATTGTGTAAAGAAAAAAAAATATGGTAAGATTAATAGGAGCAGTACCAGTCCCCTATCCAATAAATTCTAAATTTTCAAAGATTCTAAATTGTTGACTTTACCAAAAGGCCCATAAATTGCTAAATAAACACCAATAAACATTAGGTTTATGTAGTAAAAAACAGCAAAACAATCTTTTCTAATGGGGTAAACAAGTCAGCAGTCTTTGAAATCTTATTCATCCTCTCAGACCCAGGGGATGTGCAGGTAATTGAAAAAGAACACAATAATACACTAATTTCTAATAGCTCAGCAATGTGTGAACATGAAAACATTGAAACTATAGTTAAATAATTATTATACACTGCTTAGTGAGCATAAATAACCTGGCAGTGCTTGAGGTTATAAAGATTTTTTTGTCTTGCCCTAGTATGAAATAAATGAGCATTTTATATAGGGTTTTTACATAATTGTATATAATTAGAGGAAAATTAAAAATAGAAATATAAATGATTTTAAATATACATTTGCCTACTTTAATACAAATCAATCTGATCAATTTAGGTTTTGACAAGGACATCTATTTTCCACAACCTGAGGGTGACAATTTAGGCCTGAAAGTACTTCTATTTCTGAGTTATAATTTATTGGCAACAGCACAGCCAATCACAAGTGGCCCCGGGGAACCAGGAAACTACTGGGACTTTTGAAAATGATAGTGCAAGCTGATTTTACTAGGGTGGTGTTTGGTTGTTTGTTTTTATGTGTATTTCATACATCCCTCGGATTGTTTGAAGATTCTTTTGATTTTTCTAATTTTTTTAATTAGAGTCCAAATCAAGTATTTCATAAGACAATCCACATTATACACCTATTTTGACAAAGATATGGGCTGAAAATATTTGAGAGTTCCACTGACATAAGCAACCTGTGAGATCAAAAGAACAGACATTGAGGGAGAAGATAAAGGATTAAAATAGAAGGAAAAACTTCAAAGAGGTAAGAATAAGACAATACAGAAAATGCTATGATTGGAGAAGCATAAAATGTCCTAAGATTTTTACAGTGTTACATAAGCTGGGCTGAAACATAAAAGATAATGAGTGGTATATTAGCAATACTGTTCTGGTAAATGTTTAACAACCAACTTTCTAGAGGGTGAACTTCGTTTTTATGAGTAATATTTTCTCCATCAATTTCTTAGATTAATCTAGATCATCTAGATCTATATCTAGATGATCATAAAAAAATCAAATCCTGATTTGTAGCATTTGATGATATTCAAGAAGTAAATGAACATACTGAAAATTTAGCAACTAGCCTGAACTAGTGTGAGATATTGAGATAGGCATTCTAGTTGAATTGGAATTGAGGTCATTGGTGAGCTTTATTTGGGTGGTTTCAGCAAATGAGATTATGAAGTATAGAAAACTGAGAATTGGAGAAGTGAATAGTTGTTGATCAATCAGTTCATTGAACAACTGAATAAGTGAATTAATTCAATACAATAAACTTGCAAAAACTTGATTACTGAAGTTTGGACATAAAAAGAAAAAGGAAGAAAAAAATGATAATTATATATTTTATGAATTGAAGAAAAGGTTTTCAATGACACTTGTGACATGGCTACAATACCTTATACAAAGAATTTTTTATAAGAAAAATGATTTTTTAATTTCCCTAAAATGAGACATAATGATAGTAATACTATTGCAGAAAATGATTACATAATATTTAAAACAATCTTTCTGCATTATTTTAGTAAGATATCAAAGAACATCTGAAATTATGGAATGTATGAGTGAAAATATCAAAACATAGGGAATCTTCTCAGAACTTTTATGGCATGCTTTCTAAATGAAATGAGTAGAACAATATTGTTATCAACAAAATCAACATATATGGTATATTATAATATAGCATAATATAATATAATATTAAATGGTATAATTATAATATAGTATAGCATGGTATCAAGAAATATCCTTTGGTACAAAAAAGGCAGTCTAAGAACACAGTATTGCATTTCAGAAATCTGCCATTAATAAGCTCTGGGAGCTATTCATTTCATATTTTCTGGACCTCAGTTTCTTCATCTTTCAAATTAATTGATTAGAGAACATGGACTTGACGGCTGTTTCCAGATTTAAAATTCAAAGTTATACAAGAAGTTTTTTGCCATAAAAGCAAATATAGGTAGGATATGAAAATAATAAGTCCAAATGACAACAAAGGTCAAAAAACTCCCAAAACTTAGAATAAATAAGCAGATTTTTTTTTGTTTAATGAGTTAGAATAAAACAATTATAGGTATGTGGAAGAAAAACCAAAACAAAACAAAATTTACAGCTGCCATTCTAAGTTTTCTGAACCAAGAAAACAGATAGTTAACCAAATAAAACTTTTTTCAGTCTTCCATTTCAAGGCAGAAATTCAAAAAGGATGAAAGATTATATTGCCTTTCATGTTTTATTAGGCATCATCATTGTCGACAAATGCATTTAATGACATTAGTACACGAATAATAGGATTTCCTATATGTCACTCACTCATTATTAATGTATGGAAGATACTTAGGTAACAGCTAAAAATAGCTACCACCTGTTGTATATGTGTCTGCTTTTTATTCCCAAAGGATTGCATTGTTTAGATTTTTCTACAGTATACTGCGAGTGTCAATATTGATTTCAGGAAAAGTAATAAAAGACCATGTCAAAATAAAATTAAAACCTAAGGCCCTTTACTTTGCTGAAGGGGGTCAGTTTTAATAACCATCATCCTCTTACCAGAACGGCTGTGAAATTTCATTAACACTGCATGCTAGCTATCAAGACTTACAATTACTATGTAATGTTAGTCTGAAGAGGTGGGCAGGTGCAATCCTGATCTCTGTGACTTGTACCATTCTATGCAGAGTGATGCTTTTTAGTTCAATGGAAACTCTGTCTGAAGGAAGTAAAAATGATGACAAACAGAACATTGATGCTGAAGCTATTCTACAATTAATGTGGCTACCCAGGGAACAGGCACAATGCACATTTCTACTCTGTACTATCATTTTACTGTTATCATCCATGAAAATATTTCATTAATGTAAGTTTTCATGCACAGATTGTGATCTTTTACAAAAATTGTCATATAGAGGATTCTAATCCTAGTATAGTTGTTAAATTAGAAGAATTCTGAGGTTCTTTCATTCTTTGGAAACTCTAAGATTTTATTATGATAGCTTGAGAGGCAGGATAGTGAGGGAGATCTGAGTTCAAGGACAGTCTCTCAATACAGTTTGATCTTAGCTAAGTCATTTAGCCTCAATTTGCTAAGAGAATATAAATTGCAGAGTAGGTGCTATTTTGTATTGGAGAGAGAGAGATTTCTATTTACCTCAAACCCTGAAGTATTTATTCAATAAATATTTTCTTAGAAATCTATGTGAAAGTCAACCTCTGAAAAGTATGTATGTATAGTTACTATTCCCCTTGGAAAACTGATGAAAGACTTATAGAATAAGAAGAAGAGATCAAAAATAATTTTCACTTAACTTGCTCCTGAAAATTTCTGCAGGGACTATATAACTCATCAGAAAGTGTCTACTCATCTCTCATTGCATTATTAATTTGATTTAATCATTTAGATTGGTCTAAAAACTGAATAAATTATTGTACTACCTTGTGAACACACTGGAAGAACCATATGTCCAATTCTTATTAAAAAAATAAAGGAGGTTGATAATTATTAATTGATAATGTCAAAGGAATGAAAATTTGGGCATTCATAGAATTTAGGAAAATCACTTTCTAAAAGTTCAAGAGGAAAAAATAAGCATGATCCTTTGGCTAGAAAATCTAAAAGGAAAGATGGTTTTATAGGAGATAGCATGAAAGCAAATCTATCCAATGTAAGCTATATCAGGATAAATTGGAAATAGTTCATGGAGGCAAGACTCCAGAATTAAGAAAAGTTGGGAAAGATGCAACCCACACAATTTCATTAGATATAGGATTAGTTAAAAGACCTCATCATTCATAGGAAAGTAAGCTCTAATTTCAACTTGCAATGGATTTCCATTATGACAGTTGTCTCCCATGATATTTATTATTATAAGATCATAAATTTTCTATTTTTAACTCATTTTTACAAGAATCTTGAATAATTTGGATGTATAGATAAGAAATATCCTGTTGGAAAAGAGCTTATAAGGTGGCAACTTGTTAGGCCCAATCATTTTTTTCTTAATAATCAAAAAATAAATACAGTAGAATCATACATATTTATTTTCTTCAGTAAATCACATTATGATAACTTTGTTATGTAATGTCAAATATCACTTGTCAAAGTCTATCTGTTTGCTATGACTACCCTCACTGATGACGTTCTCTATACACACACATGTAGATGATTCTCAGAAAAAAAAAAAAAAAAACAGTTATAGTATAGAAATGGCAAAGTAGAAGGACAGTCATGAGTTTCTGCTGGCATAATCCAGCTATTTTGTCTATTTTTATTCTTTCAATTCAATTGTACCTCATCTCTAAGCATAGCTGTGTCCAAGTCACAGAATCATACAATTGTAAATGTGGAAGATTTCAATTAGATCCATATTTAAATTGAGACTTTAATATAGCACAAGTGAGTGTTTATTGTCCTACTTCTGAGAGTTCAAAGTCCTCACATTGGATGTGAAAAAAGTTTGTTTTAAAAGCATTTTCAGATCTTACTGATTTTTCTCCACTTCGTTGCTTTCTTTCCATTTTCATCTTTAAATTTTCCAAGAATGACTTTCCTTAGTTGCGTTTCTTGTCAAACTTTTTAAAATTATATTTCTTTTCTATTACTTCTATCATATAAGATGATACAACTTATAATTTCTCATTATCCTTTTTCAAAAAAAATTATAAAAATCTTTATTTTCTAAGTTATTATTAATCTTGACTGCCATTTCTCTCTATTTGTTAATAAGTCAACATTGGTTAAACTGTTTGTGGGCTCATTTGTTATCTTTACAACAATAGATTTACACTAGTTAAACTTCTGTAGGAAATTATTATAGTTTGTATTTATGTCCTTTATTACATCCATACACCATTTTTCATCATCAGTAACTTGTTTGAATCAATCAAGTGGAGCTATTTCAATTGTACACCATATTTCTCATCATTATTCTTTTTTCTAACATTGTACCAATTTTGTTCTATTATTCATCATTTTCAGCAATTTCTCCTTTTGCAAGTGTCACAAAATATCAAAGCATTAGATGATTTAATTGTAAGACCTGTAATGACTTCTTCATATTTCTTTATTGGCTGCCACAAATATTGGAGCTTGACCTAGATACTTATCATGAATTCTGCAATATGAAAAAAATTAGTTGCGCCATGAAGTGATTTTGTCTAGATATAAAATAAAAGAACTCTACCAGTTCTTTTATTTGCCAAGAAGAAACATAAATGATTTTTCTAGTTAGCTTCAACCTGTTCCTTTCGTTAGATTTCATTTCTAATAAGAATGTCAAATTCTGAAACAATTTAGTACCTCCATGTTTGTAGATTCATTGGTCATTGGAGAAGGATGTCATATTTAGAATGTTGCTGGCTAAGTTTTTTTTTAACCACATACAACAAAGGGCCTTTTGTTTTTTACTTTATTATTTGTCTTTGTTTTGTGTGCTACCAGGACTAAAGAACTCATCACCAAATTAGTATTCTAACTGTGATGAGCATCTTTGATCTTAGTTATTGGCATTGGAAAGTAGAATCTGTCTTTTGCTAGAACTGTGAACAACCCTTAACAGTTATTGAGGCTTATGAAAAAGCCTTGGAAGTGGGGTCATCACTGTGCCATGATGAAGGATTAAAATCTTTGTGGAAAATGCCTTTAAAAGTCCTTTTATAATTTTCCCTGAGGATAATGTCAGAAGTCTCAGTTCATTCTGCAGATTAATCCAGTCAGGGATGATTGACTCAGTTGGTTGGGTCCTAAAAAGCTCTATAGAAAAGCAATGATGAAAAGATTTAGATTTAAAGAAGACTGGCATTAAGATATAGAGAATTATGGGGTGGCACAGTGGATAGAGCACCAGACCTGAAGTCAAGAGGACCTAAGTTCAAATTTGACTTCAGACACTTAACACTTTCTTGCTGTGTAACCCTGGGCAAATCACTTAACCTCAGTTAGGAAGGAAGGAAGGAAGGAAGGAAGGAAGGAAGGAAGGAAGGAAGGAAGGAAGGAAGGAAGGAAGGAAGGGAGGGAGGGAAAGAGGAAGTGAGGAAGAGAAGGAGGGAGGAAAGGAGGGAGGGAAGGAAGGAAGAAGGGAGGGAGGAAGGGAAGAAAAAAAAGATATAGAAGGCTATTGGATTATTGATCAGACATGTGACAAAGGAATGTTCCCTATTCCACTTGATATTTAGGTTGGGGAATATGATTCCTTTCAATTCCCATCATGTCTTTCACAGGATCCATGTAAAATATCCTAGAGAAGCTCCACTTAAAAGAACTCTGAAAGAGCAGAGTAGAATTGACAACTTGGCATTTTCACAGCCATCCCAGGTATCTGACCTTATAAACAAGGAAATGAAAAAGGCAATACAGACAACCATACAGCTAGAAAAATTTAGAAAAAATTCAAGGTGTGTGGATGTGACCTCAAGATAAAGGTGAAAAAATTATTTAAGCCTTCAAAAAGAGGTTAACAGTTTGAAGGGAAAGGGGTAGATGGCATGTCACCATGGATGCTCCATTATGAAAGAATAGGGTTATTTAATGGCTCCCAGCTTACCTAAGAAAAGTTTCACTTGAGAGTCAGAGCCAAGATTGCAGAGTAATGGCAGGAACTCACCCAACCTCCCCCCAAATTGCTCCAAATTCCTTTAAATAACGACTCTAAACAAACTTAGGGCATCAGAACACCCAGAAAGGTGGAGGAGAACATTTTCCAGCTGAAGGAGACTTAGAATTATACATATATACCTACATACAATATGGGTACAGAAATCCTTCTTACTCTGCAGGAAAATCAGAGGGAGGGCCAATGTCAACATTGCCAATGCTCAACAGCAAAATATTTTTGAGGAGGGACAGGGTGAAAAAAGATATAGAATAGAATAAATGGGGGAAATAGTTAGAAATAGTCATTGTAAATAGAATTTTGAAGCAAGTTTCTCTGATAAACCTGTATTCCTCAAATATCGAGGAAATTGAGTCAAATTTATAAAAAATAAAAGTCATGTCCCAATTGATAAATGAGCAAAAGACATGATCTATGTCCAAATAAATATAAATTCATTCATATCTTTTGACCTAACAATACCACCATTAGTCATGAATACCAAAAGGAAATTTTTTAAAAGGGGAAAAAAAGAAAAGGAAAAAAGACCTACATTTACAAAATTTGTAGCAGGTCTCTTCTCAGGGCAAAGAGTTGGAAATTTAGGAGTTGTCTGTCTCTTGGGAAATGGCTGAATAAATTGTTTTGTATAGGATTGCTCTATGGTAAGTGATGAGCAGGATGCTCTTGGAAAATAAATCTGGAAAGTCCTACGTGAACTCAAAGTGAAATGTACTGTATACAAAGTAATAGCAATGTTCTGGGATAACCAACTATAAATGATTTTGGTATTCTCAGCAATACAATGATCTGAAGGACTTATGCTGAAGAATACTATCCATACCCAGAGAAGAAACTGTCTGAATACAGATTGAATCATCAAAAAAAGAAGTTTCACTCCTTTTCACGAGACTCTTAGTATACATTTTAAAAAATGAAAATCTATAACATAGATCTCATGGAATAATTTTATCTTTTAAAGCACCTACTTCTGTTTAAATTATTTTTGGTAAGAAGTAAACTTATCAGAAAAGGTCAGTGGAAAAACTCACAAAGGTTAGAATAAATTATTCCTCTTCCCTGCATTTCTTCTTTGATCTTCATATCAAATGAGATATAATGGCACCATTTAGAATATTAATCCCTACTTTCCAAAAATTAGTTATCTGAGAAGTAATAAAATGAGGTCATGGTACAGAACACAATTCTGTATTAAACCTTTATTATATGCAGTTTATTGCAGTGTGAACACCCAAAAACTTAATGTCTCTTAAGGCACTGGCTTCCAAATTTTGTATAATTATGCCATCTTTTTAGAAAAAAATCATTTAATTTTCATAAAACATTCTGTTAATAATTTTCTCAGCTCATATTTTTGATTTATTACAGTATTATAACAAAATATGGAGATATATAGGTACATATGTATATAGATGTAACACTGCTTGAGGGTACTCCTGAATCAGTATGATTTTAGATACATTAAAGGATTTTGTAGCACAAATAAATCTTAAACATACTACATAAAAGAAAATAGCATATCAATTTAATTCATAGTCATTAACATTATTCATATTTATAATTTATATATGGATAACCACAATGTTATTATTATCATATATGACCTATTCTTTAATTACAAATTTCTTCTGGTGTCACTGATGATAAGAATAGGGATTGAGAATGACTCTATGAAGGTTAGTTCTACCTCTATAATCTATAGCTTAATAGTATAGCATAGAATATTAAGAGAATAAGATTTATTAAAGGCAAAAAATGAGTTTTGTGAAGGGCCAGATTTAGACCCAGTTCTTCTTAACTTCAAGGCTAACAATCTCTTCTTTTGATGTTATTACTTCCTAAGATATAAACTCAAATTATTTCTATATACCAATGTTTGAATTATAATAGTACTTTAAAGTTCAAGTTTGCTGTATTACCACGGACAAATCTATTAAAAATTCTTGATCAAGTGGAATAGATCTATTACTATTGTCAATGACAACTGGGTTTCTTATTCATTTATATTTGGAAATACACACACATACACACACACACACACACACACACACACACACACACACATATATATATATATATATATATATATATATATATATATATATATGAAAAGAGTTAAGTATTTATGTAGCACCTGCTATATACTAGGCACTGGGCAAGTGCTAAACAGGTAGGTAGATAGGTAGGTAGGTAGGTATGTAGGTACGTAGATAGGTAGGTACGTTGGTACATAGGTAGACAGACATAAATAGACATCTATAGTTCAAAATAAAATTAGAATTCTTATGTACTCAAGACAAGTAAATATTAAGGTCTTTGTTTTCTTTTGTTTCATTTTCTGGGCAGGTGGTTTGGTTTGGTTTTTAAAGTTGGGACACAAAAAAATATGAGTAAAGAAATTCAAATCCATTTACTTTATTTTTTTGCATCAGAATATGTATAAATATTGAATCTGATAGATTTTCTCTTGAAACAAGTAATGTATTTATTCATCATGAAGTGATAAATTTCACTTTAAAATAATTGTCAATTAAGTTTAAATTTTTATTGAAAATTTTAAATAATAATCTATCCCTGTTCTTGAATTAATTCTATTTTTGTTAGAGTTTTTTTTTATTGGGGGGCACATTACATTATGTTAAATAAAATGAATGATGAGGAATATAAAATGTTGTGGTACTTTTAACCTCCACATAAAGATCATTTAACTTCAAATATACATACTTTACATTCAAATACATGACATTCTTTTACATGATGAGCTTATGGTCACTGATAGTGATAGTGGAAGATGGTTCTAACAAATCTAACCTCATTTGTGCATACCATATTAAATGATCATTGTTGTGCATTCACTGTCATTTAAAGTAAATGTGCCACATTAATCTTGTTTTATAAAACTTTTATTTGAACTTGATTTTGATTTTTAAAGCATATTGTATTTATGCATATTTGTATAGGCAGGACAATATGCCCCACAGTTTGGAGAATACTATTTTCAGCTCTGTGAGGGAGGAAAAATAGAAAAGAAAAAGTTATAGCCAAAAAGAAATCATTATATTGAAAAATGGGAATAAAATAGTCCTGGATTTCAAGAAATAGAAGTACTTATTGCCTAAACACAGGGTTTATTGATGACATACACATACTAGTGGTAGATAAAAAAGCACTGCAAGGATACTATGTTAAAAATTAATTTTTTTAGCTATTTACTTTGGTCCCAAAGGCAAAGCAATCATTGTAGTAAATACTGCCAGGAGAACAAACCTCTTGAAAGACAGGCTATGCTTCTATATAGGCAAGGGTTATTAGAAGTATTGCTGTTACATAATTGAGAGATTGAAGAGAACTAGATGCTTTGAACAATAACCTTTTTTATGATTACTGCTATTTCCCAACAATAGTTTCTCCCAAACTTCCTTTTAAAAGAAGATAAATAGTTGAGAAAATAATATCTTCAAAATTCATCATACCTAGTGACACGGAGAATGGGATTTGGATGGAGACTGGGATTTGGAATCAAGGGCACTGTGTTTAAATTCCATCTGAGATATGGTCATTATACTTTTGTCTTCCTCTGTTTCCTCATCTATAATATGGGGGCCTACCGGGGTTGTTGTAAAGCTCAAATGGAATAATAATTCTAAAGTGTTGGCAAAGTTTAAAATTCTATAAAAATAATTCTTTTATGATATGCAGGATTGGCATGTGTAACTTACCATCTTTTTAATAAGAAAAGGGAAATTTACTTCATCTTCAATCTACTGAGATCAAATTTTTAATGTTACCAATCTTAATTCTGGTTCATTTTAGTATTATTTTTCTTTACAGTACTTGCCTCAGTTTCCACAATTGTAAAATGGAGATAATAATAATAATAATCTATCTCATAATATTGTTTTGAGGATCAATGAAATAACATTTGTAAAATATTTAGCACTGTGCCTAGTATAGAATAGGTATTTAATAAATACTTTATTTCTTCTCTTGTCTTGCACTCTAGCTTTCTGTTCCAGTTGCCATTCTCCCTTTCCTCCCTCTCTTGGGGAAAAGGTCCAGTTTGGTCAGACTGCATTAATGAGCTGCTATTTTCAACACAATCTCTATTCTGAAGAATTTATCTTGGAAAAAGGCAAACAAAACCAATAAAAACAAAACTACACAATGAAAAAAAATAACGAAACAGCAAGATATTCTAGTATATTTATAATCGTGTCCAAACTGAATGAAGATCATTAAACAAGTATTTTATATGAATTATTAATTTAACTGAAATGAATGAAATAAGGTGGCATAATAATAATGCATAAGGTGAATCATTCTTTGTATTTTGGAGGCAAGAAGATTTTGTAGCATAGTGGATAAAGTGCTTGCATAAAGTTAGGAAATCCTAAGTCCAAATCAATTTCAGACATTTATTAGCTGTATGACTCTGGGGAAGTCACTTAAATTCTACTATTTCTTCAACTGTAAATTATGATAATAATAGCACCTAATTCACTGTGTTTTGAGAATGACACTATATAACAATTGTAAAAGTATTTCCCAACAACAATTTCTCCCAAACTTCCTTTTAAAAGAAGATAAATTATTGAGAAAAACAACAATATCTTGAAAATTCATCATATCTGGTGACACAGTGGACAGAGCACAGGATTAGGAATCAATTCTACCTGAGACATCATGCTGTAGGCCAGTGTTTGGCACATAGTAGGTGCTTTATAAGAGCTTATTTTCTCCCCTTAAAAAGGGACCCAGGATCTACTAAGGTGCCCCTTCAATTCAGGATTTGTGAAGTGTAAAAGAAAAGTACATGAAAGTACATGACATAAAAGTTACAACTTTCTGGCCATAATCTGAAAGTACTCAAGTATAAGATTATGTGTGTGTGTGTGTGTGTGTGTGTGTGCATGTGCGTGTGTATGTATATGTGTATATATGTATGTGTATATACATATATGTGCATATATACCACATACACATAAATATAAGTGTATACATGCATATAATATATACACACATACATATATAAATTATATATATATATATTTTAAAATCTTGTTCTTCAGTAGTGTATGTGTGTGTGTATAAATAATGCCCATGTAGATATACACATGCATACATATACACACATATGTATATATTATATACATATATATTACACACACACAAATATATGTGTATATGTATGATATATACACACATACACATATATAAATAATTATATATATAAAAACTTGTTCCTTAGTTGTGTGTAGTGTGTGTGTGTGTGTATATATATGTGTGTGTGTGTGTGTATACACACATGTATACACCAATACACACACATATGTTTTGTGCCCATATAGATACATACATGCATACATATATACACATATGTATATATTACATACACATAAATATATGTGTATGTGTATAATATATACACACATACACACATATAAATTATACACACACACACATATATATAAACTTGTTCCTCAGTAGTGTATACACACACACACACATCAATACATACAAATGTTGTATGTCCATGTAGATGCATGCATACATATATACACACATGTATATATTACATACATATATATTACATACACGTAAATATATGTGTATATGTATAATATATAAACACATATAAATTATACACACATACATAAATTATATATAAATATATAAACTTGTTCCTCAGTAGTGTATATACATATATGCATATATGTATATACACACACCAATACATACATATAGATTTTTATACATGTAGACACATAGACATGCATACATATATTTATGTGTGCACATATGCATGCGCACACAGGTGTGTATGTGCATTTATGCTTACATGTTTCCATATGCGTATGCATTTCATGTATGTTTGTAAGTGCAATGCATATCCATGTATGTACGTTTGCATTTACATAACGCAAAGGTGCATAGTATACATGTTTGTGCATTCACATACACACGTGCACACATGCACAAATGCATTTATGCATATGCGCACGGTGTTTAAATGCACATTCGTGTGTATGTGCATTTGTGTACTGCATATTTAGCATACATTGTATATATGCGTGTATGTATGCAATGCCTGTGCATGTGCGTGCATGTAAGTCTGCGTAGGTAAACGTGTGCGCATGTGCATGCGTGAATGCATATACAAGTGTGTGTATACATCCACGTGTGCAATGTCAATGAGTGTTAATCAGTTTCCTCATACAGAATGACATTCACCTCCCAGCCCCAGTAACAGAACCGCGCTCCTTCACTGCTGCGTGTTTCGCTTGAAACGCCTTTTGGGGTGGGGGGAGTTTGGGAGAAGCGCGGGGCGGGAGCCCCCTCCCACGAAGCAGCCCCAGTAATAGAACCGCGCTCCTTCACTGCTGTGTGTTTCGCTTGAAACGCCTTTTGGGGCGGGGGGAGTTTGGGAGAAGCGCGGGGCGGGAGCCCCCTCCCACGAAGCAGTATAGAAAGCTGCGGCGGGGCTGCGGCGGGGGCCCGGGATTCCCTCGCCGCGCCTGCAGACCCCTCGGCCGCGCGGCGACGCTTGCCAATCAGTTCCAGTCTTTGGCCCCTTGTCACTTCCCTCCCATTGGACGGCCGTCCTGGGAGCTGCCCAATGGTGCGCCACTAATGAGGCAGCTTAAAGAGCAGCTGGGGATGTGCAATTGCTGGATTAGGGTCAAGGCCAACAGAGAAAATGGATGAGAGGCACAGGCTGAATGAGTGCCAGCAAGCAGGGGTTCTATTATCCTGATAAAGCAGGACATTCATTACCGTCTATTGTAACGTAATTTGGGTTCAGTCAAGCTGTCTCTCCCTCTCCTCGGATTTACAATTCACAACCCAGCCCTGGGCCAAGGGGGCATTGTCCCGGGGGGCGGTAACCCTGGGTGAGGGGGAAGCACGACAGAAATGAATGCGCCTCCGAGCCCGAGTTCGGGGAGCAGCCGGGGCTGACACCTTGTTACCCGGCCCCGTGACATCAGTTGTCGGCACCGTGCCTGGATATTTTTACATCTCTCCAGCGCCGGTTTGCTCATTAAGCAAAGATAAAAGGAAAAGTCCTCATTGATCCTCTGCAAAACCCCAATCCGATTGAGAACAGCCCGCATCCCCATCCTAATTTCCCCTCCGCTTCTGGTGAGATCACTGCACAGGAACACAACAGAAGTTTGTTTAGCCATTAAGATGCAGGGATCTCTCTTCTGGGCCAGACCTCTCCAACTTACAGAGAAGAAGCTGGTCTGTATGTCTTCCCCACCTACGAGAGATGACACGTAAGAAAGGGTCCCACGCCTTCTCCCTTTCTCTTTCTCTCACAAAGCTCCCATCTTAAGGAGGATAAATGTGTTTCTCCATCTTCCCCTTATCCTCTCTCTTATTCCTGCTGATCTTCTGAAATTATACTTTTTAAAAATGGCTTAGCTCCAGTTCTAAAGCCTACTTGCCATCTGGACTAATGGAAACCTAGTGTTATTGTCTATGCACAGTGTTTAGTTAGGAAGACAAATGGGGTTGGTAGAAATGATAGCAAGTGCAGTTATTCATAGCAAATTAACCAAAGGCCCAGTGAAAAGAGTTAATCAATCTGGTCAAGTTTACAAAAAAAACACCTTCTTTGTTTCAGCCAGATGGATGATGGAGCTGGGTGGCTGAGGCCTAAACAGCAGGTGGACCATGAAAGCCGTTCTTACATCTCTCCGAAAAGGTCACCTCTCCCCCTCGTAGATGAAAGTAGTCGAAGTACAGCAAATGTCATTATAAATCTCCAGCAACATGACTCCAATGTACCTAAGTCTTTTAATGATTCTTTTAGTTGCTTGGTTTTAAAAAAAGGCTTCTGTTGTCATGCATGATTTATGACTGGATTTGATGGCCCATTCAACAGCTTTTTTAGCTTTCTTTTGGTGCTGAAGAAATGTCGTCTTATCCATGTAGGACTGTTTCATTTACCATTTGTTGATGTGAATTTGCTACCTACTAAGCACTGCCATTTAGGCTTTCTTGAAAGATTTTATTATTTTGAGATGCTGTTGCTTTCATTTCATATTCTCTACATTATAAATATTCCAAACTGCCCACAAAAACCACAGTAAATGGCCCATTAGCATTCTCTGCCTCACACAATTTTTTTAAAAGGGAGAAAAGCGAAAATTACTAAATATATTTTCTAAGTTCATAGCTCACTGCCTAATTTAATGTCTGAAAACAGATTATATCAGCTTTTAATATTTTCAAGTCATTTAATATTGGGGTTTAGCATGGTATCAACATAATGCCTTAGATACCTTTTAGTAACAAAGCATAAGCCAAATTTTGATAAACAAAGTTTGGAGCCTATAACTAAGTCTTTAATGTAGGACTTAGTTATAGTCTCCAGACTTTGTTTATGTAGGAGATATAAAATGTTAGGCATATTAATTTCCTTATCAGCAATTCACAAGATTTTTTTTTATAAGACTGAGAATATTTATTTAACAATATCCATTTTTTTCATCAAAAAGAAATATATTTCATATATTTTATAGAACAATGAAAATAATATCACTGTAATCTATCAGCTATAATTTTTTGTGGCATGAATTATTAAACAAATTGTTATATTTATTTATCTAAATTTTGTTTTTGTGTTATAGACCTTTTATTTATTCAGTGTTTTCATATATTTGAGTCTGCTGTGACTGGGGGCTGAAGTGAGGAAGAGATTAATACTTGTCCATGGTTACATTGCTATTATGTGTTAGAGGCACAATTTGAGCATAAACTTCTGAATCTAAGAATTGCATTCTGTCAAACTAATTAAATTAACTTTTACAAATACTTAAGTAGACATTTTCTCCAATACCTAATTATTTGAATCTTATTAGGACTTTTGGTTTGTGCTTAATCAAAAAACTGACTAAATAATTTGAAGCTACAAGTAGTTTAAAATCACAATGTAACCATGTGAGATGCCCAGAGAAAGATTAGGACTACATCAACTCTTATGGTCCTAAGTAACATAATTCAGTTCTCTACAATAGAACAAAATAAGTCTTTAGGAATTAACTCTGAAGAAATCGAGAGTTCTGTGCATCATTATTGAACAATATCATCAAAAGCAATGGTATCTGTTACTCAGACTTATCATTGTGTTTACATTATGGTATGGGCAGTATTGGTGAAATTCTTGGAAACTCCATTAATCTCTAAGTTAATATACTTGAAAACATATTCAAGTTGGAAATACCAGTTGGCTGAGAAAATTTCAGTGTCTCAAACTTTATTAATAGAATTACCTGACTAGATAAACAGTGTAGTAAAAATGGCAAGTGAAGAGTGTAGGAAAACAAGTTTTCCCACAACATTTAACTGAAAGCATAAAAACATGGTATGTGAATTACTGAAAAATAATTTTTCTTTCAAATGTAAGCCTAACCCCATTTTTTACCAACAGAAGAAATTTCATATTTATTAGTATTAAATGAGAATGCAGGTTCAATTTGCCATCCTGATTTAAGTTCAAAATCTTTGTTATTTTCATTTTTACTTGGGATACTTGAAAATTTCATGAAGTCTATGATCATCTAATAAAGGAATAAAAACTCCCCTAATAAGTGATATCTGCATGAACTTAGGCAAAAATCTATGGATAAAGAAATATGAAACATTTGGCTAAATTATGCAATTTTTGAAAATACAGTGATTGATGATAGTGATTTAGGTTGAATACATTGCCACCAGAAATTCCCAATGGGTTAACATAAAGAGATTAGATTTGTGATCAATGAGACATAAACCATGGAATACATCATTGCAGATGACAAAAAAATTAACACCTATTCAATACATTTCAAAATACAACCTGATCTCTAGAATTATACAACAGAGATCTAAAACTTCATAATTTGATATAAATTATTTCCATCCTACATAAACAGACCTTTAAAATTGTAGAATTCAACAAATGAACTTGAGCCAATTTTTTTATAAGTAAAACTGTTGCCCACAATTGTCTAGATTCAAAACTGATCCATAAATACTTAAGAAAAATATTTTAATAGATTTCATTAAATTAAATAGTCATAATGAAAACCTTTTTTTTTTTGAGAATCCTCGTAGAGAGGATCAAAATCACAAGTGAAAAAAGAGGTATACACAATTCTTAATATCTTATCTGCTGATAGAATTGCAATAAATATACTTTAGAGGTACTGATGATGATCTTATATTCTAACATTTTGTTCAATGAAAAAGGCAATCATATGTATTTAGAAATAAGCCATGTTGTCAAATACAAAAGGAAAAAACAAGGACATTTTTGTTCTAGGACCATTGTATCTCATTCCTATCAATAAAGATATAAATCTTTATTTAAATATTTCAATGAAAAGAGAACAAGATGTAAATAATAATAAGTGATATTTTTAGCCTATATTATAATTTCAAAGCACATTACATATATTGTTTCATTTGATGTCTAGAAAAACCCATTGAAGTAAGCAGTACATATATTATCAATTCTAATTTAATTCTATCCGATCCAGAGAGAGAACTATGGAGACTGAATGTGAATTCAAAATTTACTATTTTCATCATTTTTGTTGTTTGTTTACTTGGTTTTCTTTCTTATGCTTTTTCCCCTTTATTCTGACTTTTCTTTAACAACATTAATAATATGGAAATATGTTTAAAATTATTGTACATGTATAACCTCTATCAGATTGCTTGCAGTCTTGGGGAGAGGGAAGAAAAGGGACAAAGGAAGAAAAAAAATTTTGGAACTCAAAAATGAAAATTGATAACTGTTTCTAATACATCTGGAACAAAGTAGGAGTTTAATAAATAAACATTTATTGATTGATTCTAATTTTCTGAACTGTAGCACAACATAACCATATAAGGAAAAATTTGAAATTTTCAGTTTGATTTCACCACAAGCATTAGCTATGTGTTATATAAAATACTTAATATGTATTAAATTCTATAACAGACTCTGGGAAAGATTAGAAAATTGAATAAGACAGAGTTAATGCCTTTATGAAGGGAAGGAAATCACAATCTCCTAGAAAGATAAAACACATATGCAAATAACTACAATACAGAATGATTCAGAAGATACAAGCTAAGTATTATTCAAGTCTGAAGAGGTAGAGCATTATACAATAATATAGTAAAAGACCCAGTATTACACAAATACATGAACAATGATTTCTTAGTTCTTTTATACAAAATACTTTGGAATGAATAAATTAAAAATTTGTTAGGAAGGCAGAGCCAAGATGGGCAAGTAAAAACAGGAACTTTCCCAATCTCTGTCCTTAACCACTCTAAATTCCTTTAAGTAATGATTCTAAACAAAATTTAAAGTGTCAGATCGCTACAAAAGATGGAATAGACCATTTTTCCAGCTGAAGACAACTTAGAAAGTCATCAGCAAAGGTCCTGGATCTTTCAGCCCAGAGATAACAAAGACTACTTGGAAGGTCTGCAGAAAGTTTGTCAGTAGGTTGAGAGGGCCCTGGAAAACCAACAAACCTGGATTTGACATGGGCAGAGGGGGCAGTGACCACTTCCAGAGGCCTCAGCTCACAGGAGATCAGAGGAAGGACTCTCTTACAGCAACAGTAGGTAATGACACTCCTAACAATTCCAGGGAAGAAAAGAATGTTTGAAGAAAAGAAAAGAAAGAGGTCCCTAGAAAAATCTCTGAAAACAAATACACAAACCCCAAAAGCTTGGAAAATATTTCACTCTCCACCCCAGAAATAGAAGCCTACCTTAATAAAGAGTTAAAAGCCAACAAATATGCTAGGAAAAGGAGCAGAAAATAGAAAAAGGATTCTGACCACAGAAAGTTACTATGGTGACAAAGAAGATCAAAACATACTCAGAATAAGATAACAAAATCAAAGCTACTACATCCAAAGCCTCCAAGACATATATAAATTGGTCTGGGGCAATGAAAGAGTCAAAAGAGATTTTGGAAAATTAGATAAAATAAATAGAGGAAAATTAGGAAAAGAAGTGAGAATGATTCAAAGGAAATACAAATAAGAGAAGAAAATGCCTTAAAAAGCAAAATTGGCCAAGTGGAAAAGAAGGTACAGAAGAGGAAAATAATGACTTAAAATTATAATTTATCAAATGGAAGCTAATGACTTTATGAGAGATGAAGATACAATAAAGGGAAAAGAAAAAAGTAGAAAAAAGTGAAATATCTCATTGGAAAAAAAAAAAACTGATCTGGAAAATAGATCAAGAAGAGATCATTTACTAAGTATTGGTCTACCTGAAAGTCTTGATAAAAAAAAAGAGCTTGAGCATCATTGTTCAAGATATTATCAAGAAAAACTGTCCTGATATTCTTAGAATCAGAGAGTGAAATAGAAATTGAAAGGACCCACTGATCACCTCCAGAAAGAGATCCCAAGATGAAAACTCCCAGGAATATTATAATCAAATTCCAGAATTCCAAGGTCAAGGAGAAAATATAGCAAGCACCCAGAAAGAAATAATTCAATACAGTGGAGCCACAATCCAAATAACCCAAGATTTAGCAGCTTCTACATTAAAGAACTAGAGGGCTTGTGATTTTTTATTCCAGAAAGCAATGGAGCTAAGATTACAACCAAGAATCACCTACCCAGCAAAACTGGTAGAATTCTTCAGTTAAAAAGGTGGACACTCAATGAAAAAGAGAATTTTCAAGTATTAGTGATAAAAAGATCAGAGCTGAATGGAAAACTTGGTTTTCAAATACAGGACTCAGGAGAAGTATAAGAAGGTAATCAGAAAAGAGATATCATCAGGGACTTAATAAGGCTTATATGTTTGAATTCCTACACGGGAGGATAATATTTGTAACTCAATAGAATGTTCTCATTATCATGGCAGTTAGAAGGAATACGTACATACATGTGTACATATATATATATACACACACATAAAGAGAGAGACAGAGACACAGAGAGAAATAGAGTGAGAGACGGGGGGGGGGAGGGATGAAGGGAGACAGAGGGCATGAGTGTGAGTTGAATATGAAGAGATAATATTTTTTAATGAAATTCAAGGGTGAGAGAAAAATGTACTGGGAGAAAGGGAAAGGAAGAAATGGAATGGTATCAATTATTGGCCATAAAAAGAGACAAGCAAAAGCTTTTACAGTGGAGGGGAACACAGGAAGGAAAGAGTGAGTGAGTAAACCTTATTCTCATCAGAATTGGTTCAAAAAGGCAATAACATACACATTCAATATGGGTATAAAAATCTATCTTATCCGCAGAAAAATAGGAAGAATATGGAACAAAGGAAGGAGGGGAGAGAGATTAAAGAAAGGGCTTTTTTTTTTTTTTTGAGAGGGAGTAGTTATTAGCAAACAATTTTGAGGAGAGACAGGGTGAAAGCAGAGAGAGAATAAAATAAATTTGGGAAAATACAGTTAGCAATACTAATTGTAAAAAAAGAATTTTGAAGCAAGTTTCTCTATAAGGCCTCATTCGTCAAACATTGAAGTAAAGAGGGGCTGAGTTTAAATCTAGTCTCACTCACTAGCTATGTTACTTGGATTCTTCTGTCTACATAAGTTTTCTCGTGTGTCAAATAGGGATAATAATAGTATAATAACAATCTATCTCATAATTCAAATTATATACTAATTGTAAAATGCTTAGCAGAATGTCCAGCACAAAATAAGTGCTTTATAAATATATATGAAATATATAAATATCTGCATATTTATATATTTCATATATATTTACTATATAAATTTATATTTATATAATATATATATTAGCCTATTATAATTTTAATTTAGAAATTTACAGGATTAGCGATTAGAGTCACAGATTGGAACACCTCTTCCAAAAACAGTGAAAAGGTTGATTTGACTCTAGTTTCACAAATAGATGAGGAAAGAAGGACATTATATGAACAGTGTCAAGGTTCATAGTGAAAAGATAATTAGGATATGAAAAATAAAACATGAGCAGAGCCTAGCCACAATATAGTGGGTGATTGAGGCAACTATCAAAGAATACAATGTGCCTCTGAGGCAGGAATCAGAGTATGTCAAAAAGTTAAGTCCACTTTCTCCAAAAGGTCCTTGTGTGGACCTGTTAAGTCTCTCTACTTTAGAAAAGGCCAGTAAATCTATCTCCTCTGGTAGAAATAAATGTGCTCCTCAGATAAAGTAACCATGGAGACAAGGAAAGTGAAATGTGGAGTTTGTATTTGACTTCATTCTTCATTGGTGATAAGATGAAGAAGAAAAATTACATCTTTAAAAAGGGTCTTTACCATTTTATAGATTATCTCCCAATTCAGGGAATTCTGATAAGAGTATCTATATGGAAATACATTTGCCAAAGGAACAAAACCAACCATTAGCATCTTCTGTGATATCAAAATTTGCATTTTTTTTCCCTATTTCCATTCTGTTGTGCAATACTTCTGATTGGCCACATAGTCCTAAAAAAGATATAAAACCTCAATTATACCTTGAGAATTTGTAGACACTCCTAGCTCAAGAGGTTTTCCTTAATGCACTAATACATTTATTTTCTTTTCAGCACAGCTACTCACTTTTTGACCCCCAGTCTTCTGATTTCATATCTTGTGAGATTCCATGAGCTCTCATGGAGCCCAAGCCAGGAAATTCCCATTATACATCCCATTCGCTAAATATTTTTTTCCTTTTGTCTTCTGGTCTAACCGGAGTTTGCCATTTTCCCCCTATATCATAGGGCTCAGAATTAGACATAACATCCCCCATTAAGTATGAATAAGGAAAAGAACAGAAAGCCCTTCATTTTCCTTTGTCTCAGCCAGTAACAATTACTACTCTACCTCCTCTAGAAAAGTAATCTAAAAGTTACTCCCCAAAAAGTGTGAAACTAATTTCTAGAGTATCCCCAAGGAAATGCTTCATGTAAATGGACCAAAGTTGTTCTCTGCTTGAAATTTTTGTCTCAGAAAGTGTATTTATTCTTTGAGATGTATTGCTGGTATGATTTATTGATTGAATTATTGATCTAGTAGAGATCCACTTCCTGAGCTTCCTTAAATAGCTACCTAAAAGGGACCTACTTTGATTCAAAAAAGAAAGGATGTCATGGAGTTTTAACATCAATGAATACTTAAGGAACTATCTATAAACTGTCTGCACCCTTTGACCCAACAATATTACTATATGATCTGTTTCCAGAATTCATTAGACAAAAAGGAAAAGGATCTCTGTATTCTAAAATAGTAATACCAATTCCCTTTGTGGTGGAAAAGAACTGAGAATTTCAGGGATGTCCCTCAGTTGGGGAATAGATGAGCAGGTTGTATGTGATTGTTATGAAATACTATTGTGCTACAAGAAATGATGAGCCTAATAGTTTTAGAAAAAATATGGAAGGACTTGCATGAAATAAAAAAAGCAAATTGAACAGAACCAACAGAACCTTGCATATAGTAGCAGTGATATTGTTTTAAGAATAACTTTGAATGAAAAAGTTATTTTACTATTATAAATGTCCAATTAAATATAAAGGCCTTATGAAGAAAAGTTCTATCTAAATCCAGATGAATAGGAGTGTGTATAGAATAATTTTGCATATATACATATATGTACATATCTCTTTGTGTATAAAGGTAGCCAGATCTAGGATGGGGCGAAGAAAGAAAAAAAAAAAAAAGAAATTTGCATGATAATTTTGTTGTACATATAAAAGTAATAATATGTTGTACATAGCAATTTCATGTAATCTTTTTGTTTTGTATTATGTTGTGGAAGGCTTGTTTTAGCTATACATTTAAAAAAATTAAAAAGTGTCATTGTAGTCTGACTTCATCAGATTTAGTATTCAAACTTGACATCACACTTTAAGAAGGATATTCCTAAACTGTGGAGAGTTCAGAAAAGGAATTGAGTTCATGGTATAATGTTTGGGTGAAGGAATTGGTAATATTTCACTTGGAGAAGAGAATATAATTGCTCTTGTTAAGTTTTTGAAAGGTTTTCATGTTTTGAAATCCTAAATCTATAATATTTAGACCCAGAAAACAGAATCAAGAATAATAGATATAAATTGAAAAGAGGCAAATTTGAACTTGACGTTAGAGAAAAGAAGAAAAAAAGAACAATTAGAGCTGCCCAAAACTGAAATGGGTTTCCTCCAGAAATGATGGTTTTTCTTAGAGTTAAGAGGTTGGAACAATACTTGTCCACATGTAATAATGGGAATTTCTTTGCAATTTGGATTGAACTGCATAATTGTGTAGGTCTCTTGCAATTCTGGTTTTTTTGATTCTGTGATTGTGATTTTTTTTTAATTGTCCATTTTATAAAAACAAAAGCTATAGATAATACATTGCTTGGTAGATGGAAACAACTATATTGATCTTTACTCCCTTGAACAAGCAACTCAAAATTTGCCCCACCCCAAATAAACACAAGCAATGATCATATTTTTGTAAAAAAATACAAAAGTTTTTATTTTTAAAATAAGCATATATAAGTAGACACAGCCATTAACCCCCAACAGTTTAAAAAATGTGCCTTTTTAAGTCTGTCACTGAAAAAGAAAATATTTTGCTATTTTAATAACCATTTTTTCCCTAGCTCATTAAAATGCAATCCCCAGTGCTCCTAGTGCCCATCTCATATCTGCAAGCCTAGAAAAAAATCCACACAAATGGTAACATTAGTGGCCTTGGTAATCAGAGCAGGAGCAAAGAATGTAAATGAGAAGTGCAGCGTAAATCAACTTCAATATTGTTTTGCAGTTTTTATCTGTCCACTGTGGGTTGGGTTCATTGCAGCCTGAACCCACCCTGGACTGATAAAAACAACAATCAGGATGTAGACCAAAACAAATAGTGCCCAGGGGAATTGGTACAAAAGCTGAATTCTTAGTGCTTTCCTAGATTACCTGGTCATGAACGCCAGTAATTTGCAGAACGACTCTGGAGATGTGTGCTTTTTATTATTAAATGCCCTAGCTATTGTCTATTTCAAAATTAATAGTAACAAATATTAATCTGGCAGCTAGATGGCACTACGAGGTAGAGCGCCAGACATGGAGTCAGAAAGACTCATCATCATGAGTTCAAATCTAACCTAAGATAACTTCCTAGCTGTGCAACTCTATGCAAACCTCAGTTCCTTCAGCAGTAAAATGATCTGGAGAAGGAAATGACGGTATCTTCAGTATCTTTGCCAGAGAAAACCCCAAATGGGTCAGGAAAAGTGATAAATAACCGAATGGCAATGTTTTTCCAAGTGTTTTGTGCATTATTATCTCATTTTGGATGTTATGGCAACCCTAGGAGGTAGATGCTATATTTTTGTTCCCATTTTACAGATAAGGTAACAGACCACCTGAAATGTTAAATGATTTTCCAAAGGTCACACAGCTGCTTAATAAATGAGGCAGACTTCAAATTCAAGTATTCCTGAACTAAAATCTGATCACTTATAATCACCTAATTGTGAGTATTTCAAAAGTTAATACCTATGCCTTTAGAATAGAAGGATTTAGTCCAATTAGTCAATAATTTTTGAAGACATCAGAGTTTTATATGTGTTATTATTTTACCTATTTTTTCTGGATAAGTCTTTCTGGAATAATAATAATAATTATTATTATTATTATTTTTGCTGAGGCAATTGGGGTTAAGTAACTTGCCCAGAGTCACATAGCTAAGAAGCGTAAGTGTCTGAGTCCAGATTTGAATTCAGATCCTCCTGACTTCAGGGCTGGTGCTCTATCCACTGCACCAACTAGCTGCCCCTAGAATAATATCTATTGAGAGAAACAGAATTAATTTAGAATAATCCTTAGAGTCATGAATATCTAGATATAAGTCCTTATTCTGACATTTACTATCTGTGTGACCCTCATGAAGTCACTGAACCTCTTAGTGCTCAAGATTGTTAGACAGCAGAACTGATTATCTATTGTTATAGAGGAAGTTTTCACAGCTATTGAAAAATTATATTCTAGGTCACAATAAAAAAAGTCAGTACAGAGAAATTAATGGGATTTTAAAAGAAGAAAATCTTTCAGACCTAGGGGGAATAACCAAGCCTACATTACATGTACCATTTCTGTGCCATTAAAACTGATTCTGCAGATAAGCACAGATCCAGTTTAACTATTCAGTTTTGAATCTTACAATATTTTTCAAGGGTTAAAGTATTTCTTTGCTGAAGGAAATGTAAATAAAACTCTCCAACAGATATGCTGGATACTAATTTTTTAACACTTTGAATTCTGAATAAAGAAATAAATGTTTGTTTTTTTGAAAATGTGAGGGAAAGGATTAAAAATTAATATAATTGCATATTCAAGTAGTATCTTCTGGCATAATATCTCATCATAACTGATATTCAAAACCTTGTTCATATAATTGCAAAAAAAAAAAAGAATATTGGAATCTTCTATTGAAGAAAAATAGGCAACATGCTGAAACCCATGCTTCTGGTTAGGCAGTCTTAGCTTGGGAGTAACAGTGGGGATGTTGGGACTAGATTTCTGCTCTACTGTCTTTATACTAGACAAGAGCTGTCTACCAGATGTGAAACACTTGGTTGTTTTAGGAAATGTAGACACACAGTTGGTCAGTGGAAAAATAAGAAAATCAGTCAAACAAGTTGTTTCTAGGAATAAGCCAGTCAAATCCATCACAAAGGTCAATGTGTAGCTGGCTCTGTATAGTAACAACCAAAATTACTTAGTTGAATTGGGACTCCCCACACATTCATTCTAAAAGTTGTGTCTATAATCCTAAAAAATAAAATAAGATCTGAGAAAACACTTATCCATCACTAGAAAAGAAGGGAAAAAAATCCCTCTGATCCTGAATTTTAGACCTTCTTCTTCCCCTGGAAGGTTGTTGTTATGCAGAATCACAGAACAGAGACAATAATATCTGTGCTGGTAAAAATACTTTGAAAAAGGTAGTACAATCATACAAAGGTATTATGCTAATTCAGCAGATAGCCATTGGATATTTTAATGCATCCAAACTTGTTAACCCATAGTTAGTATATTTCTTTTCTAAATTTCTTGAAACTGAGTGTTTAGAAATATTTAAAGGAACAATTGAAAGAGGAAGGAAAGGTTTAAACTCAGATGAAAATAAGAATTATAGACTGTATCTTATATTAGTCATAGGAACTACTTTTTCATAGCTTACATTTAGAAAGCATTATAAGGTTTATAAGATGCTTTACATCAAAAAACCCAAAGTTGAAAGTATATTTTATCAGCATTTTACAATTGAAAACCTGTAGGTGAGTTATATTGTCTTTTTCCCAATTTCATTTTGTTTTTAAGTTTTTGTTTTTAATTAAATATGGCTTTCTGGTAAAGGAAAGAAGGATACAGGGAGAAATCTGAATAACGTGAAAAGTTATCATGAGGAACTCCTTATGAAGAAATCACTTATCAATGCATCTGAATCCTGCTCTCCAGCTTACAGTCTTAGAGAGTTGCTAAGATACTGATAGATTAAATGGGCTACCATTTCTAACTTAAAGCCATCTGTATTAGCTTTGCATGATGTTGTTTTAGAAGCTGAAACAATTTGTTGGATGAGTTGGGTTCTGAACTATTTTCTCTTCTTTGATCCGATTGCTATATATCAATTTCATTTAGAGATCACTAAAATCACTCAATATCTTTAGCAATATTTGCATTTTTTCATAGACAACAACATGTATAAAAAGTTAACCTGCAATAGCATACAATAACTTCTCAAACTTCCTTTCTCCTGTTAGTATTTATTTTGACCTTTTACCTTATCAACGATCTCACAGCATACATGGAAATAACTTCCAGCATATTTTGCAGTCTGATATGATACTGTCAGTTTTATTTTGATGTTCAGTTCAAAGGGATAGTTAAGTATCCTCTTTCTGAGATTAAATATAGCATCAAACACTTAAAACTGTAACCCTGGGCAAGTCACTTAATTCTGTTTACCTCAGTTTCTTCATCCATAAAATAAGCTGAAGACAATAAATGACAAAATACTCCAGTATCTTTGCCAAGAAATCTTCAAATGAGGTCAATGAAGAATGAGACATGAATGAAACAACTGAACAAGTGTGTGTCATATCCACAATTTTCATAACCTCTCTCTGAAGAAATTATTAATTTTACAAAAACAAGTGTCTGTCAAACGATTGACAAGTTTTTGGTTTTCCTTCACACTTTCTAATATTCTTTAACTACTTCATATGGAGATGTCCCAATATGAATATAGTTTATCATCCCATTGGTTATGGATATTTATCATACAGATAGCTATAAAAGTATGAGAATGATATAACTGTTTCTTCTGTCTCCTTTTCTATCAATATACCAATAACACTGGAGAATTGCATAGAAGCTGTATATGACTATGGACAAGATTTCTTTTTATTGTTTTTTTTTTCATTTTGGCCAGAGTCAAGAAATTCATATACTAGTGTCAAAGCTGCAAGCAATGAGTTATATTAAAAGTACTCCTTAGATAGTAGAAACAATTTATTGCATGTCTATGCAAAAAAAAGTAATAGAATATAGCATTGTGATCAAGAATTTATGGTCACCTTATGCCATGATGAGGTGACACAATGATTGCTTGTGGGACTTCTGCAGAATTCATACATGTTAAACATAATCTCAAAAGAAATCTGGACAGGCTCAAATTTGGAGATGTTTTACAGTATAATTCTTGTCCTCACATACTCTTTTCTGCTTTGGAATATGTTCCTTCTTCCAGTATCTTGATTTTATCACAAAATGTAATGTAGGATCTCTGCCAATAACCAAATGAAAGTTTTAGTTTACTGGGAAGGCATATTTCCTTTCAACTTAGATGTTGCTAAATGGATTTAGTCAAATAAGTGTAATTGGCTTTCTCAGTTGTTAGAAGAAAGTAATAATGGAGCTAAGGGCATGGATTTAATATTTATAAGGACTGTTAAACTTTGTCTTATTCTTGAGACATAAATATAACCTGAAACCCAAATGTGGGACAAAAGATCAGAGGCAACTCACTGGGCAGAAGTCCTGGACTGGTTAATACAAGATATTCACCATAAGTGGAAAAAAGATGTTCTAATGATGGCATTGAGAAATATTGTGCATGTGTATGAAGGGTAGTCTAGTTACTCTATATATTTCTCAAATAAATTAATGAATAAACAGATAGTTTCTTTGTAAGTCTATAATCTAGATTTCTAGAAACCAGTTTCTAAGTCTACTCTTTTCCTGAGTAGAATGACTAATTAAAATTCATCCTATTTCTTAGTTATAGCAGTTATGTTTGACAAGAGAATCTAACCTGAGGAAAGGATGTCCTATGGAAATTCAGTGGTGGGGAATTTTTAGAACTACATGGAAAGAGAACAATTCAGGCAATTCATGTTAACATTTATTGTATAGTCTCGTGAAAATTTTCAGAACAGCATACTTTGCTACAATAATGTGAATAATATAATATTTGGGATAAATTACAGACGGTTTTTTTAATTACATACTTTTTTGTCATAAAGGATATATTCTGATAAACAATCAAACAATACCACTCTACCCTATAATCAACATAAAATAATTTTACTAAAAGTAATTAGTTTGTCAATTTTTTAACTGAATGAAAAAATATATTGTCAACTTTAGTATTGTGAAACATATTTGATCAGAATTTTGTTGCCTATTCATTTTGAATTTATATGAACATTATTGTATATTCATACTTTGGGCCTACTATTTATTTTTTTCATTTCATATATCTTCATGTGGTTTTGTGAATTTTCATAATTTTGACTTATTATGGCATAATAATTTTTATTATATCCACATACTGAATTTATTTATGCTTTTCTTTATTGCTTGGTATGTTTTGTTTCTAATGTTGTTGTTTGTTTGTTTTTACAAGTAATTCTTATAAAACAATTGTTTGTCCATATGAGTCTTTTCTTAATATTAGTAACTTTCTTTTGTAATAATCTTAGTAATGAGTATCTGGATCAAAATCTTTAAACGATTTAGAAACTTTTCTTGCATTATTTCAATTTATGTGTTCAATTGCATGAATTAGTAGGACTATCTTCATAGAACTCCATTTAATAATGAAATTCCCTGTTATCCTTACTTTAAAGTTTTTTGGCATGAGGTAACATCTTAGAGTTACTTTAATTCTCACTTCTTTAATGTAATCAGCATTAGCGAAAGGTAAATAGATATTAGTTATGTGGAATGTTTTAAATGGTTATTGGTAGATTATTTCTTTTTTCTTTCAAACTGTTCACTTCTTGGTCACTTATCTATTGATAAATAGAGCTGAATCTTAAAGAATTCTCCTTAAATATTTAAAGGTATTTTTCTTCCCCAATCAATAAATGATGAAAAGATATGAACAGACAATTTTCAGATAATAATGAAATGAAAACCATTTATAATCATATGAGAAAATGCTGTAAAGCACTATTGATAGAGAAATGCAAATTAAAACAATTCTGAGGTACCACCTCACACCTCTCAGATTGGCTAAGAGGACAGAAAAGAGAATGAGAAATGTTGGAAAGGATGTGAGAAAACTGGGACACTAATGCATTGTTGGTGAAGTTGTGAAATGATCCAACCATTATGGAGAGCAATCAGGAACTATGCCCAAAAGGCTACAAAACTGTGCATACTCTTTGACCCAGTAGCTTCATTACGGGGCCTGTAGCCCAAATAAATCATAAAGGAGGGAAAAGGACCCACATGTACAAAAATGTTTGTAGCAGCCCTTTTTGTAGTAGCAAAGAATTGGAAAATAAAAATATGTACATCAATTGGGGAATGACTGAATAAGTTATTGTTATGAAGATAATGGAATATTTTTTAAAATGATGAATAAGCCGATTTTAGAAAGGCCTGGAAGATTTACATGAACTGATTCTGTGAAACAAATAGAACCAGAAATACATGGTATACAGTAATGGCAAAAATGTATGATAATCAATTATAAAAGATTTGGTTCTTCTCAGTTGTTCAGTGATCCAAGGCAATCCCAATAAACTTTAACTAGAAAATGCCTTCTGCTTCAAGAAAGGGAATTATAGAGATTAAATGTAAATCAGCATAGGCTATATTCACTTCTTTTTTTTTTTTCCTCGTCCGTTGTTTTTCCCTTTTGTTATTTTTCTCTCCCAGCATGATTCATAAAAAATGTGTATTTAAAAAGTTAACGTATGTGTATGACTAGAAAAATATAATTAATAAAAAAGGCATCATCATTACAATAAAATATTCAGAAGAAAAATGAAAAAATCATTTTTTCTTAATATTTTCACTTGGAAATGTATAAAAATAGTTATTATCATGAATTCTGGCCCTATGTAAAATAGTTTTACTATAAAAAGTTTGAACATCTTTTGATGGTTGAATACATACAGTCATATATATGTATGTCTATCTGTGTGTATATATATATCTATATATATTTATATATAGATATATATATACATATATATTTGTATACAAATAAATGCAGATGATTAGAATATATATTTATATGTATTCCAACTACAAGTTTGTGTAATATGAGGTTGTCATATGTATATAATGTATGACTACTTCTGAGACAATTTATGAGCTAGCTCAATTTCTTTTTTCTCCCCTTAACCAATCAAGAATTATGAGAATGTCAGTGAAAAGTCCTAAAAGGGATGGCAAGAGATAGCATCTTGTCTCTTCAAATAAAATGCTGTAAAGTTCAGAGAGGAGATTAAGAAAAAGACCCCCTAAAGTATAAAGCAATCAAGACAGAGACACTCTGTTCTTTTTCCCCACTGACACTTTGCATTTCAGTTCAACAATGGGGCTTCAAGAAATGTGCCATTGGGGAAATTGTGAATGCATACAACAAAGTGAATAGGACACTCAGTCTACTTGAGGACTGTCAAGCTTTGGGATATGTGTCCTAGATATATAAATTACATTCAGGATATGTAAGAGTATTTTTTTTTATTTCTACATGTCACTAAATGGAAATATAATGGTTTCATTGTCAAACAAACTTCAGAGACGGGAGTCCCTCATGACCTATTCTACCTTTGTGAAAATTCAGTATTGTCTCCTCCAAAAGGGTCTTATTTTATCGTGGGCCCAAAACACATAGAAAAATTAGGCAGTGAAAAGTAATGAATCATATAATTTCATATAAAATTCATATAATTCTTATTATGATTTTTGGTGTACCTCATATTATAATTGTATACATTGCAGAAAAGCATAATTATTTCTGCACATGTGGCCTCATGCATGTTAGCCATCTTCTCAATCACTGCCCATGAGTATCCATTTTTGCCTCTGAATCTTCCTGCCCTTCTGGGTTAATCACATAACTTTTTATGTGATTTTTTTTTAAAATCCCTTTTTAAAGGAATATCAAATATATAATAAAAAACAAATATCATATTTTTACCACACACTTTCCCAATTACATTCTTCCAAGCATCTGATGTATATGGCTTGTTCTTTTTATAAATTTTAATAGTATTTTATTTTTCCCCAATTACATGTCAAGGCAACTTTAGCACTAATTTTTACAAGATTTTGATTTCCAAATTTTTCTCCCTTCCTTCCCCTCTCCTCTTCCAAAAATGGTATTTGCTATAGTTTTATGTATGTAGTATTATGTAAAACATATTTTCATATTAGCTATAGTTCTAAAAGAAAAACATAAAAAGAAAAAAAACATGAAAAGGAATAAAAGTAAGTGGAAAAACATTGGTTTGATCTGCCTACAGAATCCATAAATTATCTAGATTTGGATAAAATTTTTCTTCATGAGTCCTTTGTATTTGTCTCAGATCATTGAGTTGCTGAGACGAGTGGAGTCATTCATAGTTCATCAGCATACAATATTGCTGAGACTATGTACAGTGTTTTCCTGGTTCTTCTCACTTCCCTTTGCATCTATTTATACAGGTCTTAACAGGTTATTCTGAAATGGGGCCTGTTCAACATTTTTTATCACACAATATTATTCCATTATATTCCTATACTACACTTGTTTAGCCATTCTCCAATTGATGATCATCCACTCATTTTCCACAAAAGGGCTGCTATAAATATTTTGCATATGTAGATCTTTTTCCCTTTTTTATGATTTTTTGGCGACCAATACTAACTAGTAGTGTTATTGCTAGATCAAAGGGAATGTACAGTATGATTCTCCTTTGTGTATAGTTCCAAATTGCTCTCTAAAGGGGATGGATCATTTCACAATTGCACCAATAATGCATTAATATCCCATTTTTTCCCACATCCACTTCAGCATTTATCATTTTCCTTTTTTGACATATTGTCAACTCTGATAGGTATGAGGTAGTAGCTTATAGTTGCTTTACTTTGCATCTTTCTGACCACAGGTGATTTAGAATACATGCTTATAGATAAATTTGGTTTCTTCATCTAAAAACTGCCTGTTATCATTCTTTAATCATTTATCAATTGGGGAATGACTTGTATTCTTATAAATTTGACTCAGGTTTTTAATTTTTTTTTTTTCAGAAAGGAGGCCTTTATCAGAGATAATAGCTATAAAATTTGTTTCTCAGC
Source organism: Antechinus flavipes (assembly GCF_016432865.1). Taxonomy (NCBI): domain Eukaryota; kingdom Metazoa; phylum Chordata; class Mammalia; order Dasyuromorphia; family Dasyuridae; genus Antechinus; species Antechinus flavipes. Next base: position 51,217,289 of record NC_067403.1, read on the forward strand.
TTTCTGCTTTCTTTTTAAACTTGGTTGGATTGGTTTTATTTGTCCAAAATCTTTTTAACTTAATATAATCAAAATTGTCTGTTTTGCATTTTGTAATGCTATCTATCTCTTGTTTGGTCATGAATTCTTCTCTTCGCCATAGATGTAAAATGTAAACTATTCTTTGCTCTCCTAATTTGTTTATGGTATCACCTTTTATGTTTAAATGATTCACTCATTTTGATCTTACCTTGATGTTCAGGATGAGATGTTTGTTTATAGCTAGATCTATTAAATTGTTTTTGTAGTTTGATTAGTATGACATTGAGTAAATTAATGTTTGGGCACTATTGCATTTTTATTATATTGACTTGACTTTTCCATGAGCATTCGATATTTTTATATAAATGTTTAGAACTGATTTTACTTGTATGAAAAAGAGTTTTGTAGTTGTTTTCATGACAACAGGGTTGTTTCTGGGTTTTTCTTGACTGGCATATTTCTAAGTACTTTATATTGTTTACAATTATTTTAAATAGAATTTTTCCTTTTTCTCTAGCTGCTGGACTTTGGTGGTGATACCAAGAAATACTGATGATTTATGAAGTTTATACTACATGCTGCACTTTGCTAAAGTTAATTATTTTAAAGTAATTTTTAAATTTAATTCTCTAGGGTTCTCTAAGTATAATATCATACCACCTGCAAAAAGTGGTAGTCTTATTTCTTCATTGCCTATTTTAATTCCTTTTATTTCTTTTTCTTCTCTTATTGTTATAGCTAACATTTCTAGTACTAAATTAAATAAAAATAGTGGTGATAACTAACAGTCTTGCTTCAAATATTGGGAAAGCTTTTAATTTTTCCCCATTACAGATTATGCTTGCTTGGGGTTTTAGAAAGACACTCCTTATCATTTAAGGAACACTCTCTTTATTTCTTTGCTTTCTGGTGTTTTTAATAGGAATGTATAATATATTTTGTCAAAAGATTTTTCAGCATCTATTCAGAAAGTTCTATGATTTATTTTGGTTTTCTTATTGAGAAGGTCAATTATGTTGGATGATTTTCCTAATATTTAACCAATCCTGCATTCCTGGCAGCAATCCCATGTGAATATAATGTATATGATCCTTGCAATATATTGCTGTAATTGCCTTGCTAGTATTTTGTTCAAATTTTTTCATCAAAATTAATTAGGGAAAGTGATTGATAATGTATTTTTACTGTTTTAGCTCTTTGTGATTTAGGTACCAGTTATATCTGTGATATAAAACAATTTTGGTAGTACTCCTTCACCAATATTTCCAAATAGTTTTTATAGCACTGTAATTCATTATTCTTTAAAGTTTGGTAGAATTCACTTGTGTATCCATCTGGCCATGGTAGGTTTTTTCCCCTAGGGAATTCATTAATGATTTGTTCATTTTCCCCTTAAAATGAGGTTATTTAAGTTTTCTATTTCCTGATCAGTTAATCTAGGTAATTTACATTTTCATAAATATTCATTATTTTCTTAAAATTCTCAGATTTATTGACATATAATTGGACAAGGTATTTCCTAATTATCACTTTAATGTCTTCATCTTTGGAGGTGAATTCCCTTTTTTAATTATTATACTGGATATTTGGTTTTCTTTTTTTAAGCCAAATAAACCAATGACTTATCTATCATATTGTTTCTTTGTTTTTATAAACTCAGCTTCTATATTTGCAAATCATTTTGGTATGTTTTATTCTTGGTTTTTTGTTGTTGTTGTTTTTTTCTTTCTGTTTTAACTATAAGAGATCTTGTTAATTCCACCTTTGATTTCAGGATTTCCTATTTGGTGCTTGTGAGAATTTTTAATTTGTTATTTTATTAAATTATTATTATTGTTGAAATGCATGTGTAATTTATTGATACTTTGTGGTTTTAAGAATTTAGAGAAATAAAATTTCCCTTAAGTACTGCTTTGACTGTAGCCTATAAATATTGAGATGTTTTCTCAGTGTCATTCTCTTTAATGAAATTGTTGATTATTTCTATTATTTGTTCTTTGACTTAGATATTTTTTAGAATTAGATTATTTTGTTACCAATGAATTTTGATCTACCTTTCTACTGTCCTTGTTAAATGTGATCTTTATTGCATTATGATCTGAAAAAATACATTTAATATTTCTGGCATGTTGGGTCTTATTTCACAAACCTTGTAACTTAGTAAAAAGAAAAATAAGTTTTGAACTCTGCTCTTTTTATGTTGCTACATCACTATTACTAGAACCTAGGTAGCTAATTAGCTAATAGCAATTTGCCCAGAGATTAAATTTTAGGCTCTCAAGGTTGAGAAAGCAATTGCATCTCCATAAAAATTTGGATATACAAAGCACGGTTTAGCAGGTTGAACATAATAGCTCAAAGGAAATCAGTAGACATTCCTTACAAATAAGAGGGAAAAGCCTGCAGGAATTAACTGCACTTCAGGACAGCTCCCTGCCTATACATACATTTTCTTTTTTTCCCCCCCATTTAGCAATCTGTGTGGATCTTCAGGTATCCACTAGCCCTTGGAAGTATTCACATCCCTTTGAATGCAGGCAGAGTCCAAAATGAAGTAGCATCATGACCTGTTGTACTCTAAAAGGCCTATGGGAAATATGGTTCCTGAAGAGAACATGTTTTTCTCTCTATGCACATAATACTTGCATCTTAAGCAAGTAAGGAGCTATGACCAGAATGTCAATTCCTGGTCATTTCTAAATCATTCTTCTATCAACATTCTTCACTTTTTTTTTTCCCAAGATGTGTGTAAAAATTTCAAATAAATCTCATCTAGTGTTCCTCTCTATGCCATTTTCTGAAATAATCCTTGTATAATTAAATAGACCTGATATATCAGTTTCTTAACTTTAAACTCCAACCAATTCCTGCCTCATTTCACTTTAACTGCTTAGTTTTTAACTGTTAAATGCTTACTGATATTCCAAAAGCCAATTAAACTACCATTCTTTTGGAGGCTTTTGTTCATTCTCTCATGAATAAGGACTGATGTCCCTTTTATGACTCACATTGATTTGGCTTTCGATAATTGTCATGTTACATTGGATATTCTGGCTATTTAGATATTTTCAAGATTATAAGTCCCTGGAAGGAAGACAAAATATCTTCTCTAAACTTTGTATTTTTTTTTCCCAGTGTAAACATACATATGCTTTGAACATGTAGGTACTTACATATTTGTTGATTTGATTTCAATTTTTATGTTTTTTATTGTTCCTTTAGATTTCAAGTTCTTTGTAGGTAGAGATTATGTCTTTTTGTTGTATTCTCTACAATACTTTAGCATAATAATATACTTTTAGAAATTCACATTTGGGACAGTTAGATGGTATAGTAAATAGAGCACCAGTCCTGAAGTCAGGAGGATCTGAGTTCAAATCTGACCTCAGACATTTAATACTTCCTAGCTGTGTGACCTTGGGCAAGTCACTTAATCCCAATTGCCTCAGAGAAAAAAAAAGAAAAGAAAAAGAAAGAAAAAAATAGAAATTCACATTTGTTGAGTGAATAGACTTAATGGTCTTGTCACAATTAATTCAATCACTACATCTATATTTAACTAGATCAATACTGCAAGTGAACATTTGTTGCTGAAAATAGTGAAAAGAAGATAGCTAGCAAAAAATTGATTCTTGAATCTCCCAGATTCCATAAAATGTACATGTTTTTATATAAGAGATCATGTCATAATAACACAGATTTTCTGGGTTAACAATTACTACTGTCACAATTTTCCATCCATACCTTCAAAAGACACAGTGTAATAGCCACAGAGAATTTATCAACAGTGAATTCAAAGTGGGATAGAGGGAAATTAGAGAGGAGAAGGGAGAAGCCAAATGAAATGACCAAATATTAGTAAGCCAAACCAGATGGTTAGATTTTGAGGAGTTAATTTACCAGTAAGCAATTTGGATAAATATCAATATATTTAATCGGGGGTACACCTGTCCATAAGTTACTTACTAGACTCTGGCATAAGGATCAGTTTTCCTCATTCCAGTTTGCAAGAGGTTCATTAATCTTCACCTGGAGTTGCCAAATACTACCGAGAGCCTACTTCATTTTGTGACAATGTGATGATTTTAAGATACAAACAGCAAAATCCTCATTAAGATCAGTAACAATCTGAAAGTTGACTTCAAATGTTCTCTCATGAAGATCTAAATTTACATATGTGCAACTGCATCCGATTGTCATATATGGGCCAAAGGGAACCAACAATTCTGAGCAAGCTGAGTGAACACTGGAATAAATCTTCTGCTTTCTCTGATAGAACATGGATTGTTCTGACATGTCATTGCAGAATGTTCTACTTTACAAGATTGAAATTGGCCAGAGTCACTCACTATTCCAAAGTAAACCACCACTAAAGGGGATTTACTACTCATGTAAGTACATAAATCTATGGCGATTAAGACTAGCTCTGGAAAATATGGCAGTTAAACTGAAATTTTTATTTTCCTCCCTCAGATGAGGTATGTGAAATGAAGGGCACGGTTTAGATCACAGTATGTACCTGTGCCATAACTAATAACATAATTGTCATGTGTTTTCTTTTCAGTATGAGGAGAGGTGGAGGAGTTGAATGTTAACAAATATAGACCTCTGCATGTTGGGTGAGATTTGATTTTTAAAATGCCCAATATCAACATCATTCATCTTTGTTTTTTTAAACAAAAACTCTGCTTTTTCACCAGTGCCTCATTCAATATATTCAATAAACATGTATTAAGCACCTAGTATTTAAAAGGATAGGGACATGCAGGAGTAGAGCCAAGGTAGCAGAATGAAGCCAGAAAACTGCTCGAGCTCGCCCAGTTTCCCTCAAAAACCACATGAAATCAAGCCTCTGAACAGAATCTTACAATGAAAGTCTTCTCCAGCTCAAGATAGATTGGAAAAACTTCAAGAAAGGTCAGTCTCACTGGGGTTAAAAAGGTTGTTAGCCCAGGTCAGGTAAAATCTGGGAGAGCTGATGATGATGATAAAGTCTTAATCAGAGCAGATCAGCAACTGAGACCATTGGTCCTGGCTCAGTAGAGGAACAAAGAAGTAAGGCAGCCTCCAATCCCACCTCAGAAGGGAAATTTGGGGAAATCTGATTGTTTCCTGAAATAGCTTGAAATGAGCAGCAAAGCTATCACAAGGGGATAGCTCAAAGACAAAGGTAATCCTTGTGCTCAAAGACAAGGCTTAGAGCTGCTCAGGAAGCTTGAGACAATGGCCCCTTTACCCCAAGAGCAGAGCTTAATCATAAAATTAAAAATAAATAAATAAATAAATAAAAGAGGAAATGCCAAAAGAAAATGAAAGAGAATGAGCAAGAAAGGGAAAAGAACCTTGACCATGGAAAGCTACCATGGTGACAAGGCAGGGAAGACCAAAATACCAACTCAGACAAGGACAAAATATCCACTAAGGAAATATCAAAGAGTGATATGAATTGGTCTTAAGCCCAAAGAGGCTTCTTAGAAGTGCTCATAAAAAACTTTAAAAAGCAAATAAAAGAGATAGAAGAAAAAATAAGAAAATAAATGAGAAGTATGCAAAAGAGAGTCAACAGCTGGGAAAATGAAAGTAATTTCTTAATTGGCCAAATGCAAAAAAAAAAAAAAAATCACAAGAAGAACACCTTCAAAAGCAGAATTAACTAAATGGAAAAAGAGGTACAAAAGCTAATTGAAGAAAATAACACATTAAAAATTATAATAGAGCAAATGGAAGCTAATAACTATATAAGACATCAAGAATCTATCAGACGAACTAAAAAGAAGGAAAAATGGAAAAAAATATAAAATAACTCATTGGAAAAACAGCCAACAACCTTGAAAGTAGATCCAGAAGAGACAATTTTAAATGTTCTGGTCTATGTGAAAGCCATGACCAAAAAAGGAATCTGGAAAGCATTCTTCAAGAGATCAAGGAAAACTGCTCTAATATTTTAGAAACTGGGGAAATAGTCATTGAAAGAATTCATCGATCACCTCTGGAAAGAGCTCCCTCAAGGAAAACCCCAAGGAACTTTGTTGTGAAACTCCAGAACTACAATCTCAAAAAACAAATATTGTAAACTGCTAGGTAAAAGCAATTCAAATATCAATGAACAACAGTCAGGATTACCAAGGATTTGGCAGTTTCTACAAAAAAGAATCAGAGGACTTGGAATACCATATTCCAGAAGGCAAAGGACTTGGGGTCACAATCAAGAATTAACTGAACATCATCTTTCAAGGGAGGTGATGGATCTCCAATGAAGTAAGAGATTTTTAATTATTTCTGTTGAAAAAACAAAAAAGTAAATAGTAAATTTAATCTTCAAATATAGGTCTCAAAGGAAGCATGCAAAGATAAACAGGGGGAAATATAAATTTATATATATATTATATATAATGTATGTTACTTAAAGGTTATACACATATGTGTGTGTATATATGTGTGTATATACACACATATATACACACATACATACATATATATTAAATATGTGTGTGTGTTTGTGTGTATATTACTTAAAGGTTAAACTTTATGTTCCTAGATGGGAAAATACATCTCTAACTCTTGAGAACTGTATCTGTTACTGAAAAATGACATGGACTAAAGGTTTGTTTATGAATGGACTTTGGTGAAATGATATCAAATAAAAAGACATTAAGGGATGGGAAAAGGACTGCACTGGGAAAAGAGAAAGGGGAGGTATAATGGGACAAGTTAGATTTCATGAAGAGGCACAAAAAATCTATTACAATTGAGGCAAAGAAGGGAGGGAGATGAGTATTGTCTGAAGTTTGATCTCTTGGCTCAAAGAGGGAATAACTTAATCACATTTTATTTAATAAATCAATTAAAATTTATTTAATCCTATAAAGAAAAGGGAGGTGCTAGATAGAAGGGAGGGTAGAAACAATAAGACAAAAAGGTAAGAGAAGGGGATAGGGATGATAGCAGATAAGTAAGTGGGTGGGGAGAGTAAAAACACTTAAGAGAAAAGGTGAGATAGAAGACAAGCTAATGGGTAAAAACAAAACAAAAAAACAACTTAGGACATGGTGGAAAGAGAGAATAAATATATCCCCCAAATATAGGGGGAGAAAATAGGATAGAGGGAAATATAGAACTGGTAATCATAACTATGAATGTGAATGGGATGAACTCTCCCCTAAAGTGAAAGCAAAAAGCAGAATGGATTATAAAGCAGAATGCTACAATATTTTATTTACAAGAAAAACATTTGACACAGAGAGACACATACAGAGTAAAGGTAAAAGGATGGAAAGAATTTATTATGCTTTAGCTGAAGTAAAATAAAGTAGGGGCTGCAATTATAATATCAGATAAAGCAAAAGTAAAAAAAAAAAAAAGAATCTCATTAAAAGAGATAAGAAAGGAAATTACATCTTGAAAAAGGCTACCATAAACAATGAAGTAGTAAAGATATTAAATGTATGTGCACAAATGGTAGACCATACAAATTCCTAAAGAAGATATTAAGGCAGTTACAGGAAGAAATAGAAAAACTATTTTAATTGGGGACCTCAAACTTCCTTCTCAGAATCAGACAAATCTTACCACAAAATTAACAAGAAAGAATCTAGGAAGAGAATCCTAGAAAACCTAGCTATGACAGACCTCTGGAAAAAATTGAATAGAGACAGAAAGGAATACACCTTTTTTTTTCCCCTATAGGACATGACATCTAATCAAACATTGGCCATTATTAAGGCATAAAATCTTACAATCAAATGCAGAAAGACAGAAATAGTAAATGCTTCCATTTTAGATCATGATGCAACAAAAATTATATTCAATAAAGGGCCAGGGAAAGATAGTCTAAAAATCAATTGGAAATTAAATAATCTAATTCTAAAGAATGAGTGTGTCAAACAACAAATCACAAAAACAAAACCACAATTTCATCCAAGACAATGACAGTGATAAGATAACATAACAAAATCTATGGGATGCAGCCAAAGCAGTTCTTAGTGGAAATTTTCTGTCTTGAAATAGCCACATGAATAAAATAGAGAAAAAGAAGATCAATGAATGGGCATATAACTAAAAAAGCTACAAAAAAGAATAAATTAAACCCCCAATTAAATACCAAATTAAAATTCTGAAACTCAAAGGAGAGATTAATAAAATTGAAACTTAAGAAAATTATTCAACTAATTAATAAAACTAAAAGTTAGTTTTATGAAAAAAACCCAACAAAATAAATAAAGCTTTGGTTATTTGATTAGAAAAATGAAAGAAAAAAAAAACAAATCCCCAGCATCAAGAAATTAAAACATTAATTAGAAGATATTTTGCCCAATTGCATGGCAGCAATTCTGACAATCTAAGCAAAATGGATTAATATTTACAAAATAAGTAGAACCAGAAATATACTGTACACAGTAACAGTCAAATTGTGCCATAGTCAACCATGAAAGACTTGGATCTCAGTGGTTTGGTGATCCAAGGCAATCCCAATAAACTTGGGATAAAAAATGTCATTTGCATTCAGAAAAAGATGCTATATTAACTTTTTTTTCTGTTTTCTTTTATTCTATTAAGGTTTTTTTCCCTTTTGTTCTGATTTTTCACTCCTGACATGATTCATACTTTTTTTTTTTTTTTAATGTTTAGTTCTTTTTTCAACAATGAGATGATTGAGTCCAGTTCCAATGAGCTTGTGATGAAGAGAGACATCTATACCCATGGAGTGGGAACTGAATGTGGATTATTACCTAGTATTTTTACTCTCCTTGTTGCTGTTTGCTTGTATTTTTTCTCATTTTTTTCATTTTTGATCTGATTTTTCTTGTGTAGCAAGATAACTGAACAAATATGTATACATGTATTTGGTTTAACATACATTTTAAACATGGTTAATACATACTGGATTACTTAGCATCTAGGAGAGGTTGTGGGAGGAAGGGGATAAATTTGGAACACAAGGTTCTGCAGGGGTCAGTGTTGAAAAATTATCCATGCATATGTTTTAAAAATAAAAACCTTTAATAAAAATGTTTAGTTCTATGAGCAACAAATATTCTAAAGTTTTAAGGATATATAACCTGTAAGTATAATTTACTTAGGTGACATTGAGTAACCTTTCACCACTTCGTTTAAAAAGTGAAAATATAATGCTCACATGTCTCATCAGAAGAAACATAAGGTGGAATTTAATTATTTTCTTAAATGTGTATTTAGAAAGTATCTCCAGAGACTATTTAGATTAAATAGCTTTTTACAGATTCTTTTAAACATTATTTACTTCAATGTATGATATCATTGATAGAGGTAACTACTTTTGAGAGAACTACTTTAATGCAAAATATAAAGACAGTGTGAATTATAGGTTTAGGCAAGCTAAAAGGTTAAGTGATTTGCTCTGCCCCAGTCATATAGTCAGTATGCATCAAAGACACACTTAAACCTAGGTTTTCCTAACACAGAGGCCAGATTTCTCTATGTCTTTTGTCATAGCAATCTGGAAATTCTCATACTGAAACAGTTAAGTAACCTCCTTAATGCAGCTTTGGATATTAATATGGATTACTACAAATGTTTCATTCAGATATTTCCTTAAAATCTACCTGGCTAATTTTATACAAACCCATGACCTACAAATGCCTTTTACATGTCTTTTTTCCCATGTCCTATTTAACAAGTTTCTCCCCTTTCCTCTGACATTAATGTAAATCTGAACCCAGATAACTAGTATGGCTAAGCTGAATTGACATGAAGGACTTTTTCCCCTTGTAGGAAGCAGCAATCTGACTACTTCAAATTTCAAGCTTTGCCAAAGGCTGCTTTTAAGAATTATCAAAATAAGGCTCAATATCCCTTGATTTAAATCTAAAACTGGATTTAAATCTAATGATATGTAGTGATAGTCTCAGTAGTAAGCATTTACCAATAAGTTGAACATTTCATTTTAAATTCCTTAATATGAGTAACAAAATATTAGTATGTAGTAGTGGCCCATTAAAAATATGTGGATCGTGGATGCTGAAATAGTAAAAACAAAAACAAAACTTTTGTGCAAAAATTAAGAAAAAATCAACTTAGAATGTGAGAAAATATCCCCTTCATAACTAATAATAGCAGCTACCAGTAAATAGTACTTTAAGATTTACCAAAAAAAAAGTCTCCTAACAATCCTGGCAAGGATATGTTATTATTAAACCCATTTTATAGATAACTCTGTAGATGGAAATTCCATAACTTGCCTAGTCTGTTAAAATCACACCTTCCTGATTCCACATTCAGTGCTTTATCTAGTACATTAATCACCTACCAATTCATTCATAAAAAAAATCAATCACTAAAAGAGGAAAACATTATTAAAATATAATACATATTTTAAATTTTTTTTAAAAGCTATAATAAAGCCAATGTATAGAAAGACTCCAATTTTCAGTTGTTACTTGAGCAATTTGGTTGTCCAAAAAAAAAAAAAAAAAAAAAAAAAAAAAGGAATAGGGGCTTTCGTGCATTGAAAAAAAGGTTAGTTTTGTACAGGAGATCAGATGATAGTTCTTTTATATCTGACATTAACAGTCATGCTTGTACATATCTGTGATTTGATCAGTGTCTCTAGTAGTATAAATCTCAACCTCTTCAATACCCAATTGAGTCTTTCTCATATTCATGTCAATGTGTCTTAGAATGGTTGGTTAGTTCTCAGAAGGCAGATGTATAATCTATCATTGAACCCATATAACAAGTCTCTCTAATTTGGTTAGACCTTCCAGAATTACATTGAACTTTCAAGAACCCAGTGTCGCCTCACACCATGATATAACAATTTGAAATAAATAAGTATTTATGTGTGTATATCTGTAGACATAGATATATTCATCCTATAGAAATATCAACTAAATAACTACTATATTATTAAAAAATGAAATGGGCTAAGAATAACTAAGGCATTGTATTTCTAGCTTGTATTCTAGATGGGAAAAGCATAAACTTGGAACTGATTAATGAGTCACAGGGACCATTGTTTTCAACATCTCAGCTGAGTTTGATATGCTGATGCACAGTGCTTAGTAGTATGCCAGTGATAAACATAGTTTATCTATCCCCCTATATTTAACTGCAATTTCTTCACCAATAGCTGTAATTTTGAGTGCATTGAGTGCTATTCAGGTGACAAGGGGAAACAATACATATTTCCAAAATAATGCTGGTTATTGTATTAGATTTGTTAAAAATGGACTGGGTTGAAATGTGTTTAGTAGCACTCATTACTTATGATCTTATTGAAAGAAGTTAAATTTCTTAATTGCTAATAACACTTCCAACTGAAGTATTTGTGAAGTGTATTACAGGTGCTCTTCTTGTCATATTTTATTTAGTTAAAAGAGAAAATACAAGATCGTTCATTTTTTTTTTGTTTCTCTCAGTCATTAAAATACTATATTAACCTAATGAGATGCCATGAATTATTGAAAATATGTGTTAAGTAAAACTAAATGGCAGCATTCAAACCAAATTTGTCTGCCAATCCCTCATTCCTAAAAATGAAAATTAATTCTCTTTAATAGGATTTAACATCCCATTCTAACCTAACTAAGCCAAGGATCTGACTTGATTCCTCTGCTCTCGAAATTCCTTTACCCAACGTTGCCAAAAGCACTGCCTAAAGAACAAATCTGATCTTACTACAAGCTCCTTAGATAGCTCCTTGTTGTTTAAAACCTCAAATCCAAACTCCTTAGCCTGTTTATATAAGATCTACCAAAATATGGCTTTTTCCTATCCTTCCACAAATTTCACAATGCCTCCAGATACTTTAGTCAAAATGGATTGTTTTTTGTTTCACAATTTTCCAAAGTTTTCCTTCCTTCTTGCTTTTTCTCATGATATTTTTTTACATTTCTTTTAGTGCTTTACAATTAACAAATTAGGCAGATATATCATTATATACCTGGTAATATATCATTATACCCATTTTGCAAATGAAAGAAACTGAAACACAGAAAAATGAAGTAAATTCCCAAGACCCAACAGCAGGTGAGTGGTTTAGCCAAAATTCATACCTAGTTTTTCAGAAGTAAGTTCACTGTTGTTTTTTGTTTGCTTCTTTAATTTTGCTTTGCTTTTGTGCAATGCAAAAATGATATCATTTTTTCTATTACCCATCTATGATGGCTTGGCAATGACAAGACATTCCACTATTAGGGTTTCCTTTTTTTTTTTCTTTTCTTCGCTCCTTACTTCTGTCACAGCCGGGACACTTAGTACTCTTGGGGGCTGTTTGATGCTACAAATGTTTGATGTAGCTGTTTGACTATATCTCATGACTGAGATGAGATGTAATCACTAACTCTAATTCTTCCATTAGACAGAAGATCCTGTCTGACTTTTCCAGGCTTTCTTCACAATGCCTTCAGAAACTTCTTGATTCTGGAAACATAATTCTCCTCTGACTTTATTCACTCTCTGATCCTGTGGCTACTCCCTTAAATGGTTCCGCTAAGAATCTCCATTTTAAGGTAAAAGTTCAAGCCAGCCCCGTTTTCATTCCTCTCCAGGCTTTAATAATGACTTTACTAAATAGTTTCTGCTCTTTCCTCTCATGTCCCTGTCCAGAATCCTATGGTTCTCCAGTTCTTGGTCATGTAATTTCCTTGTACACATTATAGGCTCCCAGCACTGTCATATGATTCACTGATCGTATCTAAGGATCCTTAGACTTCTCCATTTATCCCTTCCCCACACCCTGAAGAACATTTCTAAGTATAAAAATAATAACTTTTCACAAATGCTACTTTCTAACTAGATTTAATGCAATTTCAATTATGTAAACTCCTATTTTACATATATAAGTCATAATTGTTAAGGAAAGAGTACTTCTGAGTGTCAAAGTCACCAAGAAAGCTTGTAAGTTTGAAGTTGAATAAATTTTATTGAGTCTAAAGGATAGACTTTGGAGCACATTTATAAATATCTATGGATAACTTAGAAAAAAAGTGATTCCAAATAACTCTTAACTTAGTCAGAAAATTAAAGCATTTCTGAAATTCTACCTCAAATTCATCATATTGACAGAGATAACCAAAAAAAAAAAAAAAAAAAAAAAGGAAAATTATAAATGTTGGAGATACAAAGACGTAAACTGATGCACTGTGCATGGGTACCTATTCTAGAAAGTGGGTTTTCTTTTTGACTGGCTGGTTCCTCCTAGAACCTGTCTAAAATGTATTCCTGACTTTTTTGGACTTTCTTTATAATGCCCTAGAAACTTCTTCTCCCTGAATGCTCAATTTACCTCTGAACATCACACATTAGAAGTGCTTTCTGATACTGTGGCTCTTTCTTCTGGAAGACTGGTTCCTTCCAGAGCCTTCTCTTTAAGGAAAAAACCCAAGTCAGCCACATCTGTATTTCTTTCCAGAGTATGCTTCCTCTCTGCTTCTTACTTTGCCTTTAGTGCCATCTTCTCCCATCAGAATATTAAATCCTTTAGGACAGAACTTATCTTCCTTTTCCATGACTTGGAAGCCTGGCACATAAGAATGACTTAATAAGTGTTTATTCCTTGCTGACATAAACAAAAAGGTACTAAACATTGCCCTTTGACTTAGCAATACCACCACTAAATCTATACTAAATTTCAAAGAAATTTAAAAAATCATATCTACAAAAATATTTCAAGCAGCTATTTTTGTGTTGTCAAAACCTAGAAACTAAAAAACTAAAGAAAAGCCATGTTGAGACATGGCTGAATAAATTGAGGTAAATAAAGGTAATAAAACACTATTGTGGTATTAAAAATCAGGTAGATGATTAAAGATATAGTAAGATGATACTAATTGATGCAGTGAAGAAAAATTCATACATTATTATCGATATTATTAAAAAATCAACCATTTTATACAGATGATGACAAATGAGCAGAAATAGAACAATTTATGCAATAGCACTATAGAGATAACTTTGAAAGCTATAAAACCTATGATCAATACCATTGTGATCATTGTGGTTTGTAATCACAATCCCCCATGATTAAAAAGAATAGATAATGAAACATGCTATTCACCTACTAACAGAGAGGTGACAGATTTAGGAGAAAGAAAGAGGCATATTTTTGTATACAAATTAGGAGAAAATTTATTTTTTTCGACTATGTGTATTTGTTATGAAGAATTTGTTTTTCTTGTTTGCTCTGCTTTTCCCCATGTAATAAAAAGTAGTAGGGAGAAAAATTGATATCTCTTAATTAAAAAAAATAAAAACAGAAAGATTGCATTGGTAACACACATATGGAATATTGATTATGCTTTCAGGTGAAGTCATTGTTTTATGTTTCACTTCATTGTTTTCCTTTGTTTCAGGAGATAAAGTGGGAATAATCTGTCATAAAAACAATAAAACATTTCATTTGTTAAAAAACATTTGATTATTTTGTTTACCTTAATTAAGTCTACATATAAATTTTAACCAGGTCTACATATAAAATTCTTATGTAGATTAATTAGTTTTTGATTTGAAGTTATTTTGCTAATCACTTCATTGGACCCCAGAAAGTTAGAGCAATAACTAAGAATTTGGGAACCTAAGAAATAGTCTCTTTAAGGATTTCTCTTTCTTCTTTGTTTTTTACCTCTCTATTTTTTATGAGTCTTGTATTTGAAAATAAAATTTTCTGTTATACTCAATTTAGGGACAGAGGATTGTTGGTTATAATCCTAGCTCCTTTGCCTTTTGAAATATCTTCTTTCAAGTCATGAATTTTTTTTTAACGTAAAAGGTGTTAAATGCTGTGTAATCCTCACTGTAGTTTTATGTTTCTTTCTGACTACTTGGAATATTTTCTCCTGGTCTTAGTAACTCTCAAATTTGGCTATGCTATTCCTGAGAGTTTTCACTTGGAGATCTCTTTCAGGAAATGATCAGTAACTTTTTCAATGCTTATTTTAATTTTACACTCTGGTTTTAGGATATCATGATAATTTTTCTTTTTTTGTTCTTGTTTGTTTTGATGAGGCAATTGGGATTAAATGACTTGCCCAGGATCACACAGCTAGGAAGTATTGTCTGAGGCCGAATTTAAACTCAGGTCCTCCTAAATGCCAACTAGCTGCCCTGATAATTTTTCTTGACAATGTCTTTGGTAATGGTTTTTAGGTAATTAAATAACTAAAATTATCTCTCCTAAATCTTATTTTCCAGGCCAATTAGTCTTCCAATGAGATATTTTACAATTTTCTTCTATTTTTACATTCTTTTGATTTTGTTCACTTGGTTCTTCAAGATTTTTGTAGTCATTAGCTTCCTCTTGTCCAATTCTAATTTTTAGGAATTATTTTTTCAGTGATCACTGGGCCTTCTTCATTTATCCAATTTTACTTTTTAAGAAATTATTTATTTAAAATAATTTTTGTATAACTTTTTTTTAGTTAAAAGATTTTGAATTTTTCATGATTTTTTTGTATCACTCATTTCTTTTCCCAATTTCTACCTCTTTTATTTGATTTTTAGTTTTCTAATTAATTAATTTTAATACACATTGTTTTATGAATAATGTTGAGAGACAAAAATCAGAACAAAAGGGAAAAATCATGGGAAAGAAAAAAAAAGAAAACATAGCATGTCTTGATTTATATTCAATCTCCATAATTATTTTTCTGTATGCAGCTATCAATTTCTGTCCAAAGTCTACTGGGATTTCCTTAGAATACTGAATTGCTAAGAAGAACCAATGATCATGGCACAATCTTGCTGTTACTGTGTACAATGTATTCCTGGTTCTGCTTGTCTTGCTGAGTGAATGTAAAATCTTTCTAGGCTTTTTCTAAAATAAGCTTGCTTATAATTTTTTATAGAATAATAATATTCTGTTCCCTTAATATACCACAACTTGTTCAGCCATTCCCAAATTAATGGCCATCCACTCCTTTTCCAATTCTTTGCTACTACCAAAAAAAAAAAAAAAAAAAAAAAAAAAAAACTACTACAAAAATGTTTGCACCTATGGGTCCTTTTCTCTCCTTTATGATTTCCTTAGGATTGTACAGTCCCAGTACTGGCATTGTTGGGTCAAAGTATGCTATGTATACTGTCAAAGAATGCACAGTTTGATAGTCCTTTGGGCATAATTCCTTATTGTTCTTCAGAATAGTTGGATCATTTCACAACTCCACCAACAATGCATTAATATTCCAGTTTTCCACATCTCCTCCAACATTTATCATTATCTTTTTTTCTGTCATGTTAGACAATCTGTGATGTATAAATTGACAGCTCAATTATTTTAATTTGAATTTCTCTAATCAATAGGGATTTAGAGCATTTTTCATATGATCATAGATAGCTTTAATTTCATTACCTGATAATTGTCTGCTCATATACTTTGTCCTTTTATCAATTGGGGAATGACTTGTATTTTTACAAATTTGACACAGTTCTTTATTTATTTTAGAGATGAGAACTTTGTCAGAAATACTGGCTGGAAAAAATTTCCCCAGCTTTGTATTTCCTTTATAATATTGTTTCTGATGGGTTTTTTGGTATAAAACCTTTTTAATTTAGTATAATGACAATTGTTCATTTTGTCTTTCAGGGTGTTCTCTAATTATTCTTTGGTCATAAATTTCCCCCTTCTCCAAAAATCTAAAAGGTAAATTATCCATTACTCTCCTAATTTATTTATAAGATCATCCTTTATGCCTAAATTATGTACCCATTTTGACCCTATTTTGGTATGGGTGTAGATTTATGCTGAGTTTCTGACTTATTATTTGGAATTGGGGATTTATCAAATACTGGATGACTATAGGTCTTGATCATTGTGTCATTTGTATCTAATCTATTCTGCTGATCCACCACTCTATTTCTCTTCTTGTACCAGCATTGATGACTGCTGCTTTATAATATAGTTTTAGGTCTGGTACTGCTAAAGTAATCATTCTTTGTATTTTATTTCATTAATTTCCTTGATAGAGTTAACCTTTTGTTCTTCTAGATGATTTTGGTTATTATTTTTTCTAGTTCTATAAAATAATTTTTGGCAGTTTGATTGGTATGGCATTAAACAAGTAGACAAATTTAGGCAGAATTATCATGTTTCTTTTATTAGCTCAGCCAACCCATGAGCAATTGCTATTTTTCCAATTGCTTGTATCTGACTTTTTTTGTGTGAGAAGTGTTCTGTAATTGTCTTTCATATAGTTCCCGAGTTTGTCTTGGTAAGTAGTTACCCACATATTTTATTTTGTCTACAATTATAAATGGAGTTTCTCTTTTAATCTGTTGCTCCTGGGCTTTTCAGTAATATATAGAAATGCTGATGATTTATGTGGGTTTATATTATATCCTGAACCTCTGCTAAACGTATAAACTGTTTCCAGTAGGCTTTTGGATGACTTTCTAAGGTTCTTTAAGTATATCCTCATATCATCTGCAAAGAGTGATAGTTTTATGTCCTCATTCCCTATCTTAGTTGCTTTGATTTCTTTTTTTTTTTTTCTTATTGCTAAAGCCAACATTTCTAGTACAATATTGAATAATAATCATGATAATGGGCATCCTTGTTTTACCCCTTATTTTATTGGAAATGTATCCAATTTCTCTCCTTTACAAATAATCTTGTTGTTGGTTTTAGATATAATGCTTATCATTTTTTAAAAAGCTTCTTTTTTTCCCCTATGCTCTATGTTTTGAAATGAATGAATACTGTATTTTGTCAAGTTTTTCCTGCAACTATTGAGATGTGAATTTTATTACTGATATGGTCAATTATAAAAAGTTTTCCTGAATCCTAACAATCCTGAATTCCTGATATAAATCTCACTTGATCCTAATATATTTCCTTGCTGATAAATTGCTGTCAATTTTTGCTAATATTTTATTTAAACATTTTGTGCCAATATTTATTAGGGAGACTAATCTATAATTTTCCTTGTGTTTGGCTCTTCTTGATTTAGGTGTCAATACTACTTGTGCCATAGAAGGAATTGGCAGGACTCCTTTACCTATTTTTCCAAATATTTTACATAGTATTGAAATTAATTGTTTTATAAATATTTGGTAGAATTCACTTGTACTACATCTGGCCCTGGAGATTTTTTCTTAAGGAGTTCATTAATGACATATTCAATTTCTTTTTTTTCTAAAATGGGGCTATTTTCCTCATGTTAATAATTTATATTTTTGCAAATACTCATGCATTTTGGTTAGATTGTCAGAATCACTGTCATATAGTTAGGCAAAATATCTTCTAATTATTGTTCTAATTTCTTTTTCATTGATGGTAAATTCACCTTTTTCATTTTTGATGCTGGTGATTTTGTTTTTTTCTTTGCTTTTTCTAATAAAATAACCAAAGCTTTATTTATTTTGTTGTTTTTTCATAAAACCAACTTTTAGTTTTATTAATTAGTTCAATAATTTTCTTAGTTTCAATTTTATTCATCTCTTTTGAGTTTCAGAATTTCAATTTGGCATTTAATTGAGGGATTTATTTTATTCTTTTTGTTGCATTTTTAGTCATCTGCCCAATTCAGCTATCTCCTCTTTCTGTTTTATTCATGTAGCTATTTAAAGATAGAAAATTTCCCCAAAAAATTGTTTTGGCTATGTCCCATTGGTTTCAGCATGTTGTCTCATTATTGTCATTCTCTTGGATGAAATTTTGGATTGTTTCTGTGTGATTTGTTGTTTGACCCACATTGTTTTGAATTAGATTATTTCATTTCCAATTGGTTTTTTAGTATATCTTTCCCAGGTCCATTATTGAATATAATTTCTATTACATTGTGGTCTGAAAAGGAAGCATTTATTATTTCTGCCATTCTGTATTTTATTATGAGGTTTTTAACATCCCAATACATGGTCACTTTTTGTGAAAGTGCCATGTACTGCTGAGAAAAAAAAGGTTTATTCCTTTATGTCTCTCTTCAATTTTCTCCAGAAGTCTATCACATCTAGGTTTTCTAGGATCCCACTAAATTCCTTAGTTTCTTTCTTATTTATTTTATGGTTAGATTTGTCTTATTCTGAGAAGGAAATTTAAGGTCCCCCACTAATATAGTTTTGCTATTTCTTGATGTACCTGGCTTAATATCTTCTCTAGGAATTTGTATGCTCTACCACTTGGTACATATATATTTAGTATTCTTACTACTTCATTGTTTGTGCTAGACTTTTCCAAGATGTACTTACCTTCCTTATCTCTTTTAATTAGATTTATTTTTTACTTTTACTTTATCTGAGATCAGAATTGCTATCCCTGCTATTTTTTTTTTTTTTACTTCAGTTGAAGCATAATAAATTTTCTTCCAGCCTTTTAACTTATTCTATAGGTATCTCTCTGTATCAAATGTGTTTCTTATAAACAAGATATTGTAGAATTCTGTTTTTTAATACACTCTGATATTTGCTTTTATTCTATGGGAGAGTTCATCCTATTCACATTCAAAGATTTAATGACTAGCTCTGTATTCCCCTCCATCCTATTTTCTCCCCCATATATAGTTTTGTTCTTTCTTTCTACCTTGTCCTACCTAGTGTTTTGGGATTTTTTGATGCCCCTATCTTCTATAACCTTATTCTTTCTTTTACCCTTTTTTCCTAGTTTTTCTCCCCTCTCTTCTATCCTGCCCCTTCCTTTTCTTTCCTCTTTCTCTACCTGCTTCTTTATAGAATTAGATAATTTTTTATACTCAACTGAATGATTGAGTTGTTCCCCAGCAATAGTGATTTTCAGGTCGGCTATTTTTCCAAAGAGGTATTTTACATTTTCTTCCATTTTTTCATTCTGTTTAGTTTTTTTTTTTTTATCTGATACTTGTTGTTTCAGAATCATTATCTTTCAGTTTTCCCTTTATCAGTTTTTTTATTATTTGGTTAATTCTGCTTTTGAAGAAGTTGTTTTCTTCACTGATTTTTATTTATTTATTTTTTATTTTTTGCATTTGGCCAATTTTATTAAAAAAAAAAAAATGCCTTTTTTTTTCCAAGCTGTTATTTCTCTCTTGTATATCTCTCATTTCTTTTCCCAGTTTTTCTACTTCTCTTATCTGTATTTTAAGTCTTTTATGACTTTTAAAAGAAGCTTCTTTGAGCTTGAGACCAGTTCATATCACTCTGAGATTTCTTCTAAGGACTATAGCAACTTTCCATGGTCAAGGTTCTTTTCTATTTCTTGTTCATTATCTTTCCTTTTCTTTTGGCATTTAGTCTTTTTTTACTTTTATGGTAGAACTCTGCTTCTGGGGTAAAAAGAATACTATTCCAATCTTCCTGTCCAGTTCTGACTTGGCTTTCAGCACAGGGTCCCTTGTGCTTTCAGGAGCTAGCTTTATCTGATCTTTCCAGGAACAGCCTGCTTTCCCAGAATTTGTTATTTAGGTGGGAGTGGGGACAGTTCTACTGATGTGTTCTGCTAATGAATCAGGATCTGTTACTGATCTGCTATGATTAAGACCCTCTCATTGACTCTCCCTGAGTCTATGTAAATAGGGCAGAATACCCCTTTTACCCCAATGAGACTGATCTTTATTGAAATTTTTCCAATCTATTTTGAGCTGGGGAGTGTTTTCTTTTCATAAGACTCTGTCCAAAGGCTTTGTTTCATGTGGTTTTTGATGGAAATTGAGAGAGTGTGAGCAGCTTCCAGGCTTCACTTCACCATCTTGGCTCTACCCCTAAAAGTCTCTAATTTCACAAATAAAATCTTTTTTGATTTGAAGAGCTGCTTTTGGGTGTTTTTTGTTTATTTGTTTTTACCAATTTATACTTTTTGTGGCTTCCTATGTAGCTGTTGTGACCTTATTTTATTCCTCTTTAAGGTTTTTTTTTTAAATTTTTCCCTATTACCAATTTTTTTCTTCAGTTTTTGTTTTGCCCATTTTTACAGCCTATTCATTCATTTGTTTCTTTGTTTTTTAGTTTATTTTAATTTTAATTTTACATTAAATTTGGTGTCTGCTTCTTGGTAGAGGGAACACAATCTTAACCTTCAAATTTTTCATGCTGATGCTTTTAGAGATAATTCTAGGGATTTGTAAGTTTTTGGTTCTTCTGACATAAGATTTTCAGTTATTATGCTCTAAAGAGATATATGGTCGCTGTTCCCCTGATCCGCACTCTGTTCTGTGAGTGATTACAAGCATTCATTTCTGCCCTGGAACTGTGACCAGCATCCCAATTCCCCTCTGGTTGAACATTTAATGTGCTGGTGCTCCTTTTTACCCTGCAACTATATCCCAGGTCTGTAACCTGGATCCCTGGTTGGGCAATATGACAGAATTCTACACCCAGCATCCTTATAATCTACTACTGACTAGTTGTCAAACCCCTCCCTGTAGATGGGCTGAGAGTACTGGGAGTCTCTGCTGTTGATTCTGTTGCCCCCAAAGCCTACACAAGCAGACAGAGACTTGTTGCTGACTTACAATGGGATTTGGGCTCAGGACCTCATTTTTCACTTACATAGACATCAGTCCTTGCTGATGGCTTGCAGGGGCATGATCTACTGCTGCTTTTCCCTGGACACCCACTCTGCACTGTGCTTTCCTCTCACCTCCATATGTCAGACTTTTCCTGTAAACCTCATTTGTCTTGGGCTAAAATATTGCTTCATCCTGTCCTTTTATTGGGGTTCTGCCTGTATAAAATTCATTTTGAGGTACTATTTTAAAGTTTTTAGTTAAAGAATTAGGAAGAGCTTAGGCGAGCTCTTGATTTACTCCACTATCTTGGCTCTACTCCATTAAATTTATTTCTATTGCTAAAGTATCATACATATTGTTAGCACCTTTCAAATACAACATTCTGGGACAAAGGTCTATTTTCCCCTTTCTGGTTAAAACTTTAATTTTAGACCAGAAAAGTATCTTCAAGTCTGAGTCAATCATTTTACAAAAAAGGAAAATGAGGCTATAAAAATAGCAGAGATACAACAAACATTTCCATTGTTTTCTCCGCTCCCATTTATTTTTATGAAAGAAGAAAAACATCATGAAAATTAACAATCTTGTAATTATTGATAATGTGCTTGAATTCCTTATGTATGTATAAAAAGTGTCACTTTCACTTCTCAGAAAAGATCCAAATCTCATTCAATATTTTCCACTTAATTACAGTTCTAATAAATTCACAGGATTTCAAATTAAATAATGATATATTAAGAGGTAGCATAGCATAGTAGAGAGAGAGATCTGGCCTCAGTGTCAAGAAGACCTCATTTCACCTCCAGATTTCTACATACTGTCTATATGACACTGGAAAAGTCATACAAGTTCCAAATATCTCCTGGAAAATCTCCCAAACCAGAGATGGAACTAATTTATTTTTGAAGAGGAAGTTCCTTACTCAGAGCTTCTAACAAAAAAATATTGGGAAGGAAAAAGGGAAGATTGTTGGAAGAGAACATATGTGTGTGTGTGTGTGTGTGTGTGTGTATGTGTGTGTGTGTGTGTGTTACATGTGTATCGCACACAAGTATACTTTGGTGTGATTTTGCACAATACATTGTGAATAGGATTCTGATCCATTGATTTGCAAAGGCTATCCAAGTTGAACAGGGGGTAATATTTATTACATTTAATTCTTGAGACCAGAACTAGGAACAATTGATACAAATATTAAAGGGACAAATTTAAGTTCAAAGTCAGGAGAAAATTTCCTAACAATTAAAGCAATTTCAAAATACAATGGGCTTCCATGACAGGGAACTCACTGCCCTTCAGCAGTGATCTTCAGACAAAGACTGGATGATTTGTTTCATGTACTTTTTAAGGTGGTATAAGACTAGATGACTCTTAGGATTTCTCTTAGCTCTGAAATTTTGTGGTTCTATGAAATTTTTCTTCCCTGCTGTGTTTGTGAATCCATATTTGATCTTTATATGTAATAAATTATTGTAATATCGTGTTTAATATTATCATTTAATATCAGTATTGATTCCTCCCTGTCATTTTCCCCAAAGTATAGACTATAATGCAGATTTCTCTGTTTGTTTTACAGTTCTTTTTTGTTATTCAGTGCAGTACATTGTAGATGTCTTTTAAAAAAAAATACCCCCAGGAGCAATTCAACATACATTAGAAAGATACAAGCACCCAATAAAAAGAACCACTGGCAGAAATAAATGTAATGTATATCTCTCTGTGTAGTATATATTAATAGAATGCTTAGTCTCTGAACAAAACTTTATTATTGTTTCACAATCATTACCTATTGTCTGCCACTAATCTTGTTACAAGATTGCATGTAGACATTTAAAGATTCCAAATCTTGATCCTGCCATGAGATTATTTTCCTATGTAAATTATATACATTTGTTTCACAGGTAGAAAAAGTCTTTGGGGAAATTTATTGGCAGCTTTTCTATGAAAGATCTTTCTGTGCTGTTTCATTCTCAGCAATAAAATAAATTAAAGTACTAATTAGATGTGCAAAGCTCTACTGGTAATGTGACTATACAGAGAGCAGAACAAAGTATAGTATTCCAAAATGTATTTACAGGTTTTGCATGCAATAGAATCAATAACCATTCCCTTTCATTTAATTACAGACTGAAAATTAGTTATGTTGTGTGGATCTATGTATTTTTTTTAAATCCAAGTTTTGATTAAGCTATATGTGATTACTTATCTTCCAAAATTAATTCTTACCTCGTTCCAGGTTCATTATCATTCCTGATCAACGAGCAGTGAGCTTTTCAGATGACTGGGAGGAGGTTCAAAGACAAGAATATTACCTCAGAGTATTCCATCTTCCATTAATTCAGCAATGATTTTATTTTTTCCCAAGACATATGATCAGTAGTCTCATTGTTCTGCTATTAATATGAATAGCATGGCTACTTTCCATGTATTTCATCAAATGTATTTCATGGTCATTCACTAGTGCCTTTTACAACAATGGATTTTGCTCACACAGACCTTAAATTCCAATAGAATTGGCATGGGATTCTTCATGTTTCCATTTTATCCCCTAGATTTGATAAATCATTCTACAGAAATTCCACTTCTGGAATTCTTGGGTTATTGTTGCTCTATGAAGTATAAAGCAATCTTTAGAATGCTTACAAAAGGATTTGGTTAAATGATCTCCAAGATTCTTTTTAGCTCTTGCTATGAATCTGTGAGTTTTCCTTAGTAGGATGAAAAGGGAAATACTATTTGTCAGAAAACTTAAATTCAAATATCCCTCTATCATATGCTACTTGCAGTTCTTTAAGACAGTTTTCTTATCCCATCCGATGGCATTTTAAAGACCAAATATGAGAAAAATTAATTGTTAAATCATTACATACTTTTTAATATAAAGTCAATATAAAGAGAAACATGTTTCCTCTCCTAAAATATTGTATTCATTCAATCTGATTTTCTTCACTTCCCTTTTCAGTCAACATATACATTTTAAATAACTTCTGTGTTTGCAACCAGTATACAAAGAAAAGACATATCTTTATTTCAAGAAACATATAATCTATATGGGAAAATAAATCATATATATATAAAATATATTAATATATACACATACATGTATAAATACACACATACAGATGTGGTATATGTTTATAAACTTGTGCATGTGTATCTACAGATACATATATAGACATATATATGTGTGTATGTGTGTTTGTGATATCTGTATTACCAGTTTTGCCTAGATTTCTAAAATAATTTAACTGATTAACTGACCAAATTTTCTAATTGTTTGTCATAGTAATACTTTGAGAATTCTGATTCTATTACTGAGCCTCTGTGTCATGATACCTTCCATACTCTTAAATCTATCCATGGGAACCAATTTCCTTCTTTCAACTATTTTTTCTCAGGTATTTTAAAACAATAAAATGCTGAATGATTATATTTATTCAGATTTCAAAGTGATTTCATGCTCTTTCTGTCTCTCTCTCTCTCTTTTTCTGCCATCTCTCTTTGTCTCTGTCTCTTTTTCTGCAATCTCTCTCTCTCTCTCTGTTTCTCTCTGTCTCTGTGCCTGTCTCTTTTTCTCTGTGTGTCTGTCTCTCTCTGTCACTCTTTCTGCCTGTCTTTGTCTCTGTCTGTCTCTAGCTCTGTCTGTTTCTCTCTGTTTCCATCTATCTGTCAGTCTCTACATGTTTTCCATACTAAATAATGGATATATTTTCCCATAAAAATGTGATGGAAAACCAGCCAGATTTTAACATTACTGAAACTGCTTGAGCATCCCCAAATTTGTCCTGGTTACTTTCTCTTCCACGCTGTGTCTCTCCCTGCCCCCTTGTCACACACAGCATTGTCATGAAGGCTTTATTTTCCTGGATAAAATAGACTACTTTTTAGTGAAACTTTGTTATTCACTGAAGCACTAACTAATAAAGTTCTTATGAATAGAAAATGAAATATCCTTTCTCTACCAATCTCTAGAAAGTAGGGGTCCCGCATGAATGTTGCAGGTTTTATTACTTTTTTTTTTTTTTTTTTTTCCTAATGGGCCATCCTCCTTGAAACCATTTTTTAAAGCAGGTTGAACTCAAGCGCAGTCTGAAGACTTATCAGTCAGAGCAGGAAAGGAGCAGCCTCAGAGGAGGACAGGAAGATTACAATCTGAGGAGTGTAATGAGAATGCAGTAGGTTATGTTCATACCAATTCTCATTACAATCTTTGTCACCGCAATGGATTCACGTTGTATCATTTTCTGTCCTTGTTATAATCTTTGTCAGAAAAATGAGACATCATATGTGCCATCTGCCTTTTTTTTCCTCATCTCCCCCTCCTCTAACTCTTTATTGTGTTTTTCACAGATTGCATTAGCAGAATCAATTGTGTTGCTAATGTAAGTCTATGGAACAGCTTTGATAAATATCAGTAGGAAGACCCATATCACAAATCCACAGACCAGATAATAGAATTGTAAAACAAAATAAGCTAATTATGGATAAATACAAAACCTTGAAAAAATAAAAACATATACAGATTTATTCCTTGTTCAAATGACACAAATAAGCAAATTTCTTCACCTCATTACAGAAACAACATGAGGAAAGAATGATATTGACAAATCACTCAGTTCCCTGCCAACACCTACAGAAATATGTTGTTATAGAAAAGTTATGTTTATGGCATAAAGGCATAAAGTTGTAAAACCCAATGCACTAGAGAACCCGAAGGTTAACATCTCAGAATCCTTGGAACAATGAAGAAGCAGGTACATAATGAACCAATTCCTTGAAGTAATTTTTAAAACATGCAATTAACAAGAGTCCACAAACTCCATGGCAATTCCTTTCTCCTCCTAATGTTTAACTTAGTTTGCAATAAAGTCTCCCTTTGATACTGTATTATGTTCTCCTTACAATCACCTTCCAGATGAATTTCAAGTCTACTTATTTAACGTTTATCTCTTTCCTGAATTCTAATCTCATATCTATATCTGCCTAAATATCCCTGCCTAAATATCTCAGACAACTTAAGTTTAACATGTGATCCATTATCTCTTCCTTCAAAATTCATAGCTTGTTCTAAGTTTATTTCTTTTAAGATAACTGCCATTTTTTTCCTAGGAATAATTTAATTCATCCCTCACTCATCATCCCTATATCCAATCAGTTATCAAATTTAATTAGTTCTACTTCAATATCTCTCACGTTCAGTCAGGTAGTCAATCAAGAAACCTTTTCTAAACCTTTACAATATGTTAGGTATTGTAGCAATCACTAGAAATACAAAGAAAGGCAATACAAAACCCTGGCCCCCAGGAGTATTCACTCTAACCAAGGTGGTAACATGTAAACAACTAGGTGCATATTAATATTTACAGTATAGATGGAAGACATGTTAATAAAGACAGTTATTAGGCAGCTATGGGATCAGGGAAAGACCTTTCCTCCAGGAAAGGCAGAAGATGGAGTTTGAGCTGAATTTTGAAAGATGTGGGTGAGAAATGTTGTAGTAGTAGCCATCAGTTTTCTGGCAATTGATGGGCTATATGGGATGAGTGAGATTGACTGGGATGATGTTCTAGTACTGCTATAGTGATATAGTAAGGCAGTACTCTAGACAAGGAGAAACAAATTGGGAGTCCACTACTCATCACTGTGACTTTCCAAATCAAAACAGTCTTACCTAGCTGCCATTCCTTTCTATGTTATTTCTTCCTCTGAGAATGTAAGTTCCTTGAGGTCAAAATCTTGCCATCTTTTATATTTGTACCCCTAATACTTGGTATATAGTAAACGATTTATAACTTCATTTGTTGTTGTTTCTTAAGTAAAAGAAGTACTCTGTGTCTATAAAGATAGTGAGGTATTCATTTACTCTTGAATCTATTCATTTAGCTTCTCTCTGAATGTTTTATACATGGATTTTAAGTCAAATTTAATATATATTATGAATCTTTGGGGGAGAACTTCATTAAAGTGAAGTATTAAGTAATCCCAATGTTTTCATATTTCAAGAATATATATATACACATATATATATGTGTGTGTATATATATATATATATATATATATATATATATTACTTAATACTTTCTCCAAAATAGGCTGTGATTCCTCCACACCTTAGTTTATAGATTTCATGTGCTACCATACTATAGAAGACATCATCTTCCACTGTTCAGCTATGCAATGAAGAGAATTTCAAAACATGGCTATATTGGTCCTCAAATGACAAATGCACAAACATCACTTGACCTGGACTCAAAGTAGTTCCAACTTCAAAGAAATTTTGAAGTTTCCAGTTGATTTTAATGATTTCTATAAACCTAACATGAGAATAAAACACCACAGTTAAGACTTTAGTAGAAGAAATAATATGTGAATTAAAAAAAATAACTTTACTCATTCAAAATTATTTTGAACAGGTGACAAAATAACACTTAAAAACTAGTCATATTCTCATTCATTGAATCAAAATTAAATTATAGATCAAGTTCTGATTGAAACTGATAAATCATGGCAGTCTGCACAATCATTACAGATTCAAATAGAATCCCTTAAAATCAGAGGATTGAAACAGGTTAGTGGTGTAGTAGATAGAGCACTAGCCCTAGAGGAAGGAGAACCTGGCTTCAAAACCAGCCTTAGCTATTTATGACTCTATAACTTTGGGTAAGTCATTTAACCCTGATTATCTCAAAGGGAAAAATTAGAGGATTAGAGATAGAGTCCTAGAAGGGACTCAGGAAGCCATTAAGATCAATTTCATAATTTTATAGGCAAAGAAACTTCACCATAGAGAGGTTAAGTAATGTGCCCAAAGTTACACAAAGTTAAAAATCAGATTTAGGATTTGAACATAGATCCTTTACTTTCAAAGCCAGTATCTGTCTTGTTCTGATTCATTCATTTTAAAATTTGTGATAGCATAGTCCTTATAATAATTATAAATTATAATATAATATTAGGTAATATAATAAAAATTATCCATTATATTATATTATGGGTAACTAGATGGTGCAATGGATGGGGCACTGGGTCTTGAGTTAGGAGGACCTTAATTCAAAATCAGTCTCAGATACTTAATAGCTGTATGCCTCTGGGCAAAATAATTAACCCTGTTTGCCTTAGTTTACTGATCCCTAAAATGAGCTGGAGAAGGACACTGGAAAACATTTCAACATTTTTTGCAAAAACAAAACAAAACAAAAACACATGAAAAAACAACACCCCCCCCCCAAAAAAAAATGAGATTACAAAAAGTCAGAAGAAACTGAAATGACAGAATGACTACAAAATATATACATTACTTTAGGTACTGTTGGCAATACAAAGACAACTAAGATAACTCCTGACCTCAGTGAAATTACAATATACTGCAGGATTGTGGTACAAGGCTGGGGAGGGGAAGGATACAATGATGTCATGTTGATATGATAATTTAAGGTTTTGCAAAACAATGAGGAAAGTTCTTCATATCTCTGTGAGCCAATTTCTGTGAAATAAGTATTCTTATTTTATCCCAAAGAAACTGAGATTGCATGATTTTCCTATAGCAAGACGGCAAAAAAGTATGAGAACAATTTGAAACCAGATGTCACAATTCTAAATCTGCTTCTGAACCATCCAGGTCATCTCTATAGCCTTGAAAGGCAAAAAAT
Source organism: Antechinus flavipes (assembly GCF_016432865.1). NCBI lineage: Eukaryota > Metazoa > Chordata > Mammalia > Dasyuromorphia > Dasyuridae > Antechinus > Antechinus flavipes. The sequence continues at coordinate 51,246,348 of NC_067403.1, forward strand.
AAAAGAAGCCATATATTATTACAAAAAGAATGTCAGACTAAGAATCAGAATCTGTATTCAAAATCCATTTCTGCTACTTATGTTGGTATGATCCTGGGCAAGTCAATTCTTCATTCTCATTTTTAGTAGCCACCTTTATAGAACAATGTTGTCCTTACATGATCACTCTTCAGTTGTAAATTCTATGATCCAGCTATGTTGTTTGGGAACACATAAAAGACCAGTGGAAAAGTCATCCCAGATGACAAATTTGGAGGAATGAATTGAAATTTGTGTTTCTGCCTTGATTAATAAAACTTCAAATAAAATAATTCAAATAAAGTAAAATAAAATAAAATAACTCTGTAGCAAAACCATTTTTGAATGGTTTGGGAAAGAGCTTTTCTACCTTTTGAAAGTGTATGATTCAGTGCCCCCCTCACCCTTATCTAAGCTGATAATAAATCATATAACAAAGAAATCTGTGTGTTCTGGGTGTGTATGTATGTGTTATATGTATATGTGTGTATCATAGTATGTATATATGTGTGTACACAGTAAATATATGGATTTTATGCTTATTTTTAAATTATAATATTTTCCAGGATAAATCCAATATCATTATTACAAAGAATTCATGATTGAATAAATTGTCTTTGTCATGTCTATTCATCAGGCTTAGCTCCAAGCTGATTAATTAGAAAGCAAGTAAAGAAACCAAGGTCAAATAATTCAACTTGATTTGACTTGCTTAATAGAACAATATTTTGATGCATTTGTTTTAAAAACATATTATTGATACTTTTTTATGCTGCTGTAATTATCTATTAACCATTCCATTGAGAAATGAGCTGAATATTGTTCAAACCTACAAAAGTGGGATGGATCTGACCAGATATATAACATCTTATACCTCTAAGGTACTCCTTCATCTAATGAAAACAGGGAGGTGTTTCATTATTGAGAACCAAAAATGGTCGTTAATCCTACTGAAAACTTGCTTTCTTTTTGTATTCTGCTAAATGCATATCAAATACAACAGCAATATTCTAAAGAGATAAGGTTGAAGATGACATGTCATAATGCCCTAGGCATTTTAAAAATCCATCAAATTACAATTTTCACTCTTTAAAATATGTAAACATGGACTCTATGTAACTAACTAGAGTCATCTGGGAACAGTATTGTTAGTCAGTTTCTGTCAGGAAAAATTCCATTGAAATATGATTCCTCAAACTCTCTCACTCTCCTATCAGTCTTCATTTTCCTTGCTAGATCTCTCAGGGCATGTTTATATTTCCATGATTCAGAGTGTATGTCTTACTTCACATAATGGCATTTGTTATATAATAAGCAACTATAACCCTTTAACTCTGACCGAAGTCCATGCATATCACCAAGGAGAAATAGCCACCAAACAGAATAATCCTTTTCTTTTTTAATACATCTCAACTCCATTGTAGCATATTTACTGATTTGGAACCTCCATTCCCAGAATTGATTAGAAAATGTTTCTACTCCTTTCTACCTGGGCCTGTTACTCTTCCATATATTTCAAAATTTTCCCTTCATCAAAGATAGCAAACAGACTAGCAACCATGTAGCATCATGTGACCACAGGAAAAATTTGATTCTAGCTTTCTGAATTTCCAGACCACTGCAGTGAAAAACTTACAGAACTAATGAGTTCTTTCTCCCTATGATGATTTAGATCAAAGCTTCTTAAACTGTGAGGCATGACTTCGTATGGGATTCCATAACTCAATATGATGGTCACAAAATTATGATTTTTTAATCAATAAGTGTTTGATTCATATGCCTAGTTTATATATTTATATATCTGAATTTGCATAAAAATTTCTCTGGTTAAAGGAGTTATGAATGGAAAAGATTTAAAAAGCTCTAGTTGTGATGTCTAACAAGCATTTTCATGGTGTTTACTTGAGATTTAGTGTATGTATTTTCAACAATATTAAACTTGGGTTTTGAAAATCTTTAGCAGTGATTTAGTATCTTGAGATTTAACCTATTTAGAGGACTGCAGTGATTAAATTATTTGCTGTCACTGCAATGGAGAATTCAAAATTAAACTCTTCATGAGTAAGAAGAAATCTAGAATCTGTGTCTAGTGTCATTCAAAAGTTGTACAGTTAAGATGTTCAAATGCATGTGGGGATAGAAAAGTCTGTGCTTCAAGCACTGTGTTAAAAGCTCAGAATGCAAAGAAAGGCAAAATCTTCTGCCTTCAGGGAACTTACAATCTAATGGAGAAAGGATGGCAACATATTGAAGTTAACACATACATGAAAAACAGAGAAGTGATGGAGGGGAACCTTAGAGAAGTAGGTGTTAACAGCTATGCGAACACACAACAACAACAAAAAAAAAAAAAACCCAGGATGTCCAAAAAAAAGAGAGATTGGGAAGGAAAGCATCTCTGATATGGCAGATATCCAGTGAAGTGGCTGAGTGACCATAGCTGGATGTCAAGATTGAAACACTACATATAAGGCATTGTGCTTGGACCACAAAATAATAATCAGAAACGATTAACATTTAAGAATACTGGGAGGATCCAGGTTGAGAAGAAACTTAAATGAGCAACAGAGAACAGAGAAAGTTTTATTTGATTTGATTTGATTTTAGAGGGATTTTTTTTATTTTAAATTTGAATTATTTAATCGAATATTTAATTATTGAATTATATATAATTGAATTATTTAAATTTAATAAAATTGAATTTTAGAGAGTCACTGGGGTTGGGAAAAGTACTCATCATGGTCCATTTTCTAGTCTTTTTCCCCCCTTTAGATAGCTCTCAGGGGTAGACAGCAAGGATTAATCAAACAGGTGAAAGAATGAGCAAGGAAATCTGGAACTTACCCTCTCAGAGTAGAAGCAGAAAAGCATAGATAGACTGACCTTAGAAACTGATTTTGGTCCTTTGTGTTCTGCACATAAAACAGAAACAAATAAGGTCTTTTAAAGGTGTCAGGGCAGGGAGAAGAAAGGTAATTTCTTTCCTGAGAATTAAAGGAATATTAGGATCCTCGGCTACAAGATGTTGGGAGATTATATAATGATATGGCCCCATTTATTATTTTGTAGTAGCAGAATTACAATTTTCTTCATTTATTAAGATGGCAATGAAATTGTGATTTCACTCGCAAGTGCCAATTTAGATTTGACCTGATAAAGAGTACCTAAGTAAAAGCAAATTCAATGTCACATTCCCCATACTCTTGGCAGCCTTAAATCCATTTTTTTCTTTAAAAAGTCAAGGCATAAATTCTTAATTAATAAATAAGATATTGATTACTTATCCAGCATCTCACAAAATATTCTATTCGCATATAATAGGACACTTGGTACAGTAATAACTTTAGATGTAATTCAATTCACTTCTGCCAACATTATTGAAATATGCATATTCAGCCAATAGCTACCAGTCACCTCTATGATATTCAGCAAACAGTGAGCAGCTTATAAGGAAGGTAAAATGCAAAGAAGGAAGGAGCTTTTCTGAACTCCTTTTCCTTTCCTTTAGTGGTAAGAAAACATAGAATAGTCAAATAAAAAATAATACTGAAGTTGTAAAAAAATCACAACACATTTTGAATATTGTATCCCTAAAAATGCATAAGTAAGCAAATGATCTTCTTTGACCTCCAATAGCACAGGTGAAGCAGTCAAGTTGATGAAAACAAAATGGCCTATACTGGTTTGGGGAACACAAAGGGGTGGTAGGTTAGGATTCAAAGAAACTGGAATCTGTCTATTTATCCAGTGTTAACTCTAGAAGGACATTTTAATCTCCAAAATCTGAGCAGCTAGAATTCCTTTGTATATATTATCTTCCTAAATCTTTGTACAGTAAAAACATATTTTATTATTATATTTCATAATTTAATCCTAAAGATGAAAAGGTGTGTTTGTCTTTTTAGAGAATTTGATTTTTTTGAATTTGAAACTATATAGTTTTTTTGAATACTATATAGTTAGCTGCACAATGAGGTAATTATTTTTCAGAAAGTCAAAAACCAGGATATTCTATTCTTTCATTTAAAACATACACGGTTCCACTAAAATACCATATAATCCTATGTCAAATGGTATTGCTTGATTACTTGAGTGACATCAAATGAAATATTATAAGCAAAAATTTTTTGAAAACTTACAACATTATCTAAATGTGAATTTTTTGTTATTATTCTCCTTGCCCATCAGTCTAGGAGTATCATATTAGATTGTCAATTAGCCAAAGAATACAGGTACTTCTGTAGTAATCTATAGTCACTGCTATTCTCAATCTTTTATATCCTTTGTAGATAAACTGGGATCCTCAGGCCCATTGGCCATCAATCCCATTGAAGTATCAGATGATATTAGTCTCTAGATCTTAAGGAATTAAGTTCAATAGGTACTCTCTGTTCTATTAAAATCTCCACATCCAGAATATAGGAATAAAAGAACTGGAGTCCACATTCCAAATTTGTTCAACTCTGTCTCGCTTAAATATAATTTACTTGACTCAAGATATCATTCTATGTCATTGGCTCCTTGAAAATAATAGACAAACAATAACACTGATTCTAAAAATGTAATATATACAATTATTTCTGAAATGATTTTGGAAATGGATTATCAGTTAATTCTTTTCTAGTCCTACCTTAGATATTTACTAGCTTTTTTATCTTAAACACCAATCCTAGAGACCAAAGGACCCAAATTCAAATCTGAATTCAGACACTCAATAGCTGAGCAAGTCACTTAACTTTAATTGCTTGAGTTTCCTTATCAATAAAATGAGTTGGAAAAAAAAATCAAATTGTTCTAGCATCTTTGCCAATAAAATCCCTAAAGGGATAATAAAGAGTAAGACACAAGTGAAAAAAATGGCCACACAACAAAAACATCTCTTAACCTCTCAGCCTCAGTTTGCTCATCCATAAAATGGAAATAATAATAGCACCTGCCTCATAGGAAGGTTTGAAAGAAGTATCTATAGCTTTATCTATAGCTATATGTATGTATGGTATACATACCATATATATACACACATATATACATGTTTGTGTACACACAAACATACACATGGTATCATGTGCATATTATGTACATAGAATGTGGATTATATACATATGTGGTATTATAACGTAGACATATGGATAGTATTTCTTTAAAAAGAGGACTAATCTATATCAGAAATTCTTAAAATCTTTCTACTCATGACCCCCTTTTACTTGAGATATTTATGTGCAATCCCATCTCAAATCTGAGCCCACTGTTTTGGTCAGTATCCATGCATATGCAGTATACAACATGAATACTATGTGTTCAGAATCAAGGTTGCAGTGAAATCACACAATGCAGCACAAAGCACTGCCAGAAACACCTTGGATTCATTATGTTTTTGATTTTGACTCAGTTTTGGCCATTGCATTCAGAAACCTTTTCCTTTTTCTGATATTTTTGTGAACCCCATATTCCAGTGTCTCCATATGGGATCAAAATCCACAGGTTAAGAAGCTTTGATGTAGAAAACCATCTTGAGGAATTCCTGTGAATTCAATCCCAAAGCATAGATTGTCTATTGAATATATTAATGGAGGGGTAGGGGGCTTTCTGGAAATATTTTAAACTCAATATATCCAAAACAGAATACCCCCGCCCTGAGATCTACTCATCTTCCAAAATTCCTATTCCTATGAAAGATATCACTCTACTTGTCTCACAGGATTGTAAACTTGACATTAATCTGGATTCCTTTTTCTCTCGCCCCATTTCTTCAATTAGTTGCCAAATTTTGCCATTTCTACATTCACAACATCTCTCATATTTGACATATTTTTCTACTTCCACAATTATCACTAGATTATTGCAAAAGACTCCTAATGTACCCCCTGCCTCAAATCTCTCCACACTCTAGTTTATCCTCTACACTCCTGCCAAAATAAGTTTCCTCAAACACAGATTTGAGCATGTAACTATCCTAATCAATCATTTCCAGTGGCTCCCTGGTGCTTCCAAGATTATAAATAAAGTCCTCTGTTTAGTTTTTAGAACCCTTCTCAAACTTGTCTCAGTCAATCTTCCCAGCCTCATTTGACATTATTTCCTCTCTTGAACTCTACAATTCAGATTATTATCTTTCTCTCTATCTCACACATGACACTTCCTTCTCATTTTCATGGCTTTGCTCTGCATAATCCCCATGTATAGAATTTTTCCCCCTATCTCTTCAATCTCTGAAAATATTTACTTTCTTTCAAGAAGCAATAAAAATATTACCTTCTACATGAAGACTTTTTGGTTCATCTTAATTATTAGTGCCTTCCATCCCAAATTTGTATGTAGCTCCTTTGTAGTCCTGGAGTCAGGAAAATCTGTGTTTAAATATAGTCTCACTAGCTGTGTGAATTTGAGCAAGTCACTTATTCCTATTTGCTTCAGTTTCCTTATCTGTAAAATGAGCTGGAAAAAAAAATACCAAACCATCTCAATGTCTTTGCAAAGAAAACCCCCAAATGAGGTCATCAAAAGTTTGAGACAACTGAAACAACCAAACAACTTTATATGTATTTTTATATTTGTTTCCTTCATGTTTCTATATGCTTGTCTACTCCATTAGAATATAAGGTTATTGAAGTTTGGGACTGTTTCAAAATTTTAATCCCTAGTACCAAACACAAAGGGTTTAGTCCAATGCAGGATCTTAATAAATTCATGTAGATTGCTTGAAGCATTAATTGAATCTGGTACTTTTAGTAATCAGGCTTTTTTTTTTTTTAACTTTGTTTTCTTCCAGTGCTTTCCTAAACAAAATGGCATTGTCAGGATAAAGCCTCCAAGAACATATAACTACCAGTTTTTTCCCCTCTATAAACTGCTTAAAAGTGGTAAAGGCTCCATAAATCCACTGGGATTCAAATTCATAAAATTCCAACAGAGAAATGAAAGTCATATTTTCCTTATCTTCCTCTGGTATGACAAATAATATTCCCTCCTCTATACCTCCAACAATGAAAACTACAGGCTCTCCTATAAATGGTATAATGACCATTCTAAACTGGGACCATGACATGCTAATCTACCTTTTTATTTTTAAAGAAGCACAGTTTTATATGCAAAAATAATGAATCATGGCATCTTCCTGACTTTTATGGCACATAGATGATCCTAATACCAAAGTCAGAAAAAGAGATAAACCTGAAATGGAAAAGTGTAGATTAACATCACTGAGGAATAATGATGTAAAAATATTTAATAAAATCTTAGCCAATAGCTTATAGCAACATTTTAATTAATGAGTTTCTATATTGTCACAGTTTGGATTTATTCTAGAAATGCAAAATTGGTTTTATATTAATAAAACAACAAAACCAATTATGATAACACATTTATATTCACATAAAAATACATTACTTTTTATGTTTAAAAAACCTACTAAATGCATAGAAATAAAGGATCTTTTCCTTAATATGGTAAACACATTACTAAAAAGACAAATATATCATATATATTGAAAAAACCTTACACATCATTTTAATTATTTTTTTTTATTTTCCAATACAAAACAGCCATGTCTTCCCTTAAAAAAGCATGAAAAAGAAAACTTTGTTACAAAAATGTGTAAACAATGTTTTCACTGTCCACACCTTAAAGTGTGTGTATGTCTTTGTGTATATATGTGTATATGTGTTTGTAACATGTTATCAGACGACTGTCACTTTTCTATCAGAATGTGGGCAACGGATTCAGTTATGAGCCCACAGGATTTTGTGAATCAGAGTTCCAAAGTTTCCTTTTTATTTTTAATATTTTGTTTTAATAGCCTAAGACCTGCTTCTTGAACTCCCACCCCAAAACGTTGCCATGTCCTAAAGATGTATGGTTGGTCCATTCTATTTTCTGAATTTTTCATCTTTCCATCAGGAAGTGGGTAGCAAGTTTCATCATGGCTCCACTGGAATTGTGATTTGTCATTATATTGATAAGAGTTCAGCAACAATAGTATACCATATTTATATACCATAATTTGTTCATCCATTCTACAAATTATGGGCACTCCTGATTCTCACTTTTAGCCATCTCAAAAAGATACTGAATATCCTTAGAACTTCTTTTATTTGGAACTAATCCCTCCTTAATTTATCTTCTAATTCCCCCTTCCACCTAATACCTAATTCTCTGTGTATGTGTGTGTGTGTGTGTGTGTGTGTGTGTGTGTATTCTTTGTTTTGACCAGTTCAGATAATAGGTATATTTAAGATATTAAGGCTCTGATTTTTATCAGGTCAACCTTTCTGAATATGATCACTTGTCTGTTTTCCATTCTCATGTACCTTTTTGTTAGTGCATCATAAAAACTACTAAGACAACATTTCTGATACTATTCTTTCTCAAATTTAAGGTTTTAATTATATTTAATATCTTTTAAGAATATGTGAAACAATACCTATAAAAAAAAAAAACAATTTATTTCCCTAAATGGCCACCACAGTGGTCCAAAGAGCCTTCCTCGGATTATACATTCTCTGAAAAAAGAATAATCTGTCCCATTTCCCATAAATAAACATGGCAAAATTTGACTTTCATTAAGAATTTGAATTTCCTATATTTAAAAAAGATAATCAAATCTTAAGATCATACATTTGTTTCTATAAATTACCTTAGAGTTTCTTTAGTCTTAATTCTTATTTTATATATAAAAATCTGAGCAGCAGAAAAATACAGTAACTTCACAAAGTCACAGAGATAGGATATGGTGTGGCTGGTTTCCAATCCACATCCTCTGATTCCAGATCTCACACATTTGGACTCCATTCCTAAAACTTCTTTTCTCGAACACTTTTGTCATCATCTATCATTGTATATTTAATTTAAAAAAATATTATTTAGAGTAGCTAGATGACAAAATAGTTTGAGTGATGATTTAGAGTAAAAAATTAAGCAAAAATGAAAAATGGGAATATATCCATACATATATGTGTGTATACATATGTGTGTATGTATGTGTATATATATATATATATATATATTTCTTAGATATGTTGAGCAATAGGGATATAGGAGGTGGTGGTTTTTGCATGTGCATTTGCTTTTAGAATTTCAGACACATGGGCAGGTTTGTAGGCAGTATCTAGTAGACAGAGAATAATTAAAATTGGAGAGAGAGTAGGAATGATAGAAGGGGCAATTTCTGGGTAAGAAGGGATGGAATAGAATCGCCCATGCATGTAGTAGAGTTTGTCTTGACAAGTAAAAGGTCCCCTTCTTCATATGAAACAAGGATCGAGGAGGAAATAGTGGCAGAAGAAACATGAATGATGTGATACAAGGAACACAGAAGCACAGGGAGCTCTCAGATCATGGCTTCAAGTTTTTCAATGAAATATGAGGTAAGATTCTCAGCTGAGAGAATGAGAATGAAGGGACTATAGGAGGTTTGAGGAAGTGCAAAAATGTTTGGAGAAGCTCTTATGGTTAAGGGGATGATGGGTCAATTAGGGAAGTATAAAAGGACTGCCTTGCTATCATGCAGATGAAGTTGAGATCATGTAGCATAAACATGTCATACACTAATTTAGCATGCCTTCATGATTTTCTTCAGCTTCATTCAGCATCCTATGTGTCGTAGCAAAGAGAGCAGATGGTGAGAATAATTCAAAGTTGAGAATTGGAAGGGCAAGAGAAGTGAGAAAAGAGGGCATTGTGGAATTGAACTGCCTCATCAAAAGGTTAAGATGGGTAAAGAAAGGCAATGTGGAGAATTCAGGGCTGAGGGCCTAAGAAAGAAATGAAGAGTGAAAGGATTCAAGTTTGTGATCAAAATGAGAAACACGATTTGGAAAGTACAAGCCAGAGAGAGAGGCTGAAAGAAAATAAATTATACTTTAATGAAAAGAATTTCAGAATTCATCTACATGGATTCATGAGGGTGATGGCAAAACTAAAATTATATCTACTGTGTGTAGCCCTAGGTGGGGCTGAAAGAGTAGACTATAAGAAATCAGTAAAATGAGGAATTGAGAAGCTAGATTATTTGAGGGAATAACAATAGTAACAATAGATGTGTTGAAGAGGGCAGGAGTTGGAAAAGAGAAAAAGATTATAAGCTTTGCTCTGAACTCATTGAAAGGGGGAAAAGAGTGTCCTGTAAGTATGTAGACAACAGCTATCAGAATTTCGATGGGATAGTAGATATAGATTAAATGACCCTCAAAGGAAATGTTACTGAGTGATGGAGGCAAGGGACCCTGAAAGCTGGTATAAGAAGCATTGGGTATTCCATGTTCCCTTAGATGAGGATAATGGGGAAGTTATGAGAGAGTATGGAATTTGTGGGAATTGTGAATGCTGCCATCAAGTAGGAGACAGGTCTCAGTAAATACAAGAAGATGGAAAGACTGAGAAAGAAAAATTTTAAGGTGAAAGTTGCATATAGAGCAAACATTTTAGAGGACACAGTGAAAGGGCTAGTTATTTTAAAATGGGAGTTTGGAGAGATTGAGGGAGGTAGGGAAATATATGATAAGAACAATATATTGGGAAGATTTAGGGAGCAGTTCTATAGGGAATAGATTAAAGAAAAAAGAGACTTGAGTTAGGGAAACCCTTTAGAAGCCTATTACAATGGTTCAGGCAACAGATGATGAAATCTTGAGCTAGAATGATTGCTATGGGAATGGAAAGGATCAGAGAGATACAAGAGACGTTTTGGAAGTAGAATTGATAAGACCTGACAGTTGATTGAATGTGAGGGATAAGAAAGATATAAAGACAAGCAGAACTCTGAGTTTACAAACCTGGGAGAATTGTACGCTCCAAAAGCAGAGGCATGAATGTTAAAAGTTTAGGACAGATGGCAGGAGAAAAATTAAGAGTCCAAATTAAGACATGTAGAATCTGAAGTATAATGGGATATCATGTGGAAATGTTCAGTAGATAGTTGAAAATGCCAAAATAGATTTGGGAGGGAGATTGGGATAAGAGAAAGAGTTTTAGAAGTCATTTCCTCATTGCGAAATTGAAGTTCTAAAATAGAATATGATTATAAAAACAAAGGCTGCAAAATTACTCTGGCCTCAAAGGAAAAAAAAACATATACACACACACACACACACACACACACACACACACACATACATGTATGTATATATGAGAAGACATATTTCCTTACTCCTTTTCAGAGCTAGGGAGTTCACTGGTAATCAACGTTGTATATATCACCAGATTTGTAAAATAAATTGATCTATTTTATTGGTTTTTCTCTCCTTTTTCTTTCTCTTTCTTTTTTTATTATTTGTTACATGGGATAGTTTCCTGGGAGGTAGGCAGGAATGGGCTACAGTGAAATTTTAGGCTATGTAAAAAAAATGTAAAAAAAGATATTAATAAAATTGATTATTGAAATATCTTACATTATCATCCATTTTAAATGATAGTTTGACTCCTCTCTTTTGGTTTCATCATTTCTCCCAATTTCTTGTTTTATTAGATTTGAATTTCCCATTTAATAACTCCACCCTCATCTACCCTTTCAAGACATCAAAATACACATTCAATCACAAATCCTCATTCCAAATGAAAAGATAAATATTTTAGTACAAAAAGAGATAGGACTGTGAAATATTACTCAAAACCAATTTAAAATGCACTAATACCATTTCAAGAAAACACATTCCCTCAACAGAACTGGGCATAAGGACAAGTTTCTACTTCACTAAAGAGGCTTTGTGGTGCCATACATACCCAAAGGGAATATCAGGTTTTGTTTTGTGAGTTTTTTTTTAATCTTGCTTTTATTTTAAAACTCTATTTTGTATGGAAACCCACATAATTTTACCCACAATTTGAATGAACAAGAACAACCAAAAAAAGCCCAGGAATGAAAAAGGAAATGCCAAGAGGTAGAAGTTGAATAAATTTTTACTGTTTGTTTTAATAATAGAGAAGGCTGCACTGAGCAGACCAAATAAATCCAGTCAAATGAGTGTCTATCCTTCCCTTTTGAATCAGAGACTCTCATAAGTCTGTAAATTGCTGACATCACTTTTTTAAAATAACATAAACAAATCCTGGGCAAAAGTAATTATAAGGGCAATGATAACAGCCAAGTCAAGAAGCAGAAAAAAAAAAAAAAAAAAAAACAAGATAGAGATGAAGTGCTTTTAAAAAGCCATCAGTAAAAAAAAAAAGCAGGATGTAGATTTGCTGTTTATATATTGCATCTAAGGAGAGAAAAGTCATCATTAATGATATAAAGTCTCTTGATCTAACTTTCATGCAGCATGTGGTTTATTTAAATTGTCATAAGTGGGTGATATAAATTTCCCCCCATGTAATTATTTTATGAACATGTAACTTGATCTTAAAAAGGAAACTTGGGTAAAGAGATTTTATGTCACTAATGATGACTTTTTGAACTCAACAAAATATATCAATATCCCAGAATAAATGGCAATTTAGACCCTGAAGGAACCCTTGCTGTAGTGACAGTAGATTTCATAAACTAGACAGGGCATGTTCCAGAGAAGAAGCACACACATTTTCACACAAATTAAAGCTTGAGAAGTCACTTGGAAAAATTTGTGCAATTATATCTATTCATAGGAATGAAACAAAGGTAGCGCACCAATGATTCAAAGGTCATTTGTCCAGAGTAAGTGCAATTGAACATCTCAACATAAATTTTTAAGTACCTACTATATAAAGACCCTGTGTTGGATTATGGAGAATTGAAGAAAAATGTTTTTCTTGAAGATGCTCATACACTAATTTAAAATATATATATATATATATATATATATATATATATATATATATATATATATATATATATATATATATATATATATATATAATAAAACACCTTATCTTCACCTTAGTTTTTACTAGGTTTATGTTGCTAATCCAATAAGGTGATAACACCTTAAGATTTTTGCCTTTTCAGATACTTTTTACATTTTGTTATTTATTCATTCTTAGTCATATCTAACTCCTCATGATACTATTTGGATTTTCTTGTCAAAGTTACTGGAATGGTTTGACATTTACTTTTCCAGTTCATTTTACAATGAGGAAATAGAGGCAAAGCTCCAGGTCAATTTTATAAGGCCAAATCTGAATTCAAGAAAATGAGGCATCTTAACTTCAGGTATGATACTCTATCCCCTTTACCATTTGGATGCCTATTTACATCTTAAGATTTTATTATTATTATTATTATCATTCTGAAAGGGAAAGCAGTAAGTACTATAGGGATTTCAGGTATGTTAAGAGATGTTTAACAAGAGCAAATTTTGCCAATTATGTGTGTTGTAGTCTTTCTACAAATAATAATAATAATTATTACTATAATAAGTATAATAGATTTGTTATCAGAGGATGAGAGGACCAGGGTTCTAATATTAAATGCCACTCTTGACTCTGTTTTAGTAGTCCCTTAATGTTTGAGATTTCTTTCTGCAAATAGGAGTCTTATAAGACCCATTCTAATTACAAATCAATGATCTTTAAATTTGTCCATTTTTAGATTCCTATATTCTCTATTAAACTTTTAAATGCAAACCCAAAGACCCCAGCTTTTGGGATAAGAACACATTATTTGACAAAAATTGCTGGGAAAATTGGAAATTAGTATGGCAGAAACTAGGCATTGACCCACACTTAACACCGTACACCAAGATAAGGTCAAAATGGGTTCATGACCTAGGCATAAAGAATGAGATTATAAATAAATTGGAAGAGCATAGGATAGTTTACCTCTTAGACCTGTGGAAGAGAGAAGAATTTATGACCAAAGAAGAACTAGAGATCACTATTAACAAGAAAATAGAAAATTTTGATTATATCAAATTGAAAAGTTTTTGTACAAACAAAACAAATGCAGACAAGATTAGAAGGGAAACAATAAACTGGGAAAATATTTTTACAGTTAAAGGTTGTGATAAAGACCTCATTTCTGAAATATATAGAGAATTGACTCTAATTTATAAGAAATCAAACCATTCTCCAATTGATAAATGGTCAAAGGATATGAACAGATAATTCTCAGATGAAAAAATTGAAACTATTTATAGACATATGAAAATATGCTCTAAATCATTATTCATTAGAGAAATGCAAATTAAGACAACTCTGAGATACCACTACACACCTGTCAGATTGGTTAGAGTGACAGGGAAAAATAATGCGGAATGTTGGAGGGAATGTGGGAAAACAGGGACACTGATACATTGTTGGTGGAATTGTGAACACATCCAGCCATTCTGGAGAGCAATTTGGAACTATGCTCAAAAAGTTATCAAACTGTGCATACCCTTTGATCCAGCAGTGTTTCTACTGGGCTTATACTTATACCCCAAAGAGATACTAAAGAAGGGAAAGGGACCTGTATGTGCCAAAATGTTTGTGGCAGCCCTGTTTGTAGTGGCTAGAAGCTGGAAAATGAATGGATGCCCATCAATTGGAGAATGATTGGGTAAATTGTGGTATATGAACGTTATGGAATATTATTGTTCTGTAAGGAATGACCAGCAAGATGAATACAGAGAGGCTTAGAGAGACTTACATGAACTGATGCTAAGTGAAATGAGCAGAACCAGGAGATCTTTATATACCTCAATAACGATACTGTTTGAGAATATATTCTGATGAAAGTGGATCTCTTTGATAAAGAGAGCTAATTCAGTTTCAATTGATCAAGGATGTACAGAAGCAGCTATATCCAAAGAAAGAACACTGGGAAATGAACATAAACTGCTTGCATTCCAATTCTCCCTGTGCAACAAGAAAACTGTTTGGTTCTGCACATAGATATTGTATCTAGGATACACTGTAAACTATTCAACATATAAAGGACTGCTTGCCATCTGGGGGAGGGGGTGGAGGGAGGGAGGAGAAAAATCAGAACAGAAATGAGTGCAAGGGATAATGTTGTAAAAAAATTACCCTGGCATGGGTTCTGTCAATAAAAAGTTACTTAAAGAATAAAAAAAAAAAACACTTTTAAATGCCTTTTTTATTCAATATCTTTGTCTCTGAATTTTGTCTCTAGATCCAGAACCTGTTTCTGACCCTTACTACTGGTATGATATCTCCATTTTCTCATTGACAAAATTAGGAGTTTCAATTAGTGTGTGTGGTCCCTTCTGGCCCTCGTTCAATGAAACTATAACTCTATAATTTCTAAAGTTTTATACTTAATATGGAATTTTAGAATCTTTTTTTTTCTTTTATGACTAACAAAGAGATGATTTATAGTGGGCCATAAAAAAGAAAAATATCAATATTGTATTAGGAATGTTAGCTTTAGCAATAAGAGAAGAAAAAGGAATTAAAGGAATTAGAATGGGTAACAAGAAAACAAATTTAGCCCTCTTTGAAGATGATATGATGGTATACTTAGAAAATCCTAGAGATTCAACTAAAAATCTAGTAGAAACAATTAATGACTTTAGCAACGTTTCAGGATACAAAATAAATCCACATAAATCATCAACATTGCCCTATGTTACCAACAAAATCCAGCAGTAAGAAATACAAAAAGAAATTGTGTTTGAAATAACTGTGAATAATATAAAATATTTGAGAGTCTACCTGCCAAGGTAAAGTGAGGAATTGTATGAACACAACTGTGAAATGCTTTCCGCACAAATAAAGTCAGATCTAAATAATTGGAAGAATATCAGGTGCTCAAGGATGTGAAAATGACAATTCTACCTAAATTAATCTACTTATTCAGTGCCATACCAATCAAACTGCCAAGAAATTACTTTACAGAGCTAGAAAAAATAATAACTAAGTTCATCTGGAAGAAGAAAAGATCAAGAATTTCAAGGGATTTAGTGGAAAAATGCAAATGAACGTGATCTAACTGTATCAGATTGAAAAGCATATTATAAAGCAGTGATCATCAAAACCATTTGCTACTGGCTAAGAAATAGAGTAGTTGATCAATATAGGTTAGGTTTATAAGACCTAATAGTCAATCACTATAGTAATCTAGTATTTGATAAATACAAAGATCCCAGGCTCTGGAATAAGAACTCACTAATTGACAAACATTGCTGGGAAGATTGGAAAATAGTATGGCAGAAACTAGGCATTTACTAACACCTAATATCCAAAGAGTTATCAGATTGTGCATATCTTTGATCCAGAAGTCTCTACTGGATTGGGATCACAAAGAGAGCATAAAAAAGGGAAAATAATGCACATGTCCAAAAATGTTTATAAGCAGCCCTTTTTATAGTGGCAACTAGACGCTCATCAGTTGGGGAAATGGCTGAATTACTTATAGTATGTGAATATTATCAAGTATTATTGTTCTATAATTAATGATCAACAGGATTATTTCAGAGAGACACAAACTCATGCAAAGGGGCGTGAGTAAAACCTGAACTTATTTCATGGCAACAACAAGATTATATGATGATCAATTTTAATGGATATGGCTTTTTTTTCAACAATGAGATGATTCGGGCCAATTCCAATGTTCTTGTAAAGAAGAAAGATATCTATACCTAGAAAGAGGCCTGTGGAAATTGAATGTGGATCACAATGTAGTATTTTCACTTTTTTGTTGTTTACATGATTTTTGTTTTCTTTCTCATTTTTTGATCTAATTTTTCTTTTGTAGCATGATAATTGTGGAAATATATATATGGAAGAATTGTTTATGTTTAACATATTGGTTTGTTTGCCATCTAGGGGATGGGGTGAGAGGGAAGGAAAAACTGGAACACAAGGTTTTGCCAAGGTGAATGTTGAAAACTATTTTGCATGTATTTTGAAAATAAAAAATTTTTAAAAGTAAAATACCTTACACATATAAAAAAGAAGAATATTTAACATTATTTTGACATGGTAATTAGAAGTCTGATTCAGAGAGTGCAGATTATTTGACTTCTAATAAGTCCTAAGAAGGCTCAATAGCTATTTGAAAAGCTAAGAATGCTAGCATGGTCCATTGTTTGTCTTATTTCTTAGCAGGTATTTTATTTTCAAAAAATTGGGTTTGGAGAAAAATGTTTTTGCATAAATGGGTTAGTCATCAGTGAATCAGAAAAAAATTATTAATGATTGCTTCTCTATCACTGTCATATTGACAAGGTATTAGCAAAAATATGTCAAAGTATATTCTTTCAAAACAAAGGATTGAGCCTTTTTCTCACTGTCTCTATTGAATAACCTCGAGTTCATATATACATAGGTGGAAGAGAGTTAAAAAACTTACATAAAAGACCATCTGTTCCATTTACCTGTTTTTATTTCAGATAAAGAAATTAGAGAATTGCATGTAAGATCTTTTGAATAAAAAAAAAAGATATTAATTCTCTATAATATTGGCATAGGAGAACTGGCTTGCTCTTTCTGTTGAATTCAATTGTTTTGATTTCACTGTATTGATTGGATTCAAATGTTTAACTGAATTCCCTAATTCAATAAATTGTTTTGACATCCCCTCAATTATTAGAATACCTCTTGACTTGGTAAGTGGCCTGGTATAGGTTAAGTAGTCTTGGATTCAGAATCAGGAAAATGAAGTTTGAATCCTGAATCAGAACTTAACTACTCTCTGACTCAGGCAAGCCAATTATCTATTTATGTGGAGTTTTTTGCCTGTTGTTATTTGGCTATTCTTTATTTTTTTTAATACAGAATCAAGGTTGTCCCAGGTCACAACAGTAGTGTCAAGTGCCTGAGGTTAAGGTTGGATTTAAACTAAGGTCCTTCTGACACCAAAGCCAGTACTCAGTCCACTCTGCTACCTAGATAACCTATTATTTAATTTAACAAATCTCTCTAATTATTGTGGGGGAAGGAGTAATACTATACAAATGTTAGGTGTCATTATTGTAATTCAACAAGCAATTCCAAAGTTCCTTTGGTGAGAAATTCTCAGAGATTGGCTGCAAGAATATAAAGAAAAAACTTCAAAAGACCCTGCTCCAGAGGAGTTTACACCTTCCAGGGATAGAAGAAAAAACAGGATGATATAACATGTAAATAAGTATATACATAATAATTTGAATATGTATAATTTGTAGCTTTTTGAGTACATAATTTCACATCTGCTTTCCAGAATGGCTGAACCTATTATTAATAATAATGATCAAAAATGTTCCTATTTTCAAATTATAGGCCCTCTAATATTTGTGATTTTCTTCTGTCAAATTTGACTATCTGACAAATGTGATGTGAAACCTTGGGATTGCTTTGTTTTATATTTCCCTAGTAATTAGTGATTTGAAGCATTTTTTTTCCATATGGCTAACAATAAAATGAATTTCTTCTTTAGGAAGATGCAGTTTTCTTTCAATTATTTTTCATATGGGGAATGGCTTTTATTTTTTTTTATAAATTTAAACCCATTCTTTATATATTTTTGGAATTAGTGTAATATCAGAGAAACTTACTGTGAATATTTCCCCTTATTTATTTTCTAATTTTATCAGCATTGCTTTTATTCATACTTTTTTATATTTCATGTATCATCACTATCCACTTTGTTTTCTGTGATCCTTTTTATAAAATCTGAGACATAATTTTTTTCCTTCCCTTTCTAATTTCTTAAAGGTATCCTCCATGAGATCTAAGTAATATTTCCATTTGGAACTTATCTTGGCTTATAGTATGAGATGCTACCCTTTACCTAGTCTCTGCCAGATCACTTTATGATTTTCCCAGCAGTTTTTAATAAATATTGAGATTTTGCTTTATTTGTCAGAGTTGTTGGCTTTATCAAAAATTAATTTAGGTATTAGTATTTTTTGTTACATTTGCTCAATTTGTCCAGGAATAATTAATATTTCTCCAATTATTTAGCTTTGTCTTAAAAGAAACATTGTTAGCCCCCAACTGACAAAGGGCAATCACATCCCAAATGATACCCCTCACATCCCAAAAGGAACATGCCTTATTCTGCTAGAAATACTATTTAACAATAAAATTTCAAAGGCGACATGAAGATAATGAGTTCAAATATTTCTATCATTTAGCAACTAAATAGAGGAACTTTTTTCTCAGTTGCCTTTTATTTCTTCTATATTCAATGACTTCCACAAAATAGGTGAGATTTTTAACAATTTATATTGTTAACTTTAACAAATCTTTTAATGAACAAATGGATTTTAGCATTTTTATTCCATAATTACAGTTATGTGGTAGAAAGGGTCTAGAGTCAAAGGACTTGCCTACAAATACTGTGTTTGCCACTTATTTCTTCTGTAACCTTTAGGAAGACCTAATTCCTCTGGACCTTTTCCTCTATAAAATGATCAGGTTGAACTGAAAGATCTATTAATATCTCTTCTTTCTGAATATTGACAAGGCTATTTTCTTTGAAAAGCTCCACTGTTCCAATTATCAGGGGAAGAAAAACTCAAATTCTTCAGAGGGAACAATGATGGGATGAGATACAAATCTGTATATTCAATTTCTTCCAATGATTACCTATCTACACATCTAAAAAGTAGATATTTACTAATATTCAAAGAAAACTAGAATGTAAATGATTTTCAAATTATGAAAAATCATTACTTGCCATTTTCTCAGATGAAATAGTACATTTCAATATCTTGGCACATGTACTACATCTGAAGCTTTTGGATCATGAGGCCATCAAAGATTTATACTCTAGGTGCATAACTGATCCTGCTTGAAACCTACTTCTTTAAGAGGGTCCATAAAATCCTGATTGTTGAGTATGTAAGCAAAGATTCTCAAATCTCAAGGTCATAAAATAGCTATTCAGCCCCAAATGTGTTCCATATTCAATCTAGCCATCTGTCATCTCCTCCACCTCCAGCCACTTTCTATCTCTTCCTCTGAGAATTGTAATCAAGTCCATACTGGCATTGCATCAGAAAAGTCTTGCCAATTAACTCCCTTAAGATTTCATTCATTTTTCTGTGATTTTCAAACTAAAACTCCCTTCCCTGGTCTTACTCCTAAATATATGCTATTTTCTCTCTCTTAGAATGCAACCTCCTTGAGGGCAGAAGCTATCTCTCTTTTGTTCTTTTACTTCCAGTGCTTTTCACATAGTATCAGCTTTAAAATGCTAAGTATTCATCCATCCATCTACTAATTCATTCAATAATTCATTTGCCTAAGTCATTTTTTTTATTCCTTCCTATTTTCCCATAATCTATTCTCTCTTGGTATTTTTATCAAGAGTAAAAAAACCCTAATTCAATAATGATAAAAATAGTCTTATATCTTCTTTTGAATATATTTTGTGTGATATTATCAGTTGAAATGATTTTTGCATTAATACACATTTTTTTAAAATCTTGATTAGCTCCATCTCTACAGGGAAATCAGTTCTCATCAATTATGCAATAAGAAAAAAACCTTGTCTTTGGTGTTAATTTCCAATTTAGTTATATGTTCTAGGGCATTCATCAATCACAGAAATGACCCACTGAAACAGAAGTACATGTCCATATCTCCATGAATCCTAAGGAAGGAAGTGAATGCTAAAAACAAAATTAAATTAAATACAAAAGATGATCTCAATTACAAAAGTATTTTTTTTGCATTCCTTTTTGCAGAAGGTCCTATTTTCCCCATAAGAAGACAGAGTAAAGGAAAGTTGTTACCATTCCAGGATCAGATTCTATAAAAGACTTAAAGATATTGTTGCAATATAGTTAAGATTATGATTTAGTTATTTTTAAATAATGCAGAGAAAGAAGAGTTTTGTCACATGAATGTTGCACAGTCTTGGTGATTTCATTTCAGAGTTATCAATTCTAAAATCAGCAGAAGTTATCAGATATAATCTGTTTATGGGACACTTTAGTTGCCTAACATGCTGTTATAAAATCAGGTGAACAAGCCCAAGACTTAACCATTCACTTTCCTTTATAGCACATACAACAAGTGGCTTGACTGATTTTTTAAAAAATTAAATGACTTAAATTGCTCAGACATTTAGGTAATTTGAGGATGTAGTATTTAATTTCTCCTTCAGTCTGGGCTCTGTTCTCAGTGCTACTTGTCCATGAAGATGTCACTGAGATACTTAGGTGTTTAAGGAATAGTATATGTTGCCCTCTAGTGATTCAATAGGATAAGTCACATAGTTATTCCCTGCTTCTCACATTTTGGAGGAGATGGTCTCTCACTATACACAATCTGGAAACATGATTTTCTTTCACTATATTTATTCTATTTCCTTTTCTCATCCCTTCGGTCTTTTATTTATTTATTTTTAAGTGCATGAAATTTGATCTGAGCTCTGCTTGTTCACCTTTGTAAAAAAATTCTCTTCTGTAGAAACTGACTTCCTCTTTTCTATGTCTTTTCACCTTAATATCTATTAACCTGAATTTATTCGCTATTAGATTATTTATTCTCTTCAGTTTTTCCTATACTGATACAGTGACAAGTAAAATATAATATCTCATGGGAACTTCTGCGATTACAATAAAAGCACTTTTCATTTATTTCTGATTTATGTTTCCAATTACATTTGTAAACCCCTGGAAGACAAGGGATTTGATGCTATACCCTTTAGTATGTATCACAATGCCTAACATGGTACCTTACAAAGCATTTGCTCACTAGGAACTATTGAGATTAGTCCTTTTCCTCTTTGATCATTCTGCAACATTTGACAGTAATGATCATACCTTCCTCCTTTCTTACTCTTCTTCCCCTTGTTTTCCTGATACTATATTTCTATGGTTCATCTTGCTCTTTTTGTTCTCTCAAGCTGGGTGATTTCCAAAAAAACTCTATTCTTGGCCCCCCTTTTTTTTTCATTCTTTTCATTCTCTCCCTTGGGAATTTCACTCACATTCATGGCTTTGATTATCGGCTCTAAATAGAAGAGCTTCAGATCTACCTGTGAATCCACAATTACTTTCCTGAATTCTCTTTCTCCATTTTAATTGCCTTCTCGATCTCCCCATATGTATATACTCTGTCTGCTGGCACTTAACTCAATATGTATAAAATGGAACTATCATTTTTCCATTAAAATATTTTTTCCAATAATCCACATTTGTGTTTTATGATAGTACCATCCTTCCAGTAAGGGCTTGAAATCTTACTCTTAATTTCCTACTTTCCCTACCCTCATCCAATTAATTGCCAAATATGATCTATTTTAAATTCACATGATTCAAGATCTCTTCTCACTAATACCTTATAAGAGGGTATATAGGAAGAAGTTCTGGTTTTATCATCCAGAGAGATTTTAGGTTGATTCCATTTGATACTTATCTGGGTGACAATGGGCAAGCCACTTAATCTTTATTAGTTTTAATTTCCTAATGTATAGTGTAGAGTTCCTCTAGTCAGGTAAACTTATTTTCCTGAGTTCAAATGGGACCTCAAACACTAGTCACTTAGTTCTGTTTTCCTCAGTTTCCTCTTCTGTGAAATGAGTTGGAGAAGAAGATGGCAAAAAATGCAGTATCTTTGTCAAGACAATGAGATCATGAAAAATCAGACACAACTGGAAAACAGCTGAAAACACACACACACACACACCAGTATCTATTTTGATTGTTGAGATATTCCACAGTATTCATTCTACATTTTCAGTCTTTCAAATCATTCCCCATTATACACTGTACATTCTAGCTAGGCTATTCTCTAAATATTTTATATTGTCTTGCCACTATACATTTGTGTATGATATATTAAATGTGGAGTATATTCTGTCCCTTTCTCTAACTGCTGGAATCTTATGTTTCCTTTCAGGATATCCTTACTTGCTAATTGCCTCAGTGAAATCTTTCTGATTCCCTAGCCATTGACATTATCTTCATATTTCCTTATAAAACCTTATGACCATTAATTTTCCAACTTGTATCCTATCATAAATATTTGTGTATGTGTCATATCTTTCCTTCTAGATTATAAATTCCCTGAGGGTAACTGCCATCTTATGTTCTATGTTATATTCTCATTTCTAACAATTTTTCCATATCCCCACATATGGTAGGCATATAATAAATATCTGTTGAATAAAATATTAGGAAGTATCTTTTCTTAAATAATATTTGATTCAATAAATGTACACTATTATTTTACTTAGTAGATCACTTTATTTTTACTCACAAATGCAAGATTTTTCAATTAATGAATTAATCAAACAAAAACAATAAAAGTGCTTTCTTTGGCCTGTCACTTGTTAAGTTCTGGAAACACAATGACAAATATGAAAATGTCCCTCCCTTCAAGAAGCTTATATTCTACTGGGGGAAACTTTTCTGTTGCCACCTGTGCCAGTGGTTTCTAAGCCTCATTCTTAAAAAAAAATTCAGAAATGTACACAGCTTCCCGAAGGATCTAATAAAGGTAATTGTAATCATTAGAAATAATATTTTTTAAATTGTCTTTATCTTTATAGACTGTCAGAACATAGACTTTGATTTTGCTGTACTGAAAAATATATTAGGTGTACACCAACTCAAAATGTTTAGAGTAGTATTCTTCTCCAATCTTTATTCATGAGATTTCTGCAGAAGATTTCGCTCTTTAAAATATCTTTTCTTTCTACCTATCAGAGTTTCCCATATAAAACCTGTAAAGACAAATGCTATAGAACAGCAAATCTAACCTCCTTTTGAGACTTTCCTCAGAAAAAGCTGTAGCTTTTAGCCATATCTCAGCACTGAGCAGGTAAATGTATTGGGTCTAAGTCAGAAAAAATTTTTTTCTCAGAAGAACATGGGAGAATGCATGGTATGGGAAAAAAGCAGATAGACTTTTTTACTTAAATACAATATCTCCATTGATTATCATCATTTCACTTTTAGCATTTTCTTTAGAGCTGATTGGGGAAAAGAAATGGTTAAAAAAAGAAGAAAGTGAGACAAGAATAGTTAAGCTATTCAATGGCTTTCAAAACTAGGAGAGAAAAACTGAAAATTATTTTGGAGTTAATTGCAAAAGACCAATTTTTATTCGATTATATTTGGCTTTTATTCACAAGTAGGTTGAAATTTTATTATGAAAATGAAGTGGATAGGGATATTAATTGGTAAAGTTAAATTCCATGACAGATTTGGCTATGAAAGATTTGTTTTAATGCATAAAATGGGATTATAAATGAGACCATTTATATTACATATACTTATTTTTTTTTTAAGTTCACAGATTCCAAGTAAAGAACTCATGCTTTATTAGCTTCATAAATATGTGCTCTTAATTTGAGTACTCACAAACATATAACTGTGTGTCAAAAAGTTACAGATATGATGCCTGTACATTATCTTTCAAGAAATTATAAAGAAAAACTGTCCTGATCTTCTAGAACCAGAAGATAAAATAAAAATTGCAAAAATCCACTAATCATCTCCTGAAAGAGATCCCAAAATGAAAACTCCAAAGAATATTATAGCCAAATCCCAGAACTACCAGATCAAGAAGAAAATATTGCAGGCATCCAGACAGAAAAAACTCAAGTTTAGTGGATGCAGTTAGGATAACATAAGATAGATATGGAGTGAAGCAAGGTTGCCCACTATCACCATTATTATTCAATATTGTATTAGAAACACTAGCCTCTGCAATTAGAGTCGAGAAAGTGATTAAAGGAATTAGAGTAGGCAATGAGGAAACCGAACTATCACTCTTTGCAGAAGATATGGTATACCTAGAGAACCCCAGAGAATCTACTAAAGAAAGCTATTATTAAAGCTGTTTTTTTCTTCTACTAAAAAGCTATCATAATTTTAGCAAAGTAGCAGGATACAAAATAAATCCCCATAAATCCTCAGCATTTTTATACACCACCAACAAAATCCAACAGCAAGAGATACAAAGAGAAATTCCATTCAAAATAACTGTTGATAGTATAAAATATTTGGGAATCTACCTACCAAAGGAAAGTCAGGAATTATATGAGCAAAATTACAAAAAAGTTTCCACACAAATAAAGTCAGACTTAAATAATTGGAAAAACATTAAGTGCTCTTGGATAGGCCGAGCGAATATAATAAAGATGACAATACTCCCTAAACTAATCTATTTATTTAGTGCTATACCAATCAGACTTCCAAGAAAATATTTTAATGATCTAGAAAAAATAACAACAAAATTCATATGGAACAATAAAAAGTCGAGAATCTCAAGGGAATTAATGAAAAAAAAAATCAAATGAAGGTGGCCTAGCTGTACCTGATCTAAAATTATATTATAAAGCAGCAGTCACCAAAACCATTTGGTATTGGCTAAGAAATAGATTAGTTGATCAGTGGAAAAGGTTAGTTTCACAAGACAGAATAGTCAACTATAGCAATTTAGTGTTTGACAAACCCAAAGATCCTAACTTTTGGGATAAGAATTCATTATTTGATAAAAACTGCTGGGATAACTGGAAATTAGTATGGCAGAAATTAGGCAAGGACCCACACTTAACACCATATACCAAGATAAGATCAAAATGGGTCCATGACCTAGGCATAAAGAATGAGATTATAAATCAATTAGAGGAACATAGGATAGTTTATCTCTCAGACTTGTGGAGGAGGAAGAAATTTGTGACCAAAGATGAACTAGAGACCATTACCGATCACAAAATAGAAAATTTTGATTATATCAAATTAAAAAGTCTTTGCACAAACAAAACTAATGCAAACAAGATTAGAAGGGAAGCAACAAAATGGGAAAACATCTTCACAGTTAAAGGTTCTGATAAAGGCCTCATTTCCAAAATATATAGAGAGTTGACTCAAATTTATAAGAAATCAAGCCATTCTCCAATTGATAAATGGTCAAAGGATATGAACAGACAATTTTCAGAGGATGAAATTGAAACTATTACCACTCACATGAAAGAGTGTTCCAAATCATTATTGATCAGAGAAATGCAAATTAAGACAACTCTGAGATACCACTACACACCTGTCAGATTGGCTAAGATGACAGGAAAAAATAATGATGAATGTTGGAGGGGATGCGGGAAAACTGGGACACTATTGCATTGTTGGTGGAGTTGTGAACGAATCCAACCATTCTGGAGAGCAATCTGGAATTATGCCCAAAAAGTTATCAAAATGTGCATACCCTTTGATCCAGCAGTGTTTCTACTGGGCTTATACCCCAAAGAGATACTAAAGAAGGGAAAGGGACCTGTATGTGCCAAAATGTTTGTAGCAGCCCTGTTTGTAGTGGCTAGAAACTGGAAAATGAATGGATGCCCATCAATTGGAGAATGGCTGGGTAAATTGTGGTATATGAATGTTATGGAATATTATTGTTGTATAAGGAATGACCAGCAGGATGAATACAGAGAGGCTTGGAGAGACCTACATGAACTGATGCTAAGTGAAATGAGCAGAACCAATCTGACAGGTGTGTAGTGGTATCTCAGAGTTGTCTTAATTTGCATTTCTCTGATTAATAATGATTTGGAGCATATTTTCATATGTCTATAAATAGTTTCAATTTCTTCATCTGAGAATTGTCTGTTCATATCCTTTGACCACTTATCAATTGGAGAATGGTTTGATTTCTTATAAAGTAGAATCAATTCACTATATATTTTGCAAATGAGACCTTTATCAGAACCTTTGATTGTAAAGATGTTTTCCCAGTTTATTGTTTCCCTTCTAATCTTGTCTGCATTTGTTTTGTTTGTACAAAAACTTTTCAATTTGATATAATCAAAATTTTCTATTTTGTGGTCAATAGTGATCTCTAGTTCTTCTTTGGTCATAAATTCCTCCCTCTTCCACAGGTCTGAGAGGTAAACTATCCTATGCTCTTCCAATTTATTTATAATCTCATTCTTTATGCCTAGGTCATGAACCCATTTTGACCTTATCTTGGTGTATGGTGTTAAGTGTGGGTCAATGCCTAGTTTTTGCCATACTAATTTCCAATTTTCCCAGCAATTGTTGTCAAATAATGCATTCTTACCCCAGAAACGGGGGTCTTTGGGTTTGTCAAACACTATATTAATAAAGTTATTGGCTGTTTTGTCCTTGAACCTAACCTATTCCATTGATCAACTAGTCTATTTCTTAGCCAATACCAAATGGTTTTAGTAACTGCTGCTTTATAATATAATTTTAGATTTGGTACAGCTAGGCCACCTTCATTTGATTTTTTTTTTCATTAAATCCCTTGAAATTCTTGACCTTTTGTTTTTCCATATGAACTTTGTTGTTATTTTTTCTAGTTCATCAAAGTAGTTTTTTGAGAGTCTGATTGGTATAGCGCTAAATAAATAGATTAATTTAAGTAGTATTGTCATCTTTATTATATTTGCTCGCCCAATTCAATCAGTTTTTTCAAAGAAAAATGTGGTCATTCAATGAAACAGGATTTTCAAGCATTCTTGATGAAAAGCTAAGAGTTAAATGAAAAATTTGGTTTTCAAATACTGGACTTGGAGAAGTCTAACGAGGTAATCAAGAAAATGAAATCATAAGGGATTTAGTAAAGTGAATCTTTTTGCATTCCTATATGGGAGAATGATACTTGTAACTCAGAACTTTCCCATTATTAGGGCATTTACAAGAAGTATTTATAGACATAGAAAACAGATATGAGTTGAATATTAGGGAAAATATCTTTTTAACATTTTTTAGTTGCATATTCAATTCATTAATTTTTTTTTCTTTTTTTATTCAATTAAACATCTAAAGATATAAAATATCCTCTAAGAATGACTTTGGTTGCATCCTATAAATTTTGGTGTGTTTTTTCATTATTTTCATTCTTTTGAATGAAATTATCAATTGTATCTATAATTTGTTGTTTTACCCATTCGTTCTTTAGGATTATGTTATTTAGTTTCCAATTAATTTTTGGTCTATTGTTCCCTGGACTTTCATTACATATCATTTTTATTGCATCATAATCTGAAAGAGATAGATTTACTATTTCACCTATTCACAAGGTTCATCTCCCTCTCTTCTTTCTCTCAATTTTATTAGGTCTTTTTTGCCTCTCCATGAGATGTAATTTACCTCATTTTATCTCCATTTTCCTCTTCTTCCAGTACAATTCCCTTTCTATCTTTAGTTTCTTTTTTATATTATCACAATAAAATCAAATTATACTTGTACCCTCTAAATATATCCATAATAGATATACAGTTCTTAAGATTTCTTTCCTTTTTGCCTTTTTGTGCTTCTCTTGAGCTCTGAATTTGAAGATCAAATTTTCTGTTCAGCATTGGTCTTTTTATAAGAAATTAATGAAATTCACTTGTATCATTGAATATCCATCTTCTTCCCTGAAAGATAATACTTATTTTTAATGGATATTTGATTCTTGGCTGCAACCCAAGGGCCTTTGCTTTTTAGAATATCTGAGGCTAGATTCTTTGATCATTTAAAGTGGAAATTGCTAGGTCTCAGGTAATCCTGGTTGTGGCTCCTTGGCATTTGAATTTTTTCTTTCTGCCTACTTGAAATATTTTCTTCTTCATTCAAAAATTCTGAAATTTAGCTATGATATTCCTTGGAGTTTTCATTTTGGGGTCTCTTTCAGGAGGTGTTTGGTGAATTCTTTCAATGCCTATTTTACCCTTTAGTTGTAGGACATCAGGGTAGTTTTCCTTGAACGCTTTTTAAAAGATGATGTTTAAACTCTTTTTTTTTTTTCAATCAAGGTTTTCATGAAGTCCAATAATTTTTAGAATGTCTATTTTCCAGTCAGTTATTTTTCCAATAAGGTATTTTACATTTTCTTCTATTTTTTTTCAACATTTTGGTTTTGTTTGACTATTGGTGTCTCATTGAGTCATTCATTTCCATTTGTTCTATTCTATTTGTTTCCATTTTTCTATTCTATTCTATTTTGTTCCATTTATTTCCATTCTAAATTTTAGTGAATAATTTTCTTCAGTTAGCTTTTTTAGCTCCTTTTGCATTTGGCCAATTGAATTTTTATATAAGTTGTTTCAATGGATTTTTTTTTCCATTTCACAAATTCTGTTTTTCAAGAAGTTGTTTTCTTTTTCCATTTTGTCAAATCTATTTTGTAAGGAGTTTTATACTTTTCCCATTTCATCAAGTCATGAATAAATTTAATGAATGAATGGATTTAAATTTTAAAATGATTTTTTTTAATTTTGTAAGGAGTTATTTGCTTTCTCCATTTCATTAAATCTGTTTTATAAGAATTTTCTTCAGACAATTTTTGTGTTTCCTTTTCCAAACCATCTTGCAAAGTTCTCATTTTCTTTCCCTATTTTTCTTCTAATTCTCTTTTAAGATCCTTTTTTAATTTTTCCAAGGCAGCCTTGTGAGATAGGGACCAACTCATATTATCCTTTGCAGCTTCATGTGGAGATAATCTGTTTTTAGCGTCCCCAAGGTTTGAAACCTGTCTTTCTCTTTTTTTTCATAAAAACTCTCTATGATGAGAGTTATTTTTGCTTATTTTGCTCATTTAAAAAAAAAAAAGCTTGAGTTTTGCTTTTAGGACAAAAGGGAGATTGTCTAAACTTCCACTACTAGACGACAGTGGGTGTACTGGGTTGGTGCTAACTTCTGGTGCTGGGTGGGTATGACCAGGTACTGCTTTATTTTAGAGTTCAGGAGCTCACTATTTGCCTTTTGTATTTGTGTTGGATGTTTTACAGCTAATCTGCTGATCTTCTGGCTTGCAACCAGAACAGAGTAGCCAACATAGCTGTAGATTCCTCCTGGCAGATTCCCTGGGGCACAGGATCCATATCTCCCTGGATCTCTGCACTATTCTGTGCTTGTCCCCTCCCTCTGTGCCCAATTGAAGTAGACTACTTTCTGAAATCCTTCCAAAATACCTTTTGCTGGAAATTTGTTACACTTCAAATATTTATGGGTTCTATCATTCCAAAACCAATTTAAAAGCTTGATTTGGTGTTGATCTGAGGGACATCAGGAAGAGTTCACATAAAGACATTAGTCCTCTCCCCCATTTTGGCTCTGCCCCACCCCCTTTTTTGTTTACATTTAAAGGTTGTGGTCTGCTGTTAGAGCAAATGAGATTGTTCCATGTTTCCTCAATAAGTGACAGTGGCTTCATGTTGCCCTGGGGTCTGGGCTGTCAGCTTTCTTCCCATGCTAACTGAGTGTGGCTGAATCCTACTTCTTATGCTGGGGTTTATAGGGACCCACTGTTTGTCTTCTAAAGTTGCATTTGAAGTTTCACACCTTCTGAACTAGGACACAGTAGCCAACACTGCTGTATTTTGACTAAGAGCCTCCCTGTAAATTCCCCTGGACAAAAGGATCTCCTTGCCCTGGTCCTCCCTTCACTGTGCCTGTTCTGAGCCATCTTTCCTCCTCATCCCCCCACATACACCTGATTGAGACAGACCTTTTCTGAAGTTCTTCCAAAATATCGTCTACTGGAAAATTGTTATACTACAAATATTTATAGTTTCTGCCATTCCAAAAACCTGTTCAAAGGTTCAATCTGGTATTGATTCTGAGGGAAACTAGGAAGAGCTCAAAAAAAGATCTCTCTAGTCTCTGCCAACTTGGTCCTGCCTGATAATATTTTTTAAATGATATAATTGAGGGGTGAGAGAGGAATGTATTAGGAGAGAGGGAAAGGGATGTGTGGAATGGTGCAAATTATCTGTCATTAAAAAAAGAGGCAAGAAAAAGCTTTTTACAATGGAGGGGAAGAGAAGAATGGGAGGGGGAGTGAGTGAACCTTACTCATTTTGGAATTGGCTTAAAGAGGAAATATATATATATATATTCTCAATATATACACATATATTCATATATATACTCAATAAGTATATAGAATTTATCTTATCATGCAAGAAAATAAGAGGGGGATGGGATAGAAGAAGGAAGGATGTGTGATAAAAGAGAAAGCATATTGGGGAAAGGTGTGATCAGTACCAAAACATTTTTGAGGGTGAAAGATGAATGAGAATTAAGGAGGGAGAATACAGTTAGAAATAGTAATTATAAAAAGAATTTCAAAGCAAGTTTCTCTGATATGGCCTCATTTCTCAAGCAAAGAGGAAACAGAGTCAAATTTATAAAAGAGAAAGAGGAAGAACCATGCTCTAAATGATAAATTATCAAAAGATATGATCTAGGGGCAGGCAGATGATGCAGTGACCCTGGGAAAGTCACTTAACCTCAATTGCCTCAGGAAAAAAAATATGATCTGTGCCCAAAGGATTATTAAATTCATGCATATCCTTTGACTTAACAATATCACTACTAGGCATGGATAACAAAAGAGATTTTTTTAAAAAAAGGAAAATTACTTATAAAAACAAAAAATATGAAAGCAACTCTCTTTTCAGGGCAAAAAAAAATGGAAAATTAGGAGATGGTCATCAATTGGTTCAATGGCTCAATAAACTGTTATGTGTTTGTGATGGAAAATTATTGTTTTATGGGAAATAATGAACAGGATGCTCTCAGGAAAAAAAAAATGTGTTCTTCCAGGAACTCAATCTAAGCAAAATATATTGTATACAAAGTAATAGCAATGTTCTAGGATGACCAGCTATAAATGACTTTGCTGTTCACAGTAGTACAATCATCCATGACTACTCTGAAGGACTGCTGATGAAAAATCCTATCCATACCCAGAGAAGGAACTGATCATGACTGCATATATATTGAAACATATTTTCAATCTCTCTCTCTCTCTCTCTCTCTCTCTCTCTCTCTCTCTCTCTCTCTCTCTCTCACACACACACACACACACACACACACACACACACACACAAGAGAAAGAATTAAAGGAGAAGCAACTATGCACAAAGAAGCATATCATATGGAAAATGCTGTAGGGAACAGAACAAAGAATTCTTAGGAACAGAGATCAAAAAGTGGAAATGGTTGAGAGATGGTGGAGAAATGGAAATAGATTCAATGCATAAATGTAAGTAATGACTCCTAATCCTATTATTACTAGACATCTTGGAAAAAAAATATCATTTGTGCCTAATATAGGTCTAATAAGCTGCCTTAGATTTTACTTACCTCCAGTATCAGGAAAGCAAATTTCTATTATACGGCCAATGTTGAGTCTGACAAAGGGGAGGGTGGGGGGAGGGTGCAGAAAAAAGTTCCTCTACATATACATTAAATTATGTTTTTATCCAAAAAGAAAAAAATGAAAGCAGTGATCAAATGAGATTAATTTTTCAATGAATATTTATTTTCCCATATGTATATTAAGAAAGTTCATTTGTGATTTATAAATTCCTAGGATTTTTTTTTTGAGGGCAGGCGCGCGCGCGTGTGTGTGTGTGTGTGTGTGTGTGTGTGTGTGTGTGTGTGTTTATTTTGGAAAGAAGGAGAGCCATTATTCTATTCACAGCAGTGCAGCAAATGTTGGTGTGAGTACTACTGTGAATAATGAAAAAAGGATTCCAGCCAATTAAAACCCATTGACTTAGAGCAGCCTCATTAGTCCCCTTCATAGTAGAGATTTCTGGACAGTGGTCCTAGTTATCTGTAAGGTAGTTGCCCTTTCATCTTCTGGATTATATGCTTCAAGATTCTTATCATGTGATTCAATATCAAACTGAACAAATTTCAGTCAAGAAAATTCTGCTTTCTACCCCAAGATTCTAAGAGATATATTCAGAGGGGATAATGACAATAATTAATAATAATAATAATTTATACAGTGTCTGAAAATTTATAAATTGGTTTCTCACCGGGATGCAGTTATGTATAGTAGGGTTAGGAATAGTCTTTCTATATTTCTCAGGGGAAGAAAAGGAAAGCTGTGATTCTTCCACTCACACATAAAATCTCCACAGGGTTTCAATTAGAAAATTCTATGATCCTAATTCTCAGCAAAATCCTGGCAACTGCTAGAACTGTTCCACATTTTAATTCAAAGCACTAGTGTCCTACAGAAAGAAAATAAAGGATACTTAGGAAGGCATCAGGATAAGCTAGTATAGCAGATGCCAGAATCAGTGTCAAAAGACACGATAGTAATTTCTGCCTGACTCACTGGGTTATAATTATAAGACAAATAACCTTTAGAGGATGAAAGAAACCTCTAAAGGTCATTTATTCCAATCCTTTCATTTTACAAATGAGGCTCAACTGGGTTAAGTGGGATTCCCAAAGGCATGAGGTACAACTGAGATCTGGTCCATAAAGGCATAGCCTGAGCATCAATGGGATTCAGGTTGTGCCTCCTGTTTTTTTTTTTTTTTTTCCTACTGAACTAAATCATGTAACCTCTTACTACTATCTATCCTTTATTTTTTAAATGTCAATAATTGAGAATATGAGCTGCTTAACAACCAAGCCTATGTGACTGGCACTGTGCTAAATGCTACAGATACAAAGAAAAGAATAAAGAGTCCCAGATCTCAAGGAATTCACAATTTTTTTTTTCATTTTTGTTTTTTATTCTTTGTTTTCCTGAACCTAGCTTCAATTCATAATAATAATATTTAATGTTTACATAGATCTTCCATATGATATAATGGATATTACTATGTGGCAGGCATTGCACTATGTACTTTATAATATTGTCTCATTTGATCCTCACATCAATGTTGGGAGATAGGTGCTATCATTATTCCCATTTTGCAAATGAGGAAATTGATGCAAGAAGACTTTAAAGTCACTCACCTAGGGTCCTAGCAGCATGTATCTGAAGTTGATGACTTCCAATCCAGCACTATCTCCACTGAATCATAAGGTTAACTTAAATTGAATTCAAGACAAGGGATTATATTCACCATTTCAATATTCAATTAGCATTTAATACGAGTAAGACATTCCGGGGGACACAGAGTTGAACAAGATGTAGTCCTAACTTTCAGGAAGCATATGTTCAAAAAAAGTCAGGGAAGCAAAATGCACAAAAATACATACAATTCAAGTTGATATGCAATAAAATTCATAAGAAAGATCAAAACAAAGCATTATGGGGGATTGTCGGGGGCCCTGGACCTGGCTCCTTTGTGCCAGGACTCATCCTAACCCAGGATTCCT
Source organism: Antechinus flavipes (assembly GCF_016432865.1). NCBI lineage: Eukaryota > Metazoa > Chordata > Mammalia > Dasyuromorphia > Dasyuridae > Antechinus > Antechinus flavipes. Next base: position 51,280,244 of record NC_067403.1, read on the forward strand.
TGATTACCACGCTGAAGTGGTGGAACCTGCCCCGTGGCAGGGGAGGCACAGAAAAGATGGGCTCCTCCTTCGGGGAGGGATTGGGGAGGAGTCCCTGCCCCTCTAGATGAATTACAGGTGGAGGGAAAAGGACTATAAAAGGAATGGACTTGGTCTGGCTTGCGGGAGACACCGCTGACTTGTAATATCAATAAACATCGTTGCGTCTATCCACCTCGGCTCCTCTGTCTGGTGTTTCCCTCCTCACGTCTCCACCAGGAGGGCCGGAGACGTCCGAAGCCCTGTCCGGCTTGGGGAAGCTGGAAGAGGCAGTCTCTGATTAAGGTTCCCAGTGACTAGGTCTCGGCCGCTGACAGGGGATATTTTAAAATAATACACTAACAAATCCCTATGATTATTTTTTTAAAAGATGCTACAGAATTAAATTATATCAGTCTGATATAGCATCATTTATAATGATAATGAATGTAGTACTGTGAATATTATTTTTGAAATGTATTGTTTATACTTTATGACAATACATACATTCCCAGACACTCAAATTCAACTTGGATTTTAATAACAATTGCATTATATTCCTTATCTTCTAATTTAATCTTATGTATTGTACTATAGCAACATGTTTCAAAATTTTATTTTATAATATTTTGAATGATTGACATAAATTAAGAAATACCTCCATGGAGAAAAATATCTATTAAATGTATGTTTGTTCATATCTATGCACATTAAAAGTAAAATAATGGCACTTTCATTTAAAAAAGGGATCTACTGAAAGCTATGAATTTCTCAAATCTCACTTTAAAGTTCACATGTGTGAAGGGAGTGTAGTACCAAAGAAAATATTCCGTACTTGAAGTAGAAGGAGCTATCTTCAAATCCAGAACATTAAGGCAACAGTTCAGTGGGGCATAGGTGACTCAATGATATGCTGAATTTCCAATTTTAAAAGCAAGAAAAATCTGGTTCCACCCTGACTCAAAAAATCTCTAGTTCTATGACACTGGGCAGGTCTTTTATTCAGTATTCAGGTATTCAGTTTTCTTATCTATAAAATGGTATAAGACTGGCATGCAACTCGCAAGATTATTGTGACGTTTAAAGGAAAAATAATGTGAAGTATTTAATATTAAAGTGTTATATAAATATATATAAAGTTACTATTACTCCTACTACTGTTACTAATATTACTGCTGCCCCAACTAGTAACAACAATAAATCTTAGGTTCTTGAGAATTACTACAAATTTATTTTTTCAACTCTAAAATTGTAAAATGAAGGGGTTTTACTAATTGGCCTCCAGGATCCAATTAAACATATTCATCTGGTTAAATAAAGCTCCAGCTGACATTTATTATGAAATGCTATCTATGAGATTGACAAAACTTTATTGTTCAAAATAGAAACATCTATTTGATTACTCATTAATAACAATAGAGGAATAGCTAGATGGTAGCGTAATATCTAGATGGTACAGCGAATAGAGGGCCAACCCTGAAGTCAGGAAGACCCGAGTTCAAATGTGATCTCAAACATTTAATATGTCCTAGCTGTGCGACCCTGGGCAAGTCACTTAATCCAAATTGCCTGGCCAAAAGAAAAAAAAATTGAAATAACAACAAAAAATTACAGTAGAAAATGAAGAGAAAAATCTATATATACATTTTAGGTAAATTGCCAAACATTAAAATCTTGCTTCCTTGTCAAAATGGAGAAAAGTATGGAAGAGATTGTTTAACTAAAGATAGGGTTGCCAAGATGTTACAATACATGATTCAAATGTAGGAATAATTTATTTTCCATATTCAGGGATAATGATATCAATGATGGAAAGGAAGGAGAATTTATATTGTGCCTGTCATGTGTCAGGCATTGGGCTAAGTGATTTTTACAAATATTATCTTATTTTATCAACACAATAACTCCACAAGGTAGGTACTTTTATTGTCCCCATTTTACAGTTGAAGAAACTGAGTCAGAGAGCAATTATGTGGCTTGCCAAGTGTCACACAACTAGTAAGTCATATGTGAACACAAGCCTTCCTGACTCTAAGTCCAGTCTTTATCTACTCTCAGCCTTTTTCTAGTCCCGTGCATTTTTATAATTTAACATTTGTTATAAATGACTTAGATAAAAAGCATAGATGAAATATTTTTTAAATTTGCAGATAGCACTGATCTGAAAAAAAAGAGATAGCATTTTTGGATTATACATACATGAATTTATAAGATTCTCAAAACTGAAAGATTAGGCCATGTGATATAAGTTAAAGCACAATCAAAAAATATTTCAAAGTACCTTTGTATTAGGACTTAGGCACTAAGAGAAAAAGATGAAAACAGCCCCTGCTATCTAAAAATCTTAGCTGAAGAAGACAATGTATAAATAAAAAATATACATATAATTTTTTGGGGAAAGGTATTGGTAACTGTGTTATCAGGAAAAGCTTGATCAGGTGAATATGGGAACAGCAAGACAAACTGTTTGGCTAGAATATCATCTACATGGAGGAAAGTGATGTGAAACAAGACAGGAAAGGTGGAATGGATCCAGAGTTTGAAGGCTTTAAATGGCAAAGAGAACTGGTATTTAGTCCTGGAAGTAACAAGGAGTGACTGGAATTTACTGAATTGGGGCCATTGCATTTTATGAAAATCAGTTTGGCAGCTGTGAGAAGGCTTAGATTGGAGAAACTTGAGGCAGAAAAGCCAATTAGGAGGGCTGATGAGGGCCTGAAAATGAGTGGTGGTTATAGGAATAGAAAGAGGAGGGTGGCTAAGAAAGCTCTTTTGAATGTAGAAATGACAAGGTTTGGCAATTGAGTGGATAGCTGGAGAGTGATAATGGTAAAGACTTTCTCTTGGGTACAATAAATGAACTTCACAAGTACAAAATGGGAGAAGCATGGCTAGACAGCAATTTATGTCAAAATGATCTGTGAATTTTAGTGGCCTGGGAGATCAATATGAGTCAGGAAAGTGATATAGCAGTCAAGAAAGTGAACTTGATCTCAGGCTACATTAAGAGACATATGGTCTCCAGGAATAAGAAGAGAGAACTGCTCCATTCAGCCCTGATAAACCCTATTTGGGGGGCTCTGTTCAAGTACAAGTATCATATTTTAGGGAAGAAAAGGAAAAACTGGTACTGACCAAGATCTTGTTTGGCCAAGGTATCAAGCCCACTTCCCAGGCCAGCATACTACTAAACTATATTATTACATTTATTGAGAAATATTTGACAAATAAAAATACAATAAAATGAGTAACATTTTAAAATGATATCAAAATCCTGTTCATAGGATTCTTTATGTATGGATTAATGGCCCCATTTCTATTTGTGGATAGTACTATTATAAGTTATAATACTTTAGGGCCAAATGAAGTGGCTCACAGATGTGAAAACAGACTCCTTAAAGAGACCTGTTTAAATAGTGATTGTGAAGTAACAGCTACAAATCCTCTGGGTTATCATGCTTGTGGGGTGAGGTGCAAGAAATCTCGAGTGTCCCATGATGACTCTAGAGAGCCAGTCAACTGGCTCTTTAGTCAGATTTCTCACAGCAAAACCAGGTGTAGTCTTATATACTGACATGTCCCATCCATCCAAGATGGCTCTCTCCTTTTAAACCCTTGAGTAAACAATTTCTTTATTAGATTACAGACAGAATCTCAGATAATCTCCTGAAGTATTACAAGATTTTATGTTATCATATGTGTATGAAACATAGATTTAGGGACATGATGATTTTACCAGCTTGTGCCAGATAAGATGTCCAACTATTCTGTGCTTCATGAGTTAGGTGAAATAAACAGGAAAGAAAACTGGATTCTTGATAAACAACTTGGTTGAAGTTTCCTTAGTGACAAAAAGCAAGCCCAGAGTTGAAAAATATCCAATTTATACATTTCTGTCAAGTGGTCATCTAACATCTGCTTGAAGACCTCCAGAATGGAGCCATTTTATTTCAGTCAGGCAGCTAGATGGTTCAATGTATAATGATGAATTTGACATCAGGAACACCTGAATTCAAATCCCGTCTCAGCCATTTACTAGTGATGTGAGCTGAGAAAGTCCCTTATATTCTCTTAACCTCCATTTATTCATCTATATAATATGAATAATAATAATGATATCTACCTGACAAATTTACTATGAGAATATAATGAGAATATATACATGCACACATGTATGTATGTGTGGATAAATGCTAGCTACTAGCTTTTGAATAACTTTAGTTATTAACTTTTTTCCATACAAAAGATTGAATTTATCTAATTATAGCCTCTACCAGTTGGTTTTATGTGACTATAGAGACCTCCTAACAAAAAAGTTCCACATAATAGAATCTGACATAATATTATCAAAGCATATTCATTATTCTTGTCAGGATTCAAACAACTTTCAAGTTATAAGAGAGAAGAGAATGTAGCAGGTCCCATGACTACAATAAGTAGAGGAATAGATCAATACCAGGCTTTTCAATCCAGAATCTAAGAGATACCAAAGGTAAAAAGTTGCTTTCATATACTTTAGCAAAATAGCCCACAAAAGTAGAGTAGAATAATGCAAGAGCAAAGGTAGAATGACAGACCAAGTTCAAAGCAAAGGACCAACAGACTGGCATTTGGGAATTTTAAAAGAAATCTTGATCTTGAGTAATGACCTTGCTGTGATTTGTTAAGATTAAAAACCCCAACTACTATATTTTTAAAGCAAAACTATGTTGTATCCACTTGGTGTCTTAAATGGTCCATTACTATGGAAAACTACATATGACTTCTTTTCTCTAAAATAGAAAATAACAAGGTTCAGATTGGTGCTAGACACTTTCCAGAAACTTACTGGGAAACTCCAGAGTCAAAAACCCTGCACATTTTATCGTGGAAGACAAATGATTCTTCCTATTTTGTGTCATTACAAGATTACAGATTACAAATGAGGACTTGTCAGGATTATCTGGAAAAAGGATATGGACAAGAAAGATTATTCTTTTTGTTGTTGCCTTACCATGGATGATGTCCATTAGGTGTAAACTAAATTAAACCCCAGATGATATGCTTTTAGAGGTAAAAAAAAAAAAAAGGCCTCAATGTGCAAAATAGTATTTGCTTCCAGTTTGATATAGCATACATATCACCTATATAAGGTAACTGTAACCTCCATTATTTCACACTAACAACTGATATATCATAATCAAAGTCAACCATAAAGTCAACAGCCTCTATCATTCCAGAAAGTCTATCTAGAAAATAATGCATTTTGCTTAAAGAGAATAATATGCTAATATACTATACTCTTAATATACTAACAGCAGTAGCCATTATTAAATGAGCATGAATTGGTTCATAAGATTTAATGAAGAAAATCTGTAACTTTATATTTGGGAAATCCTTGGAATGGATTAGCTTTCAAAGAAAATAAGCATAATGACCAAGTAGGAATTCATAATAAGCAGATACAAGCATGAAAGCACTGAGGCTAGATGCTCAATAAAAGGGGAGAGATGGGATAGGAACAAGAAATTTAAGGAGATGCCAAAAATCTACTATATTTTCCCTAGCTTTCAATTTGAGCTAGGGTTGATTTTTATCCAATCATACAAGTTTCCTAGGATTGGAACACTTTCAAAATCAATTGTTTTCAACTGTATGATCTTCATCTTAAACAGGAAGATCATAGTTTACTCTTGGGAACACCAGATAGAGGATTAAAACTATGCGACAGTCAGGAAATAATATCATTTGCATCTTTTCAAGATCAAAATTGATAATCAGTTTCAGTAAATTATTGTAAATAAATGATACATAGAACATTAAACTTTAATTATAACACATACTTAACTGGTGTGGGAATACATATTTTAATAAAAACAAATTTACTCATATTAATATGAAAAGAATACAGTTAACTAAAAATAAATATGACTCTTCTCTGCCTTAGCATTCACCAGAGCACCAACATTGAGTGAGGAAGATATCCCATAGGGGAGTGGGAATTCTGCCAAATCTCAGAAAAACTAAAACCTCATAGTCTGAGTTTTTTATGTCTCAAATGACAAGGAAACCATGCCATTAGAATAATCAGTCTCTGGATCAATTGAATCTTGACAATTACCTTTCCTTTGTGTTAAATAATACTTTTTCATTGCCATCATGGAGGTAACTGGGACAATTATAGAATACTACTTATTAAAATTCTGCCTTGCAATAGAAAAAATGTCAAAGAAGTTGCTTTCACCATAATTCCTCTGCCACAACAAACTGAAAACATGAATACATATACCAGATATCTTGTCAAGTTGTGCAAATGAAAGAGAAGTCAGAAACATTTCCAAATAGCATAAAAACTTCTGAAATTATTCCCAATATAAAAGGCATAATGAGTGTAAATAGTTTGATAGGTTTGTGTTTTAAGTTTTGACTAGGTGGCTTCTAGGTAGGTCATTAAAAACAATAACTCAGTCTTAACCCTTCACTCCTCATAAGAGATGGAAAATACTGATTTTGTCTATTCCAGAAATTAGACACAACTACAGCAAAAATGAGGGAGGGGCAAACAGAAAGCTCTTTAGAATGGAAAAATCTTTTCTGCCTGAGAGATACTTCACTTTTTCATGAATTCTCTTTATTCCAGTCTATCAAATTTATAGAAAATAGAAACCTGATAAGACCCACACCCACATCTTCAGCAAGGCTTTGGGACTTGTTCAGGAAAAACAACATATATGTTATGTTAGGGGAAGGGAGAAACATACAATAAAGATGAGAAAAGTTATTAGAAATAGGATAAAAAGATAAAGGACAAAATGACCAAGATATCCTTAGTATAAGCCCAAAACAGTTTAGCCAATAACAAGGTTCATAAAGATAATAGGCGAAAAAAGCAAGATTCTTTTAAAATCCAGAATACAATGGTTACATTTGTTGATTTTGAAGAAAGCCAACAAAGAAAGAAAATAATAAAGAAGAGTGAGTGGAGGGGAAAATGTGAATTTCGTGAAGATGATGGAAAAAACAGCAAAGCACTCCAGAAAAGAAAAAAAAAAAAAGGAAGGGAGGGCTTTTTTTTTTTCATTTAAACATTATTTTCTTTTTTTCTAATTACATGTAAAGATAGTTCGCAACACTCATTTTTCATATGATTTTGAGCTCCAAATCTGTCTCCCTCTGTTTTTTCCCTTCCTTTTCCCCAAGATAGGAAGCAATCTAATATAGATTATATATGCATATATGTGTGTAGGGGCGGATGTATAGTCACATTAAGATATTTTCACATTAGTCAAGTTGTGAAAGAAGAATCATAACAAAAGGGAAAAAACCATAAGAGGAAAAAAGTTAAAATAGTATGCTCTGATTTGCATTCACTCTCCATAATTATTTCTCTGGATGTGGATAGCACTTTCCAACATGAGTCTTTTGGAATTATCTTGGATCACCATATTGCTGAGAAAAACTAAATCTATTATAGTTGATTATCACATAATATTGTTATTACTATGTTCAATAGTCTCCTGGTTCTCCTTATTTCACTTAGCATCAATTCATATCTTTCCAAGTTATTTTTTTTCTGAAATCTACCTGCTCAACATTTCTTATAGAAAAATAGTATTCTATTATATTCATATACCACAACTTGTTCAGCTATTCCCCAATTGACAATCATTCTGTCAATGTTAAATTATTTGCCAACATAAATAGAACTGTTATAAATATTTTTGTAAATGTGGATCCTTTCCCCTTTTTAGTAATCTCTTTGGGATATAGAACTACTAGTGATATTGCTAGATAAAGGGAATATAAACTTTTATAGCCCTTTAAGAATAGTTCCAAATTGCTCTCCAGAATAATTAGATCAGCTCACAACTCCACTAAAAATGAATTAGTGTTCCAATGGAGGAGTGCATGAAGAAGAGTTTTTGTATTCCACAGCTCTATTTTCTAAAAGGACCCAAAAATAAAAACAGAACAAGAGATTAGTATTCATAATGTCTAAATGAGAATACAAATAAAAAAGGAGAAATTAAATGAACACTACTTCTAAATGTATTTTAAACCACATTTTAATATTAGTAGGAAGGAGAAGTGAATAAAATTTAAAAATTGAATATTAATTAAATTTGAAGAAATTAGGTGAAGGCAAACAATGAATGTGTAACATGAGGTGGAGATTAGGCTGGAAGACTCAATTAGGAGCAAGTTAATGCAAGCCAAACAATTCAAAAGTATAGAGTACTAATCTAGAAACAGATGAAAATGCAAACAAAAATAAATAGCATTATAATAATAATAGAATTCATATAGCACTTTGAAGTTTGCAAAGCATTGTTAGTTTTATCTCACTGAGGAAAAATAAGCCTAACAATCATATCTTATATTTTATTTACAATCCAACACAATGAAAAAATAGTGTGAGGGAACATCCATGATTTTCTACATACAAGAAACATGAGATAAAGTTAGGACAAGTAAGAGAAACTGAAAAAAAATTTAATCCATACCTGACAATTCAAAAACAAAAACAAAAATCCTAGAGTTGTGACTATGCTATCAAAAAACAATGAACAAAAATTTATTGTCAAGAGGAATAAGCAGGATAAAGGTATTGAAGTTAAAAGTATTAAGCAATAAAATAAAAATATTGAGCAAAAATAGGTTTTATAACAAATAACAATGTATCTAAATTCATAAATGAAAATAACTTATTTTAAAGACACAAATCTTAATAATGGACATTAATCTTCTACAATCAGACGTATAAATTCAATAGGAATATAACTCAGTGGAACTTTTTTTTTAAGAGTATACTGTTGGAGAATTTAGATTTTAAAATTCAAGGTGTCTTCTAAAAATGAATATTAATATATGCATTTATCTGAATGACATAGTATTTTTTTAAAGAAAGATCATTGCTTGAGTATAAAGATCATATAAAATTTGACAAATACTCAACAAATACAATTTTGAAAAGACTAAAGAAAAACTATAGACTCAAACAAAGATTTTATAATGGCAGCCTGAATAATCACAGTAAATCATAGAAACAAAATGAAAGAAAATGATTATGACAAAACATGCTAACATTTTGGAAATGCATTTCAAGCTGTTGAGGGTGGGGCACAGAAATATATCTCTGAATAATATATTTTAGCCAAATGTAAAAGAAATATTTAGTGAATTGAAAATGCACTTTTTAAAATTAGCAAACGAACAAATTAACAAATCCAAAATAAGTAAAGAAGAAAAAATCTTGAGAATTGGCAAAAAAATAAACAACAGAGGGAGAAAAACATAGAAGTGATAAAACTAAAACCCTTTCTTTGAAATCATGAGCAAAATCAATGGATATTTAAGTTATCCAACAATAAAAAAAAATAAATAAATCACTAAAGTAAAAAAAATTAATATAAAAAATTTGCAACAAAGAATAGTTATCAAAATTTCCGACATAATGTATACTTGCAAAAGCAAGACTTAAAAGGAAATAATTTAAAATGATATTAAATCATATAACAGATAGATATCACACAAAAAAACACTTAAGAAGTAAAATTTGAATACTGAAAATGAACAATAAAGGAAAAGAAACACTTCCTTAAAAATCTACTAATAAAATATATGATGTAATATTAACATACCTTTATGTAGAGAGCTGAAACTCTGAAAAAAATGTGCTTGAATCAGACAACCAAGCACTTAAGGCTAATTACCTAATTGATGTGAGACAATGACTATTAGCATATGTTTTGGATAAATGGCTCTTCTCACTGTTGGGTGAGGGATGAATATTTGGTGTTAAGATAATCATTGGCAAGGATTGGAGGGCAGAGAGAGGGAGGGGCCAGAGAGTCACATTGACACTGGATGAGTGGGAGAGAGGCTGGTGGCTCTGGATTCGAGAATCCCAGATTCTCTTTGGCTGTCTCTTTCACTTATCCCCCTAAGGACCAAGGACTTTGATTTATGTTGACTCTGGTTGACCCTGAAGCCTTCCAGAGAGCTAGCTTGTACTTCACAATTAGTGCCCAATGTGGGGCAAGGAACCTAATTTCACTGAAGAAGTCCCTGTGACTAGGAAATAGGGTGAGTATTTTAATAGATAAAGAGGGAACTTACCTTGTTAAGAGCTAAACTAGTAACTTTCATTCTTTAGCTGAAATGGAGCAGATGTTAGGAAAAAACCCAGAGGGAGCTCTAACAGGAAGCATATTCAGACTGATAACAAGACAGGGTTTAATTGTAATTTGGGAGCAGACTGATGGACTCATGGATACATTAGAATGCACGACCCCTTGGTTCTTCAAAGAAGAAGAAATAGAGGCAGATAATTGGAAAGTAGTAGGAGATCAATTATGTGAATATTACAATGATAAAGGTCTGATTCAATTTCTAAAGAAACATTCTATATGTACAACTTAATACAATTGGCCTTAAAGAATCCCACAAGTTCTAGAAAAAAAAGAAAAGTTTTAAGAACAGCCAGATGAGGAAGTGTGAGGAGAAAGAGGAAGAGAAGGGAGAGGTTAATGGAAATATTGTCAGAGGGAGTGAATGTAATGATTCTCACTCTCAGTCCAGCTTCAGCTTCAACTCTGCCTACACCCCAGCAGGATCTTGACCCTCTCCATCAACTTCACCTTCCTGGGTGGAGGGAGGAGGAAGAGTGGGAAGGTCAGTGATATCATCAGCACCTCCCTCTTCCCCCTCCCCTCTCCCCTTCCCCACCCCCCACACCCCCCCAGCAATCACTCCCTCCTATGACTCGATTGCAAAAGGCACTATTTAAAGTCAAAGAGGAAGGGCAGCATACAGCTGATATGAGAATAGAAATGTATCTTGTGATTGAACAGCTTAACTCTTCAGGTCAAAGAAGGAGAAGATGCATTCCTTTTAATCTAAAAATTATCAAAGATCTGATAAAGGCTTGCACTTGCACTCTTTATGGGGCTACATCATCATATGTTAAGATCTTATTACAGAATTTGGCTTATGAAATTTTAACCCCTACTGACTGGAAATCTATAGCAAGGACATGCTTCGAACCTGGACAAAACTTGTTGTGGCTTTCTGAATATAGTGAGCTCTGTAGGATACAAGCCCAAGTAAATAGGAAAACTGGAGTCAATACTCCAATCACCTGTGACCAACTAAAGGGTGTAAGTTCTTATGCAGACACTTCAGCACAGATTAATTACCCCATAGCGGCATATGAACAAATTGATTCCGCTGCTATCAAAGCATGGGGTTTTATCCCAGGTAAACAGGACAGAGGAGAGGCCTTCACGAAAATAGCACAAGGGCCAAATGAACCCTTTGCTGATTTTGTGGAATGTCTTCAGACAGCTATCATATGAACTAATGGTGAAAATACAGAAACAGATATTTTGATAAGGCAACTTGCTAAAGAAAATGCTAATGAGGTTTGTGGAAGAATTATCCTAGAACTACACAAGGATGCTCCTTTAGAAGAGATCATAAGACACTGTGCCACAGTGGGCACAAATGCCTTTTATAGCCAGGCTATGATGCAGGCTTCCCAAGATCCAAACATGGGAAGACAGAGTCCCTTTTCACAAGGGACTTCCAGAGAGACTCGTCAATGCTTTCAATGTGGTAAGGGAGGACATTGGAAAGCTCAATGTTGGCATAGAGACAGAGTGAGAAAACAGGGTGGGAGAACAAGACCCAAAACCCCATGTCCAAAATACAACAGAGGTTTCCATTGGACATCAGAATGTAGACTGATTCAGGGAAACGGGATGAGGGGCCCAGCCCTTGGGCCCAAAAAAAAAAATTCTTGGGGCATGATGGCACCCAATGCTACACCCAGAGAGCCTTTAGAAGTTCAATACCCCGACATGACCAATGAGCCAAGAAGCAATCTGATGGGAGAAAGGGAATACACAATTAATCAGCCAGGAAGCAACCTGATAGGAGAAAGGGATTACAATTGGGGAGAATAGAGTTGTATGCAGCTGGGACTATTGAGATGCCCCCTGGAGAGGTAAAATCTATTCCTCTCCAGCCTATGGATCCCTTGCCTCCAGGCCCAGTAGGCTTGACCATTTTACCTCCTGAGAGTACTTACAAAACAGTGTCCATCCATACACTGATGTGGGAAACTGGGAAATATGTAGATAATATTCCAGTCACTAATACAGGTAGACAATGTGTGACTTATCACCCAGGAGAAGTAATAGTATCAAGTTTATTGATACAGACTCCAAATAGGCAATCTGGTGATAGTTGCCCAGATTCTGACTCCAAGCAACAGAATCCAGGAATATTCTGGACTGCAGCAGTTACAGTTGACTGTCCTATGCTCACTATCTGTATAAAGGGTTTACCATTAGAAGAAGGTCTACCTGTGTAGACACAGGTGCAGATCATGCAGTCATTAGAGGTACCAGCTGGCCCAGTCACTGGCCAAAGATTAAGGCAGACACCTACATGTCTGGCATAGGAGGATCAATAGCAGCTGAAGTTAGTGCTACCCTTTTGAGATGGACATTTGGAAGTGAAACTGGAGTTTTTATTCCTTTTATAGTTGAAAAAATCCCTATCAATTTGTGGAGAAGAGACATTTTACAATTAGGATTACAAATGAGTACTTCGGTTTTTTAGGCAGGGCTGCTGTTGAAAGCCTGCCAACACTTTCACCTGTTCCTATTCAATGGAAAACTGGTACACCAGTGTGGATAGAACAGTGGCCCTTAGCTAGTGATAAAATTCAGGCCTTATTAGATATAGTCCAGGAGCAACTTACAACCTTCTCTAAAGTCCTTGGAATTCCCCTGTATTTGTTGTAAGAAAGAAATCTGGAAAATGGAGGATGTTGACTGATTTAAGAAAAGTAACTGAACAGATGGAAACTATGGGAACTCTTCAACCTGGACTTCCATCTTCTACTCAATTTCCTAGAGAATGGCCTCTTTGGATTATAGACATTAAGGATTGTTTCTATTCTATCCCTCTAGATAAGGGGGATATGAAAAGATTTATCTTTTCAGTGCCCAGTGTTAACTTAGCCATGCCTTATAAAAGATATGAATGGACAGTTTTGCCACAGGGAATGAAAAACAGCCCTACTATGTGTCAAATGTATGTTGCTGCTGCTCTTACTCCAGTAAGAAAAGCATTTCCAAAAGTAATGTTATTACATTACATGGATGATATATTGGGAAGTGTACCCGAGGAACAAATGTGAGAAGCATGTCTACAAAAGACCATAAAAACACTAAGGTACTACAAACTGCACATAGCTCCAGAAAAAAATTCAAAGACATGCTCTTTTTCAATATTTAGGATATGAAGTATACCCTAAGGTGCTTACAATACAAAAACTGTCCTTAAGAACAGAGAAGCTAAACACTTTAAATGACTTTTAGAAATTGATAGGAGATATCCAATAGATGCATCCAGTGTTAGGCTTGACTACTTATCAATTGCACCTATTGTGTGACATTTTAAAGGGAGACAGTGCTTTAAACTCACCACACCAGCTTACAAAAGAAGCTCAAGAGGATTTGAGAGAAGTTGAACTGGCTTTATCCAATGTGTTTGAAAGAGTCACTCAAAAACCCTTGGAAATATCAGTTTTTGCCACAAAAGAGGCACCCACAGCAGTCCTTCATCAAGGAGATAGTATATACAGTGGGTGAACCTCCCAGCACAACCAGAACAAAGCCTTACTCCTAACCCAGTGCTTGTGGCTAGTATTTTATTAAAGGCCAATAAGCGAGCAGTACAATTACTTGGGATAAGACCTGACAATATATACACCTTTTATACTAATGCACAAATTATTGCTGTGAAACCACCCCAGAGTGGCAAATTTTACTGGCCACGGCTCCAAATTTTATATATATGTCTCCATTAAAGATAACCAGACTATTACATAATTGGCAATAGATTCTTGAAGATACTCTTGGGACTTAACTATAGAGTAGTTAGAACTCCTTTTCAGTCCACTCAGCAGAATGAATTGTATGCAATCATTCTAGCTCTTATTATCCAGGAGATATAAATATAATATCTGATTCAGCCTATTCAGTAGGTGTGGTATAAAGAATTACCACAGCCCAAATAAAATTTGTAGCTTCCAATATATATCAGCTTTTTTAAGGAACTTCAAGAGCAAGTGAGAAAGCATCCAGGTATGATTTATATTTTGTATGTCTACTCTCATAGTGGACTTCCAGGTCCTATTTTTGATTGGTAATTAAAAGACAGATAGCCTTCTAACTATGTTGGTCAATCCTCCTTTATTCCAAGAAGCCCAGGGATCTCATTCTAAATATCATCAGGCTGCTGGAGCTTTACATTTACAATTTGGAGTAACAAGAGAGGAACCAGGAACATAAAAAAGCCTGTACAGCTTGCCTTCCTTTTCATGCTTCTATGCTCCCTCCAGGGAAGAACTGTTGTGGTTTGAGACCCAATGAAATCTGGCAAATGGATGTAACCCATTATAAATCTTTTGGTCGCCTGTCTTTTCCATGTTGTAGTAGATACCTTTTCAGGATTCACTTTTGCAATACCAGCAGCAAAAGAGACAGTCCGAATGGTCACTGATTTCCTTATATAAGCTTTTGCAATTATGGGTGTGCCACAAGCAATAAAACAGACAATGGACCAGCATATACTTCTAAACATTTTGCACACTTTTGTGCACAGTATAAGACTTTGCACACTACTGTGTATAATCCTCAAGGACAGGCAATAGTAGAGAGGAGAAACAGAGGCGTTAAGACACTCCTTCAAAAACAAAAAACAGGGGGTGGGGGAGCCATAGGTAACCCTAGAGAACATCTAAATTTAGCTCTTTATACTATTAACTTCTTAATTTTTGACAAAGATGCACTGGTTCTGGCAGACAGGTTTTATAACCCAACAGAAGGGCAGTGTCCAGTGCGAGCAGCTCCACTATCTTTAGATAATTGCCAGGTGATGTGGAGAGACCCAGAAAGTGGTGAATGAAAGGGACCAGAGAGGTTAACAGACATCAAACATTGTTAATGAGATTGATGTAGAACTTCAAAACCCTCAAGAATCATTGGAATCCCTGAGACATGATAAGACTATTGCAGGACTTCAAAATCTGCAGGAATCATTAGATTCCCTAACACATAAAAAGACTGTTGCATGACTTCAAAAACTTATAGGGATTATTGGATTCCCTGACACATGAAGTAATGGACTATAGATTGGTTTTGGACTATCTCTTGGCTGCTGAAGAAAGTATATGTGTGACTGTTGTTTACATACCCTCCTAGGACTTCTGGAAATCTTTTACAAAACCATGTTGATTCATATTGTTTATTATATCGCTACTTGTATGTACAATTCATGTTTGTTACACCACAGACCCTGCACTGACTGTGGGGAGAGTCATCACTAATAGCCTGTACATTATTGCTATGTGCTTGTGTAATACCTTCCATGCTGATAGGTGTGTGCTTGTTTCTAGTAAGACCCTTCATTCCAGAAACCCACTAACAATATCTGGCTTGACTCCCCACTTCCCTGCGGTG
This sequence comes from Antechinus flavipes, assembly GCF_016432865.1. Taxonomy (NCBI): domain Eukaryota; kingdom Metazoa; phylum Chordata; class Mammalia; order Dasyuromorphia; family Dasyuridae; genus Antechinus; species Antechinus flavipes. Next base: position 51,295,777 of record NC_067403.1, read on the forward strand.
TTTTTCCTCTCTATTTTTGAGAAGTCAAGGAGGGTGTGATCATCTCCTTTTAAGTGTTTTCACCTCCTTTCCTGAGAAGTCAGGGATGATGTGAACACCTGTGTTCTAAAAAGAAAGTGGGAGATGTGGAGGGCTGAAACTCCAAAAAGATATGCTTGAATCAGACATCCAAACACTTAAGGATAATTACCTATTCAATGCGAGGCAATCACTCTATTAGCATATGTTTGGATAAATGGTTCTTCTCACTGTTGGGTGCTTGCTGAATGTTTGGTGTAATCATAAGCAAGGATCAGAGGGCAGAGAGAGGGAAGAGCCAGAGAGTTGTTTTGCAACAGGACAAGGAGGAGAGACGCTGGTGGTTCTGCACTGGAGAATCCAGGATTCTGCTTGGCTGCCTCTTTCACTTCTTCTCTAAAGATCAATTTAGGACTTTGATTTATTCTGACTCTAGCTGACCCTGAAGCCCTCCAGAGAACTAGCCCATACTCCACACCTATAGTATTATATCAGTTTATATCTATATCTATCTATACTTGTTCTTTATAACTGAGAAAATATAACTCATTTCCATTAAAGTCTGGGAAGATTTGTTAAGGAGCTTTCTGTTGTGTTGAATATTGCGTATGGGCTGTAGACATGACTCTTGATCAGCTGAGAGACTTTTGAGCTCACAATGCTGTGTACCTATATAAAGGAAAAGAGACTTCTTTGAATTTACCAAATCAAATACAGAAGGAGTTTTAAATAGCAGATAGGAGATCTCTTTGAATCATTAGATGTGAAAATCAGTCATCTTGCCTTCCAGTGTTATACCATTGGACAGTATTGACTGGGGTAACCTGCCATATCTAACTCCCATGAGATAAATCTCTGTCCTTATTTGATCTAAAATATTATGTATTTGTCTACTCTAATCTCTTATAACTTCAGTGATTTCTGTTTAGTGTGTTAAGTTATTTGTAATTATCCATTGTAAACCAATATTTGGTGAGAAATAATAAGCCATTTTGTTCTCCTCTTTAAAATGATCAGGGAAAATGGCATTTATCTCAGGACCTTAAGGGATCTTGTTTCTAGAATACTAATATTCGATGTGTGGTAGAAAGGTAACCTATTACTCCTCTTGTAGACAGATGAGTGAAAGTGTACGAGACCAGTAAATATCCTCTTCTTATCCTCACAAAAGAAAAAAAAATGTGATTTCTCTTAGAAACAGTATCAACCAAATTGCAGATCAGATCTACACAGAGATATAAATATAGTTGTTATTATCTATCTGTCTGTCTATATCTCTATGCCATATACAGAACAGTCACATAAATGAATATAAGGATATGTGAATGGTATGTTTACTGTATATATGTAGATATTCATACATATGTACAAAAGAATTCACAAATATTACCTAAATGTGTATATTCATACACATGTATCATATATATTATATATATATATATATATATATATATACACACATACACACACACACACACACACACAAAAGAACATTTTACTAATTTAGAGTCCTAATTATTATTGAAATAAGAAAAAGCTAAAACAAGGAAAAGAACCATGGGCAAATATTAGTAATTGTTATTCATGTAAAATAGCACAATAAAAATCCAACAAAAACATTATAGAAATATATTCTTCAAGAAGATTTTTATGTTATGTACAGTTATTTAGTATAATGTAGATATATTCTTCACATATAAAATTAGAGGTTAGCTTTATCCTTTATTACTCAAGGTAAAAAAAAAAATCATTAACTTAATAAGCCATATAAAACAATGAGGGAAATATTCTAGTTTCAATAAAAGTCATCTACTCTTGCTAGACATATATTTATTTATAAATGTCATTGTAACTGTTTAAGAATAATGTAGAACACTGGATTGAATCCAAAGACCTATATTCTAGTCCCAGTCCTGCCTTTAATGAGCTTTAAAACTTTCAGCAAATCTTCTAAGCTTTGTGACCTTCAGTTTCCTCATCTCAAAAATGAGTGAGTTCCTTTCGATAATTTCTAAGATCCCTGCAGTATTCTTTAACTATCACTAAAGTGATAATTTGGAAATTAATTTATTTTGGAATGGTCATTTCCAGATAAATTGAGATGGAAATAAATTTTCCTGGGAAAACAGGAAAATGCTTTGGGAAAATCATTTAAGTAAAAGTGGTTGGGGAAAAAATTAAAATCACGTTATCATAAATTTAGTAGAAAAGAATAGAAATTTCATGGTCAGAGTACATTTACCATTAAGAGTCCTACTTTAATGAGACCCTACTCAGTTTTCCACAATTTGTCTAGATTCATTTGATACCTATCACTAACCTTCTGCTATATATTTCTTTTCTTATAAGGGCTGCTTTACCCATAGATCAAAAGGAAAAGGATCAAATGGACAAAAGAACAGAGCAGTAAAGTGCTCACTTCAGGGTAGCAGCCAATCTAATTAATTTTTCATTCAGTTCTGATGTATTAGAGGTCAATCAATTTGGGATTATGTTTACAGAGTTGTATAAGAAGAGGAGACCAGGCCCTCATTTGTCCTCTAGGCTGTCCAAATTAGTCAGTTAAATGCTCCCAAGGGATATCATAAAGGATATGAATGGGTTCTTGTAACTACCTTTTCTTTTAATTACAGACCAAACTGTCAACACTTCCTACAGATCTTGACCTCAACAATTGAAGGACAAAGTCCCAAGTCACAAATGAGGGGCTCTTTTGCATTCTGGACTTCTTTAGTTTGGAGTTCTCAATTAGATAATGTGTCTTTGGTGAACCACTTTAGTATGTATAGGCATATGCTCTTAGAGTTTATAGTCTCATATTATTAGAATTTGATGAGACATTAACTTGTTCTCAAATTTAATCTTTGCCTCAAATACAAATATTTTAAATAATACCCCCTCCCAATCACTTCCCCCCAAAAGGTACCATGTAGCTTCTGATTTAATAGCATTATTGTTTTAAAAAAATTCATCTGTATAGAATGGACCAAATTCTATTTTTGGAAGTTAAATTAAAACAAAATATATTTTACCCTATAACTTCTATCCATTGGTGGGTCTATCCCAACAATTAAGACAAATAAATTGAATCCTCTATGTAAAGAGATCTATTATACCCTCACTAAAACTTCCAGTCACCGTGATATATGTACCCAAATCTTTCAGCATAATACAAGAAACTGTCCTTTTGGTATATTGTTTCCCAAATGAGGCAGAAAGTACAACTTTTTTTTATAGAGAAAAAAATGATAAAATCACTTATGAAAATACACAATTTCCTAGATCTAAAGTAAAAGAGAAAATTGGAACACACCAAGGATCATATAGAAAATTATAAAGATATTAAAAGGGCCTGATTTTAAGTGAAACAATGAGGACAGCACTGATGACTGTAAACAGCTAGGTAGGGAAGCACCACCACCTAGATAGAGGACCAGGCCTGGAATCAGCAAGATTTGGATTCAAATTCAGATTCAGATGTTCACTGGATGAATGACTTTGACAAAATTATTTATCCTCAGTCTGCCTCAATTTAATTCAACTGTAAAATGAGGAAAATAATAGCACTTAGCTCTCAAGAGTTATTTTTGAAGTTCACATGAAATATTTGTAAAACACATTGCTTGGCACATAGAGGACATTTATTCCCAAACTTCCTTCCTTCCTCTGTGACTTTTATTGACTCCCATTTATAAACAAACAAACAAAAAAAAAAAACAGACAAAAATGACTTTTTTTAAACTTTCTCTTTATAACTTTTCAATATTTGAAGATAGGAATATTGACCCCATGTAGTCTTCAATTCTTTATAAATATATACAGTATTTTCAACTCAGGAGCAAAGATCTACATCTGGAAGACACCATAGAAATTGTCTTATCCAACCATTTCATTTTACAACTAAGAATTCTGAGGCCCAAAGCAATCAAATTTTTGCATGTCATATAATAAATGCCAAAATCAGAGTTCAAATTGAGGTCCTGTGAATACAAATTCAGCCTTCTTTCTAATACGCTATATGACTTCTCAAATAACCCATAGATTTGTTATAATTAGTAGCAATAGTAGTAGCAACAAAAATATTTGAGTTGATTTGAATAATGATTAAAGATTTAGAAAGTACTTTTCTAAAAACCATGTTAAGAAATAGACATTATTATTATTCTAATTCTACAGAGACAGCAACTGGCACTCAGAGAAGTGAACTGACTTTATTAATATAAAACAGATAAATTCATTGAGCCAGGGCTTGAATCCAATTCTTATGACTCTAAGACCAGTGCTCTAGTTATCTATCATATTGACTACCACACCATCTATCATATTGGCTACCCTCCTCTGTTGTAGAAAGATTATCATAAACTGTGGCATCTGGAATAGATAGATGCAGTGAAAAACAAATGAGTTTAAAGATAAAAGATCTGTGTGACTTTAGTTCCCAATGTAACACTGAGAGAATCATTTCACAGTTTATTGCCTTCATTTTAAAAATGGAGTTAGAAGCAATGATGATGATAATGATGACAAGGATCATAATGATAGTGATGATATAACAAAAACAATAATAACTAACATTTATATAGCACCCACTATATGCTAAGCACTTTTCAATTACTATTTCCTTTGATGCTCACAACAATCCTGAGAAATAGGTACAATTACTGTCCCCATTTTCCAGTTGAGAAAATTGAGGGAAGGAGATATGTGATTTTTCCCAGGGCCACAGAGTTAGTAAGTGTCTGAAACTAAGTTTGAACTCAAGTCTTTCTAATTTTAAGTCTCTTATCTCGATGCACCCAGCTGTCTTTCAAGCTTTTCAGTTTAAAATTCCTAAAGTCCAAGTAGTTTGTTGCTAGCTATGCTTTACATAAGAAAGACATGGACTTTAAAAATAATACATTTAAATTGAGGGTGATAGCCTGATCCTGGTTCTAGTTTGCATATTTTCCCTTGTTTTCTGCCCATTTATGAGCCTGTAGAAGACCCAGAGTTTATCGGTAAGCTTAGGGAACCCTGGTGTTTCATTCCTATACATTCCTTTGTGGATTCAATATGTTCTGAAGAAGATTGCAATTTTACTGTTAAGAATTGCTTCAAATTAAAGGGACACATGTATGACCAATATCAAAATGCTTCCCTTCTCAATAAGAAGTTGGAGAGGAAGAAAGAGAAAGAATTTGGAACTGAAAGTTTTAAAAACAAATGATAAAAATTGTTTTTACATGTAACAGGAAAAAATATTGAATAAATTAAAAGTTAAGAGGGCTTCTTAACAATAAGTTCTGATAGAAGGATGAAACAGATGTTTTATGCTAGTAGATATCAATCAGTGAGTTCAAAATGCAGAGTAAATGCTTGAGTTCCAATTTTCTGGCCTTGAAAATGGGAACTTTGACTAGATATACAATCACTCAGGCAAACAGCCTATAAAGTGATTGAACCAGTCTGTGGTTAAGAGAGAGGGGGGGGTGTATAAAATACATCTATAATTAGTTCATAAAATTCTTCCACAATAAGAGAGGTTAAGGGAAAAGGAAAGAATAAGTATCAATTAACCAACTACTATGTGCTAGACACTGTGCTAAGTATTTGGCCATCACAACAACTCTAAAAGGTAGATGATAGCATTATCTCCATTTTACTATTGAGGAACAGAGCATAAAGAGGTTAAGTATGTAAGGTTATATAGCTAGCATGTATCTGAAGCTGGATTTGAACTCAGGTACTCGACTCAGGGTCAGCAATCTGTCCACTGCTTCATGCAGTTACTTTTAGGTAAAGTAGTACTTTTGTATCTTTTCCACTTACATGTAAATATAGAAAAGATCTCTTATTGCTGCTGAAACTATGGAGCTTTTAAGTGTAGGAGAAAAAAAAGAAATACACTGATACAGTAGTTATGAAGAGAGAATATCTTGCCCACTTTAAAAAAGAAAAATGTCTGATTTTTTTTTTCTTTTTGATCAACTATATAATCAGGTTTTCTTATCCTTTTAGCAGGGAACAGAATCGGTAGCCTTGCATGGATGGAGGACTAGTGACCAACCCATCTTTTATATATGTGAAACTTATATACATGAAATCTATATTAACTTATTTATACAAACCAGGAAAATATTTCTGAAGCCACAAAAATGGATATCTGATCAAGTGCCTACATTAGAAAGGGATACATCACTAAAAATATTCCTTGAACATGAAAGTAAAAATTTCTCTATTTGAAATATTTTATTCTTCCTGACTTTAGGGCCAGTGCTCTATCTAGTGTGCCATCTAGCTGCTCTGGGGCAATTGGGATTAAGGGACTTGCCCAGGGTCACACATTTAGGAAGTTTTAAGTGTCTGAGACCAAATTTGAACTCAGGTCTTCCTGAAGTTTTTTATTCGTGGGGCAGCCAAAAAAAATATTATTCCTGTATCCTTGTTAAAACATACTTATACACATGTAAATATATATGAATGTGTATAAATTATATATTGATATTATGTGCTTATATGTACATATTGTATCTACATAACAAGTGTCTCTACATATCAAACAATATGTGCATATTTACATGTATGTATATGTGCATGTGTGTATGAGTGGGGTGTGTGAATGTATTTTACCATTCAAGAAAAATCAATATGGTCTAGTGGTTTGAGCTGTGTAAAGAATGACTTCATCACTTTCATTTAAGATTTAAGCATCTAAAAGGGTTGCTTAAACACTAAGCCTTCAAAGCTCTCTAAGGTATCCAATATTGTGTTTACTTTTTCAACAGAGACAGCGAAGGTGAGATACAAAAGAACAAGGAATCCACTTGTACCCATCTTCTTTGAGTAACGGTTTCTGAGTACATCGACATGCACACCAGAGGCAGAGGAAGAACACGTTCCTTTAAGCTATGATCCTAAAAATGTGACATTTCTGCTTCTTCAAAGAAATTCCAGGATTCTTTTCCTTTTCACTGATCCTATGCCAGCCATTGACTAAGGACCTTAATGTTTATGTGTTTCAGTTTCTCTATCTGCAAAAACAGAGATAATAGCAGATGTTTGCGGTTCTTGAAATCCACAGACAGAAGATGTTGTATAAGTATAGGATAGGAACTGAAAATTTGTGAGTAAATACAGCATTCGTGTGTATGTGTACGGTGCTTGTAGCCAAGAGACCACAGCAATTATAAGATCTGAAAATCTAGCTTCATCATTCATATTTTATTCTCTCAAACTAGTGTGGCAGGAAGGAGGGACATATTATCTATTGCATCTATAATATAATGCTATGATCAAGCATTGAAGAAAAAACAAGCAGAAGATGGAGTCAAGATGTCAGAGTAAAGGCTCTCACCATAGTGACTCACCAGAACTCCCTCCAAATACTTTTTAAAATGACTTTAAACAAATTCTAAAGTGGCAGAAGCCACTAAAAGTGAAGCAAATTAACCAGACTAAGAGGGCCAGGAGGCAAGGTCTGTCATATTTCCGTGAGAGTAGAGCATAGACCTATCAGATCTTTGTAAAAGAGAATAATTTATGACCAAAGAAGAACTAGCGAACATTATGAAAGGCAAAATGAATAACTCTGATTACACTAAATTAAAAAGATTTTACACCAACAAAATCAACAGAAACACCATTAGGAGGAAAGTACAAAGCTGGGCAAAAATCTTTATAGCAAGTGTTTCTGATAAAGGCCTTATTTCTAAAATATATAAAGAATTATAGGTCAAATTTATAAAAATACAAGTCATTACCCATTTAATAGATGGCCAAATGATACGAATAGACCATGTTCAGACGACGAAATTAAAGCTATTTATAGTCATCTGAGAAAATGCTATAAATCACTATTGATAGAGAAATGCAAATTAAAACAACTCTGAGATAACAGCTCACTCCTCTTAGGTTGGCTAAGATGACAGGAAAAGATAATGCTAAATATTGCAGGGAAAGTAGGAAAATTGGGATACTACTAATACTTTGTTGGTGTAGTTGTGAAATGATCCAACCATTCTAGAGAGCAACCTGAAACTATGCCCAAAGGGCTATAAACTGTGTATATACAGACTGAGTCTGTATCCCAAAGAAATCAATAAAGAAGGGAAAAGGATCCACATGTGCAAAGATGTTTATAGCAGTTCTTTTTGTGGTAGCAAAGAATTGGAAAATGAGAAGATGCCCATTATTTGAGGAATGGCTGTACAATATGAAGATAATGGAATATTATTATTATAAAAAATGATGAACAAGCTAGTTTTAGAAAGACCTGAAAAAATTTACATGAACTGATGCTGAACAAAACAAGCACAATCAGGAATACATCATACATAATAACAGCAAGATTGTGCCATGATCAATCCCAAAAGACTTTGGACAGAAAATACCTCCTGCCTCTGGGGAAAAAAAAATCCTTTTGAGATTGAATGTAAATCAACACATGCTATGTTCACTTCTTTTTTCTATTTTCTTTTCTCTTGCATGTTTCTTCCCCTTTTACTCTGATTTTTCTCCTAACATGATTCACAAAGTAATGTCTATTAAAAATAGTCAAAAATAACATATACATTCTATTTGATCATTACAACCCTGAGAAGTACTTTTATTATCTTCATTTTATAAGTGAGGAAACTGAATCAAACAGAAGTTAAGTGACTTGCCCAGTCTCATAGCTAGTAAATGTCTGAAGTTGTATTTAAACTCAATTCTTGAATCCAAGTGCTGAACTCTGCCCGTTGTGTCCTCTAGTTTAACTAAATCTACCTCTTTGTGTGAGAAAGGAATTAAGGAAAAAATAGTAACATAATTCATATGAGAAATATGAGCTGAGGAAGATGGAAAAGGAGAGAACTCAGATCAAAAAACCTCATTTTTTTTCCTCATCCCCATAATGACTGAGTCAAAGTTATTTTCCCTAAATACAACTTTTTTTGATAATGACCTCTAAATCAACTTTCTTTGTCACTGACCTCTGACCCAAGGAGATAAATTCCTTGGTCCTTTAATATTGCCAGGTGAAATAGTGGATTCGCATAACTATGTTTCTCTGTTACACCTCTTGCTCCTGATCTAACACCCAGAAGGATTTCATTAAAGTCCTTGCTTTTTACTTCTTATCCTCAGTTAGCAGAAACCTTGGGTTTTCAGGCATGAAACACATGAGCAGTAGCATGAATAAAGAAGGAAAGCAGCCTGGCATAGCCACTCAATGCCAGTTCTGACTTTATCTGCCCCACATGACCAGGACTATTTAAAATATGTAAGTAAAGTAACTGTAGGATCACAGATTTCCACTGGAAAGGAACTTAAGAGGTTGAATCCAACTACCTCATTTTATATATGAAGAAACTAAAGCCCAGGGAAATTAAATGACTTGACTAAAATATGACAGTTATTAAATGGCAAAATTGAGATTGAAATCCAGGACTTCTGATGTCAAAGTCAGTGTCCTTCCATTATACAATACTGGTGTCAGTGACTTATTTGAGTTCTAGACAAAGTGAAAAGTTTAAAGGTTTGCGAAAGAATGTTCTTCTCTCTCCCTCACAAGATGCTACTCTGTGATTCTTTCTTTCTTTCTTCTTATTCTGATTCTTTCTTTCTTTTTACTCTGTGATTCTTTCTTCTTACTCTGTGATTCTTTCTTTCTTCTTATTCTGATTCTATCTTTCTTCTTACTCTGTGATTCTTTCTTTCTTCTTATTCTGATTCTTTCTTCTTACTCTGTGATTCTTTCTTTCTTCTTATTCTGATTCTTTCTTCTTACTCTGTGATTCTTTCTTTCTTCTTATTCTGATTCTTTCTTTCTTCTTACTCTGTGATTCTTTCTTCTTATTCTGATTCTTTCTTTCTTCTTACTCTGTGATTCTTTCTTTCTTTCTTTCTTCTTATTTTGATTCTTTCTTTCTTTCTTCTTACTCTGTGATTCTTTCTTTCTTCTTATCTGATTCTTTCTTTCTTCTTACTCTGTGATTCTTTCTTTCTTCTTATTCTGATTCTTTCTTTCTTCTTATTCTGATTCTTTCTTTCTTCTTACTCTGTGATTCTTTCTTTCTTCTTATTTTGATTCTTTCTTTCTTCTTATTCTGATTCTTTCTTTCTTCTTACTCTGTGATTCTTTCTTTCTTCTTATTTTGATTCTTTCTTTCTTCTTATTCTGATTCTTTCTTTCTTCTTACTCTGTGATTCTTTCTTTCTTCTTACTCTGATTCTTTCTTTCTTCTTACTCTGTGATTCTTTCTTTCTTCTTATTCTGATTCTTTCTTTCTTCTTATTCTGATTCTTTCTTTCTTCTTACTCTGTGATTCTTTCTTTCTTCTTATTCTGATTCTTTCTTTCTTCTTACTCTGTGATTCTTTCTTTCTTCTTATTCTGATTCTTTCTTCTTACTCTGTGATTCTTTCTTTCTTATTCTGATTCTTTCTTCTTACTCTGTGATTCTTTCTTTCTTCTTATTCTGATTCTTTCTTTCTTCTTACTCTGTGATTCTTTCTTCTTACTCTGTGATTCTTTCTTTCTTCTTATTCTGATTCTATCTTTCTTCTTACTCTGTGATTCTTTCTTTCTTCTTATTCTTTCTTTCTTCTTACTCTGTGATTCTTTCTTTCTTCTTATTCTGATTCTTTCTTTCTTCTTACTCTGTGATTCTTTCTTTCTTCTTATTTTGATTCTTTCTTTCTTCTTATTCTGATTCTTTCTTTCTTCTTACTCTGTGATTCTTTCTTTCTTCTTATTCTGATTCTTTCTTTCTTCTTACTCTGTGATTCTTTCTTTCTTCTTATTTTGATTCTTTCTTTCTTCTTACTCTGTGATTCTTTCTTTCTTCTTACTCTGTGATTCTTTCTTTCTTCTTATTCTGATTCTTTCTTTCTTCTTACTCTGTGATTCTTTCTTTCTTCTTATTCTGATTCTTTCTTTCTTCTTATTCTGATTCTTTCTTTCTTCTTATTCTGATTCTTTCTTTCTTCTTACTCTGTGATTCTTTCTTTCTTCTTATTCTGATTCTTTCTTTCTTCTTACTCTGTGATTCTTTCTTTCTTCTTATTCTTTCTTTCTTCTTATTCTGATTCTTTCTTCTTACTCTGTGATTCTTTCTTCTTATTTTGATTCTTTCTTTCTTACTCTGTGATTCTTTCTTTTTTCTTATTCTGATTCTTTCTTTCTTACTCTGTGATTTTTTTTTCTTTTCCTCCCTTTTTTCCTTCCTCCTTCTTCCTCCCTCCCTTCCTTCCTTTACTCCTACCTCCTTCCCTTTTTCTTTCCTTTCTTCTTCCTTCCCTTTTTCCTCCCTTCCTCCCTACTTTTCTTTCTTTTTTGAAATGTGAGCTTTAGTTTATGGCTTTCCCCCCCACCCCAGACTCATAATTTAATATGGACACCTCATATATAGCATTACCTGCTAGACACAATTGGAAAAGGATTAGTCATTAAAGCTAGCAGAGATTGCTATAATGGTTTCCAAGGCCTATAACTACCCACCTTCTTAGGAATCCTATTACAATCTAACATTTGTGTTATTGGTATTGCAACTCAATTGACATATATCAAGCTATAAACTCCATTTCTAGCCAATCCATATTTCCAGATTTCCCCTAATAATTTATTTATTTGTACATTTCACTTTGGGGGAGGTTATTAGCTTTGAAATGTTTGTACCTATTGCCAGTGACTGTAAATTCTTTTTAGCAGTAACATAGTACACCTTCTCCTTACTAACTGAAGTCAAGGTCTCTGGGGTTTTATCTTAGGTTTTAGTTAGAACCTTTCAAAGCTCTTATCATGAGAATCCATGTGCCTACATAGATCCAATTTCAGATCAAATGAGCACAGTCATAAGACAAGCTATTGTTTTCCTGCTGAAGGATGTTGATTAGGATTGATTCAGTAAATCAAACTAAACTCTTCTCATGTGCAAGTGCATTCCACTTATACTGTCCTTTTCTAATAAAAAATGATATTGATAACTTTTGTCCAGTCCCTTAAATGCAGCCTCAGAGAAACAAAGGACTGGGCTGAAAGAACACACATTAAACAGCTGACCACACAGCAACCTGTCAACAGCTTTGATTGATTAACCATAAAATGCATTTCTTTGACAGAATCGCTTGAAAGGTTTGGTGAGCCTGCATTTTCTTCTCTTCAATCACCTTTATCTAAGTGAAGGATTTCTCCCTTTTGCGTGTTTAAACTCAGTCCATTGACAACAGACATTGCAAACTCCTCAATGATTTCTGTGTACCGAATGAATTCCTGTCAGATAACTCCGATGAAACCTGTCCACCACTGGTGGCCAAATTGATCATGCCGAGGCTCTCGATGAAGCAGATAATTCATCCAACATTGGTTGTGCCAGCAAAATGTTTTCTCATGCATGTTAAACATCATATGGAGAAATGTGCAAATGTTGTGAGATGATGACCTTCTTATAGAAATTTGAGCATTACTTACCTTTAGACAGCAAAGGATTTGGAACATAATCACCCCAAAATGACTTCATATTTTAATGAGGTTTTCCACTTTACTTTAACTGAAGATAAATGCTACAAGAAAGATATGTTCTCTCATTATATCAGAAACTAACAGAAGAAAGGGAGAAAATAGGGGGGAAAAAAGTGAAGCAAAAACTTGGAAAAAGAAGCCACATTCTTCAGCTACTTTTCCCTTTGCTCTCATTTTTCAAATTGGCAGAGAGGGAAATGAGATAATGATGTTCTATTATTCTAAGAGTTTGGAGATTAAAAATGAGTATCAACAATAAGATTTTGCCAAGTTTTTAATAAATGCGTTAATTGTAATAATCTTGAGGAGAAAAAAAAAGGAAGGAAAAGAAAAACAACTATGAAAGCAGATTGTTTAATTACTCAGAAGGGAATCAAATGATCCTTGTGATAGTCCTTTATATCCACTCATTCGGGGTTCATGATCCTGCAGAAAAAGTAGGATATCGTCTCTGCTTAGAAAGCTGGAGTAAGGGAGGACTATCCTTGCTTTGTAGATATTATAGACACTCAATTTCCAAATGCTGAATTGGTTCTGGTTTTAGATCAGAGAAAAAGGCCTCCCTAAAAACCTATTGTGACTAGCTGGTAATTATTCCCAGCACCATAAAATTGCTCAAAATCCTGGCCCCTAATGCCTGAGGAAGTGAGCTTTGGTTCAGCTGCTCTTTGTGGTTTGATGGAGAAATTAGCAGGCCATTTACTGAGGCATTTTCTTTTACCCCAGAGCATCAGAATTCTCTTGGTGTGAAGTGATTCCTGGGAGAACAACCATTGATTCTCAGCAAGACTTTGAAATGTTACACTAGAACTGAGTGTCTTATTTTCACTTTCCAACAGTGTGCCTTGCATTAAAACAGAAGGATGTAGCTGCTATAGTTAAAGAATATTGAAAAATTTTGGCTTTGACACTCACTCCTACTTTACCTTGTATTTGGTCATATTAGCTGAGAGAAATACTTCCTGTGTTTCACCCTTAATCAAATCTTTGAAATCACATGTTCTTAAATTAAAAAAAAATTCTAAAAAGCATCTTGTTTGATCCCATGTCATACCTGGCACATAGAATAAAATCTGAGTCTGGAAGGGGACTTAAAAATTCATATTTGCTCATCTTTTCATTTCCCTGACAAGGAAATCAAGGACTAGAAATGAGGTTTTAAGCAAGGTCACATGCTTAGAAAACAAAAGCACAAATATATAAAGCCATGTCTTTTGAAATATAATGTAAGGCTTTTTCTATACTGCCAACCTTCTTCCTGCCTGTTCTCCCTCATTAAATCATTCTTTACCTATCACCACAATATCTAAAATTTGCCCATGTCTTCCTGACCTGCTTTTTGTTGTTTTGTATACCTCCATAAAGTTATTTCACTTCTACATGTGTCCTTTTCTTACATAAACTCTGTCCATTCTATAAGGATATGGTAATGGTGTTGATGGCTATGATGAGAGTTGAAACAAATTTTGCCTTAGTGATATATGCCTGTTTCAAGGATAAACTTTTGTCCTTCCCAAGTTCTCTATTCACTCATGGTTTATGATTTCTTCCCTTATTCACAATTACATCATCATGAACTTGACTTTTACAGAACAGAAATTGGCAGAGAAACAAACATGATGTCTTCTTGTAACTCTGAAGACACAATACTAGAATTCCAAGAATAAAGAATTTTATTCAAAAAGATGTATGGATAAAGGCATGATAAGCTGAATGTCTCTAAAGTCTTACTGAAACATGTATTCCCAAAAATAATTAATAATACAAAAGAGAATGCTTTAGAAAATAAGAGATGTTACAACTCCATTCTGTTTTATTAAAAACAAATGTGGACCTTTTCCTGAGTACCAAGGCTTTTTTAACAGTTCAGTTCACAGGCCTCAAGACTGATAATAGATATTTACATTTGCCGTGGGTCATGAGGGTTTTGTTTATTTCTTTTACTTCTGATCATGTGCCTGTAGGGGCAACCAACATTCTCCACATTGCCCTCAACAGCCCTATCTTGAACTGCTCAATGAGCCCTGGCCGTGGAATACTTCCCTGCCACTTTGCTATTCCTGATAATACCACAAGGGACTCAGTACTTGAAGAGCCTCCAGGGACTCACAAAATGAGTGCTAATCACTAGCCACCTTCCAGAGTTCTTGTCGTTCTCATTTGCCCCAGATTCTCTGGTTGCTGTTTGTGTAATTGAAGAAAATGACATTGCCAAAGGGAGCCAATTCATCTTATGTGGCTCCCTAGAGAAGAGCAAGGTAGGGAAGTAGCATAATGAAAATTCACAAGGAGGAAATGATTGATCAGTTGGGGATTGAGGGTATGGTTTTCTTTTCTCCTACAGAAGCTAAATTTTAGGTTAGTATGAAAAATATACTTTAAAATTCAGAATCATGCTGAAAAATTAAATAATTCATACATTCTCCATTTTTCAGCAATATCATTAATATGTACATACTACTAATTAGTCAAAGATAAAAGGAAATGTCGTATAAACAAAATAATTTCTAACAGCAATATTGTTATATGTACATAGTACAAATTAGTCAAAGACAAAAGGAAATGTAATATAAACAAAATAATTTCTAAAAAATTCTAAAATAATTTCTAATTTCTAATTTCTAAAACGTATTTGTATGTATGCGATGGCAAAGAACTAGGAAATAAATGTGATTCCATCAATTGAGGAATATCTAAATTAAGATATGTAAAATAAACACAATGATTGTACCATGAAAATTACAAATATGAAGAATTCGGGAAAAACTTTGAAAGACTTGCATTAACTGATCCAGAGTAAGGAAAATGGGAAAAGGATACTACTTACTATAAGGACTTCAATAAAGCAAAAGAAAATAACACAAATACAAATACCAGAACTCTGGTCAATGCAATAACCAATTTGATTGTCAATGTATTAATGTTGAAGCACTTTTTTTCACATCTCATGAGAGAGGTAGCAGAATAAAGGTATGACATGAATAAAGGTATTTGTGTGTACACATATACATAGGTATGTGTGTATTTAAAAATTACAAATGTTTTATTTAAATGATCTATCGGGAAGATTGGAATCATCTAAAAATAATATAAAAAAGCATCAATTAAACATTTTTACAGTAAGACTTAACATATATAAGAAGACTTCATATTTTGACATCATTCAACACATTTCTTGTTACTGAAAGATGTAGCGTTCACAGAATGGAACGCAAAAATGTGGACAACTTTTAGTTAAAGCCAAATGAGAATGGAATCTGGCACGTGAGCTATTCTTTACATTTAGTTTTTATAGAATCAGACTATGATGTCTTTTATTTCCATTTATCTCTCTTCTGACTCATTATCATAGACTCCCAGTTTATTTGATGTTGAGAGAAGTATCTCTAGTACTAGAAAACCACTTGAGTAATCCAAAACTGCCATTGAAATCTACAAGCTACATAATAATTCTGAGAAGTAAGTTTTCTTTCTTTTTTCTTTCTTCTTTTCTCTTACTTTCTTCCTTTCTTTCCTTTTTTCTTTTTTTCCTCCATAATTCCAAGTAAGAGAGTTATACATGATTACGCTTTAAGAATAATTAGGATTTGAACAATGATGTGGGCCTATAAACATGTCCCCTTGGTTTCTTCTATGAGCCTATTCCAAGATGCTTTTCTTATGACTGTACTAATCTGTTCAACATAGTCATCATATTTTTTCTTGTTTCTAAGAAAGGGAGTTCTTTCCTAGGATAAAGCTGCTATTGTTTCATTTCTCCCTTAATACACAGTAAGCTATTACAAATATCTACCTATGCTTCATTTGACAAAAATCAGTCTTTCCTTGGTCTTACCTCTAGCAATCCTCTCTATACTTTCTCCTCATCCTTTTATTAAACACTGATAGAAGAGGCTGAGCTCTTATGATGAGGCTTCATCAAAGCAATTAGGGTAATTATGCTGGACTGATTAAATGGCTGGAGACAAAGCTAAGCAAGAGTAGGTTGTTAATATGGTCCAAAAAAACAAATATGCTGCTGAGACCATAAAAGCTCTAAATCTATTATCTCTGCACACAATAAACATTAGCCAAATAAAGAGATCATGACACTTAAAAACAGTAGGAAATCTTCAAATACGAAGTCTATTTTCAACTAATCTTCATTAACACCCATATCAATACGTAATCCCAGAGAATTAAAGTATAACCACAAATAATAGGTATTTAGGGAATGCTAACATTCCTTTTCTGGGAGAAAAATCCCATTTTCAGATCTTCCTGGAAACAAATAAAAATAAACAAAAGGAGCTCTATAGAAAAAATAGAAATAAATATTAATTCTATGAATTCCATAGAATAGTGGATTATTTGGGCTTCTCATTTCTTAATAGTAAATAGTAATTCCTTTGGGAATTTAGTATATAAATTCTGTAAAGTTAATCAAAAATCTTTACTGAATCAAATACTTTTGATTTTATGATTCTCATTAACTGATTAATGTGTTATCAGAAATGACAAAAATGAGAATATAATGCCTATGCTAACACAAAAAAATGATAAAGCTGGGAAAAGAATCCAGGCATCTTAGGAATCCTAAGAGAAAATAACCTAGGAAAAATGTTGAGGATAATATTGAAGTCTTGGGTATTTTAATATGTTCATTTGGTAATAAATAGCTTGATTTCTTTTCAAGTAAGAAAAGAAATTGTCCTTGTCATTAAAGGATGAGGTGATTCCTGACGGGAATATGGCAAAGGAAAAACATGCATTGTTGAAAAGGAATAGATCTTAGAAGAGACAGCCTGATATTCATCTAAATAAAAATGCATGTAAATCCATGAATTTGCGATTAAAATGCTTTTGATCATTTAAACAAGAAGAAGAAAAATGATAAAGCCCATCAAAATTATATTTGAGATTTTACAAAATACTTCTCTTACAAAATTCATAGAAGGGAAGAAAATAAAAATTAAAAAAATAAGAAGAGATAGGAGCTGAACCAATCCAGTTATGACAATAATGTAGAGATAGTCTACAATGATACCTAGTCTTAATAATGTATTCTTCACTTGAAAATAAGCACAGAGAACAAGCCCACACATAATAAATTTACATTATGGAAGATTATTCTTCTACTAGAAATCTCATTTACTAAAATCTCAGCAGCTAATTATTGAATTGAATTACTAACAATTTATTTGTCCAAAATTGAAGAAAAGTAATTGTTGCAGGCCCAGAAATAAAATATGATACAGTATCTGCCTTCAAGGAGCTTATATTTAATTACAAGGAGGAAGGGATACAGGGAGTACATAAATAAATATGAGGGAAAAGCAGTCATTGAGAAAAGTGCTATAATAATATAAGAGGGAGGCAGAGACAGAGAGAGAGAAGGGACAGAGGCAAAGGCTGAAACAGAGACAGGGTAGGTAGGTAGATAGGAAAGGAGGAAGGGAGGAAAGGAGAGAGGAAAGGAGAAAAGGAAGAAATCACAAGAAATGATCTTTTCATTATCTATATGATTACAAATAAAGTTTCTGCAAGGCATAGTCAATCAATATATTTCCCATTGATTGAGCTAATAAAAATATTTTAGAGAGTCTCCACAACATCTGTTCATTTGATGTAATACAAGTTTGCAAGACTATTTCCTTTGCTCAAACTACCTATTTCTGACCAAGACCCTTAATAATAACAGTTGGAGTTACAGTTTGCCTTAATTGTGTGGTAATGAGTTTTCTTATTATGTTTTTGCAAGAGATATTCTGAGTGAACTTGTATAAATCTCTCACCTATGACCTTATAAAATCATATTTATATAGAGAAAAATCATGCTTACTCCTAGAGTTATTGAAGTACATTTATTTTTCTGATGGGTATACAGTGCTATTATAAGTAATCTTCATTGGATCATCATGTAGAATTCATAAATTCTAGATCAACTAGTTAATTTAACAGTTATTAAGCACCTACTACCTGAAAATACTGTGCTAGGCATTGGGAATAAAAAGAAAAAGTTGAAATTGTCCATGGCTTTAAGGGCCATATATTCTAAAGAGGAGGATATAATCACAAATACATGATACAATTAAATATAATTAAAATAAAAGACAGGAAAGGATGGGGTAAAGAAGAGATTTAGAGAAGGAGGTCTGGGAATATTGAATTAGATGAGAATATTTATTCATCCAAGAGTGGGGAGAAGCAGGAGCTAGAAGAATCTAAGAATTCTTAAAGTTTAGGCATAAGACCTAAACTTTAGTCATAGAAGGGAAGAAAATAAAAATTAAAAAAATAAGAAGAGATAGGAGCTGAACCAATCCAGTTATGACAATAATGTAGAGATAGTCTACAATGATACCTAGTCTTAATAATGTATTCTTCACTTGAAAATAAGCACAGAGAATAAGCCCACACATAATAAATTTACATTATGGAAGATTATTCTTCTACCAGAAATCTCATTTACTAAAATCTCAGCAGCTAATTATTGAATTGAATTACTAACAATTTATTTGTCCAAAATAGGAGCATAGGACTTCCTTGGTAAGGAAACCAACTCTACCAATATGACGGCACTTTACCTGAAACCTGTGGTCTTAGTTACCTGTTACTTGGAATTAACTGGAGGACTGCGATTAAAAGATTTGTCTTGGGTCACACGACCAATATAAATCAGATACAGAACTGAAATTAAGTTTTCCTAACCCAGAGGCAGCTTTCTATAGGTAAAAACTGGCTAATAATAATAGTCTTCTCTATAATGTTTTAAGGATTGCAAAGTATTTAAATTGATTTCATTTTATGCTCACAAACATTAGTAGGTATGCTCTACTATTTTCTCTCTTTTATAAATGAGGAAACTGAGGCAAACAATGATCAAGTGATTTGTTCATTGCAGAACCTAACTGCCTATTCATTATATTATGCATCCTTGTAAAGGTTTATGGCATAGGGAAAATGATATCATGACTCTCAAGTCAATTGGATTTGAGTGAGGCAGGGCTGTACAGCAGCACCAGCATCACTCTCAAGTGGAACCATCTGGGTCCAAGTGGTAAGATATAGATCAGGACAATTGGAGATGGTCCTAGTTACACTGTCTCTTAGGAGTTCATAAAAGAGAAATTAAGAATGAGAGTATGAGCAAAATAACTGTTTGGGCATGTATACTTATTTTGTATTTAATTTATACTTTAACATATTTAACACGTATTGGTCAACCTGCCATCTAGGAGAGGGAGTGGGAAGAGGGAGGGGAAAAATTGAAACAAAAGGTTTGGCAATTGCCAATGCTGTAAAATTACCCATGCATATAACTTGTAAATAAAAACTAAAAAAGCTATAAAAAAATAAAGAATGAGAGTATGGCAAGCATGGGCAATGTTCTACCTCTATAAGGGTCCTAGAGAAAACTACTTAAATCTCAAGAACTACTGAGACTGATTGTTTATAATGCTGAGCGTACTCAGAGGCAGATAGCTGGTGCAGTGGATAGATAGAGCTATCAGATCTGGAATCAGGGAGACCAAAGTTCAAAGCAAGTCTCAGACCTTATTAAGTGTATGATCCTAGCTAAGTCACTCCAGTTTTTTCAAATGGAAAATCAAGAAAATGAAAGCAGGGCTATTTTATTAAATGAAGTAGTATTTGTAAAGCAAGGCTCAGTGCCAAAAACATAATAGACACACATGCTTTTTCCTCTTTTTTCCTATTGGAATATTAATTATTAATGGTACTCAGGATCACAAGCTATAGGAAAATATTTTGAAGACTCAAAGTCTTCTTATATATTTTCTTACGTACCTAGCCAGTCATCCTGATTTATATCTTGCCACTGGACCCTAGTGACTCTGGAGGGGAAACTGAGGCAGGTAGCTTTGCACAGCTCTCCATCACTTAAATCCAATTCACTTGTAATCACCTCCTTGATGTTCCTTTGAGAATGAAGGACAAACAACAACAATCTCTAAAGAGTGAAATACTGAGCACAATCTCAGTCCACTACCTAGGTATTGCTGAAAACTACAGAAATCACCAAGAAAGTGGGAGATCTACTCGCCTGAAGTAAAACTCATGTATGTTAATATATGTGTGTATATATGTATGTACATGTTTTTAAATGAATATTTTAAATTACAACAAATAGTTACATATATGTGTGTGTATATGTACATTTAAAATAAAAACAAATGGTTACAGGTTGATTCTGACTTGAAATGATGCTTCAAGTCAAGGACATCATGCTACAAAAATGTTTGCTTTCTGCACAGGACTTGAGATATCAGCTGCACTCTAGAAGCAAGTAACAGATTTATGTGGATACTCCCCATGACTAGACAGGGATAACACACCTATATTTCAATCTGAGAATGGGAGATTGTTTTTCAGTACTAACACCTCACACCTGTAAAATGAAACATTTTCTCTTTTCATGCAGGTGGAAGCTAGTAGGAATATGAACTTCTTAGAAAAAGTAGCCTGGACTTCAAATATGCTAGAGTAGGCGCTCAGAGATGGCTCTTCCAGGAATAATACAAGGAAATACCATGATTTGCACTAATTATGTGAGAGAGAGGAGATCCGATGTGAAACTGTCAGTCCTGATGAGAATAGCAGATGGTGAGTACCCACAAACTCTTTTTAATACACACCACTTCTTTCCACAAGCAATTGTATAGGGACTCAATATATGCCAGGACTTTCAAACCTAATTGCCTTTGTATCTACTGCAATAACTGTTAGTCCGAGGGGAAAGGTGTGGGTGAGGGACAGAAGATAATATAAACATGGCCTTTCAGGCACTCTTCTTAATTATTCAACTGTCTATTAATTATGTGATTTCACAGTTCATAGATTTCAGAAGGTGCAGGCAGAAACAGATCGAATACCCTTTGGGAGCAGGGGAGGGGGTGATGGTGGAAGGCAGAGAGCATAGGTTGAAAAGGCTTTCATGAGAAAGCCAGGTAATCAAGCTTGGTGTTGAAGAGAAGCATCTCTCCTGATGAAAAAGAAGGAGAATGTGTTTGAAAAGATGACTCACTGTAGAAGAGAGGAATTCTCCTGTGGCACAATCAGTGTTTTTGGAGGAGATGAGCTTATTGCGTTGAATTCATGGAAAATAGTCTCAATGTGTCTATTTTAATATCCTCATGGACAATTATCTATGCACTCAAGTCAAGTTTTGATGCTTCATCTTGGCCTAGATATTGTCCCAGATCCTTGTGTTTCACTTCTCAGATAGAAGAGAAACACGTCCTTTGGCAGGTCCTGTCAAACTTCAAAATACTCCACCCAGTGATGGACTAAACTCAGTATGGAAAGGCTTTTCATTACTGAAAAGGTAACCACTGAATTTATACATGGATATATGTATGTTTATATATATATATATATATATATATATATATATATATATATATATATATACACACACATATATATACACACACATATATATATACACATATATATATGTAATATGTGTATTTGTATATATGTATGTAAGTAGGTATATTTTACCTTTTGAGAAATTCAGAAAAGGGATTGTGATATGGCTGGAAGATGAAATCTTATAATCATTCTAGCAAATAGTCAAGCATACACATTGAGGCTTCATTGAATGCTGTGGAAAGATACAAAGGATTAAGGAGAGAGAGTTTCTATCTTAAATAAGCTTATAACCTAATGGTCTTCTTTGTAGATTTTCCTCAAGGATCAATTTTCCATTGTTTTTCTTGAAAGTACATATCTTAAGGAATTGCTAAGGAATATCTAATTCTAAAAAACAAATATTAAGATATATGTTTCTCAAAAAGTCTAGGAATTTCTGATAAAAATGAATAAAGGAATAAATGAATGGGAAAAAAGAGAATGAATCAATGAATAAACAACTATCTATTATTAGCATGTACCTAATGCTGTTCTAAATGCTGGGACTACAAATTAAAAAAAAAAATCGGTTCTTAGCTCCAAAGAATTTAGATTTTAATAGCTTGAGGAAGCATAAATAGTATTGTGCTCATGAGATATGTTTTATTTGGGCTGAAAAGTTACAGATATGATTAATGAAGTGAATAAGTTGACAAATCCTTTCCAGGAGCAACATTGAGCAGGGTTATCAACAAAATATTTTCTTCCTCACTTCATATGCTCTGCCATATCAAAGCACCTAACACACTCCAAGCACCTTTAACACAAAACTACTGAATTAAAATTAAATGAATTACTCTTTATCCTTCTTTCTATTTGGAGGAATTGCAAACACTATCAATCTGAGATAGAATGGATTAGATATAAGATCATCCAAAACAGTAACAGATATCCAAGATAGGCTCTCCCACTTCTGAGACATTTATTTTGGAGGGATATTTTAGGTATGTGATTGATTTAGCAAATGTAATGTCCTAAAGGAAACTAGAGGATGGGTGTGAAGTGATGGCCATAATCAAACAGTATGGTATAATGGAAAAAGAACTGGATTTGAATCTTTACTCTTTGACTTACTACCTTATGCTACATAACCATTCTGGACATCAATTTCTGAGCTTTAAATTGAGTGAGTTGGAGAAATCCTAGGAAAGTGATAGAATGAGACATAGTTTGGATACAGTAATATCCCCATCACATCAAATGATGCGAAAGCATCATCAACTAGAGCAGATAGAGAATTGACAAGACGAGGAAAACACAAAAAGATATATCAATATAATTCTTTCAAAAGATAAGGGGAAAAAAAGAAAATAACTCACCAGTCTTCAATTTCTGGCATCCTTAGGCCTTGCCAAACCCTCCTACAATAGTCTCTTGACCTCATTGGCTCAGGGAATCATCTTCTTTCGTGAGTTTTCAGTTCCATTACTTCCTCTCTTTTACTCTAATGCAGCCAAACAGGTCTCTTTGGTCATCATCTCTGACACTATCTCTCTAATCTTCATTTCTTTGCACTATCTGGCACTGTCACCTGAAATATCATCTCTGTTCCTGTCCATCTAAAAGAATCCCTTTCTTTCTTCAAAGGAGAACTTGACTCCTAGTCTCTACATGAATTTTTTTTCTGATTCCCTCAATATCATATTCTCTTATATTTAATTACTCTGTACTTATTCTCTTCTTATTTATTCAGTTCATAATTATATTTCCATGTGTTATCATCCCATGTAAGCCCCACACAAGTAGGGATTTTTAAATTCATTGTGTTTATATTTCCAGCACCTGGTACAGCCTATGATACAATGTAGATACTTAACAAATATGCATTGATCAATAGTATTGCTTGTTCGAGAAATAAAAATAAAAAGAGAATAAATGAAAACAGAGCCCAAATTTGTTTCCCCAAAGTTCTCCATTTAATGCTATCACAATTCTCAAGTTATTTGAATTTGCTTGTAGACAGGGAACTCTGATTCTCTGAAATGAAGAGTGATTGATTTTAATGGCCTCAAAATAGGACAGGAGAACTGATAAGGAGCAAGAGAATTCTATATTTACTGCAACCTAACTCTCACTTAACATACACATAAATTATTTCTATTATTTGAATAAATAATGTCCTAAGAAATCCTAGTAAGGAAGGAAGTTCAAGTAAGTTTCAGCCATGTTTTTTTGGTAACTTTTTTTTTTGTTTTCTGAGAACATGAGAATGTGCTTGCAGTTATCTGATAAAATGGCAGGAAAGTACACAAGAATGGTCGGCAATTCTTCTGGTGCCTTAATTAATGAGTGTTCTTTAAGGCCTGTCTTTACCCCCCCAAAACCCAGCTAATTAAAACACAGCCCTCCCAAAGGAATGAACAAATATTCTCCTTGGTGGGCCTTTTGTAATGGACCATCCTGTACCGGGAGGTTACTATGTCTCAAGAGTCAGGTATCAAATGAGAATATTTAGTGTAGTGTCTTCTTTGTTCTCATCCTATAAAAATCCCTTAGTATAAAGGGACTTGAAGGATTTGGGCTAGGAAGTACTGTACAGCTTGCCTAGCAATGGCTTCCACTGAAGACTCTAAATAGCGATGACCTGCTGAATGTGAATTCTGAACCTAGACTAATCATATAAATGCCCCTTTATCAGTGCAAAACAAAATAAAAGCAAAATAACCCATGACCTTCCAACACCTTTTCCAAGAATAGTAAATCAGAAAAAAATCCAATTGATATACTTAATATTAGTAGCCATAAAGTGGATCTGATTTTGTCACTTTACCAAGTCTTGCTTTTCTTTACTGGCTCAGGTTGTCTGGGAATACTTTAAAAAGTCAAGCCACCAACTTAGACCAAAATGACACTTGGGGAAACTGAGAAATAGGGGAATTAATTGAATCTCTCTTCTTCATATAAATCAGAGTTAAATCTGGACTAAGACCAAAGCAATGATTTTATTTATTTTGACTTAGTACTTATGCAACCAAATTATACTCTTCACATTTCACAAGAAAAATAAATCTCCCTAAGTTTCCTTCTCAAAGTCTGGAGAATATATTCAATCCTCTAAAATGAAAGGAGCACTTTAGATTAAAATATCAATATTGCACTTTTCAAAGAAATAAAACATAAATATCAAGTCCAAAATAAGGCTGTTTCTATTGGCAATGGTAGTAAAAGAAAAAAAAAAAAAAAAGGTAACAATCATTTTCTCTGAACAATAAAACAACAGAGATTAAATTACCAGACTCCAATTGCAATACTGACAATGCCTATTATCATGGTCCTAAACATGCATTAATGAGGACCAGGCAATAAATGCCCTGTTTGTAATTCAGTGACACATTTTACTATTTTTCTCCCACTTCCTTTTTTATGGATCTGTCAACAATGACACATAATGAAGAAGAAAGATTCTTTAAAAGGACAATTTGGGTTTGTGTGTGTATGTGATGGTTATGGTTGTTTCTCAAAGTCTCTCAGATTCGAGTGACTCAGATTCAAGAATCCTGTCTTTTGGGTGATACATTAAATTTGGTGATTCAAAGAAATAAGAAATAGAGCAGAGAACGACCAAGGAAATTAATTCAAGATGAAGAGAAAAAGAAAAAAAGAAAAACTATGACTTGGTCAATATTCTTTGATCTTCTGATTAACACCTCACTCCCAGAGAACTCACCAGCAACTATGGCCTTGCCTCTCTCT
The DNA here is from genome assembly GCF_016432865.1 of Antechinus flavipes. Classification (NCBI taxonomy): domain Eukaryota; kingdom Metazoa; phylum Chordata; class Mammalia; order Dasyuromorphia; family Dasyuridae; genus Antechinus; species Antechinus flavipes. Next base: position 51,321,382 of record NC_067403.1, read on the forward strand.
AAATTCGTTCTGAACTAAGAATAATTTTAAAATGTAGAAATAGAAAGAGAAAGCTGTAGAATTACCCCTCTGACTGGTCTACTATAGCAGAGTAGACTGCTTTTGACTGAATTTTTTCCCCTAGAATGTTTTATTTTAAAATATGTATGGTTCATTCTACATCCTCTCAGTTTTTAAATGGCTTTTGAATTGATCAGAGGCCAAAAATCTTAGCATGTTGTTTTCCTTTAAATAACTATGATCATTATATAAATTGTTCTGGTTTTTCTCACTTTACTCCACATCAGTTCATATTTACTGCCAAGTATCCCTAAATTACTAATATTTACTGATACTTAAGGCACAGCAATATTTCATTATATTCATGTGCCACAATTTATTCAGTCATTTTCTAATCAATGGGGAACCTGCCATGGTTTCAGTTTTTGGTTGTTACAAAAAGTGTGAATATATAAATATATAGATTTTTTTTAATTTAGTACTTTTCCTTGTGTCTTAGACTTCCATGTGATATATATTGAGAAGTAATATAATTGAGAAAAAAAGGTTAAGATACAGCTAGCACCACTTCTATGAAATCATTCACATTCCACCCAAGGTACTTTAGTGATTATTTGTTTGTATAATTCTACAGATTTTCCTTGTTATTTCCTTCATTTGGTTAAAAATTCTTTTCATACCATAGTTTAAAAAGTATCTTCTTCCATTTTTCACAATTAAAAACAGATCTTGTAAGCACTTGTGACAACATACAATAGAACATGGTTGTCTAAACATACTTTTAACAAAACTGTTTTTTAGTTTTTCTACCTATTCAGGATGATTTGGCCTTCCCAACATTTATCAAATATTGGGCTAATGAGTTCAGCTATTTGAGATTCTTGCTTATCTAATCTGTTCAACTAGTCTGCTTTTCTACTTTTAACTAGTCAAACTAAGCTTTTAACTAACATTTTAACTAGTTATTTTTAACTAACCAAATAAGTTTCCCAATCATTACTTTTGAATAGATTTGGGATTCTGAAACTACAATTTATTTGCCCCCTATTTTCCCACCTATATTTTGGAAATTTTGTTCCTCTATGTCAATCTTATGTTTTTAACATTCGAGTAGTTTGATTATCACAGAATTAAATCAATAAATTGTTAGGTCATATTTTTTAAGCATATTGTTGAAGCCCAAACATGAATAATTGATATCTTCCTGGGACAGATAATTCCCCACTCTCTTTGGCACTTCTCTGATAGCTTGGTTGGTTTCATATTCTGAGACTGGGTTATTTCAAATTACTTTATTTCTTTTCCTGTATCATGGCTTGCTACTTGTTGATGGTAAACTTTTGGAGAAAAGAATCACCACTTAAGCAGCTCCCTCTTCTATTATATTTCCTTCCTAAATTGTACTTCTTTTCCTTTCAGTGGCTGGAGAGAAACAATGTTTTCTGCCTTTTCTGAAGTGAGAGTTGGGGACTAGACTGAATGTTTAATATAAGTGAATCAGAGCCCCAAAGCTGGACATCTGAAACATAAGCCTATAAATCTGTCTGACATATGGAATGACATGGGCTGTGGTATAGAGAGGGGACAAACAGGAGATTTATAGATTTTATATGTGGCATATGATTTTTCCTCATGTGGTTTTCATGTATACTTCACATTTATTCTGCCACTTTAATTTGCCATAAAATCTCTTATCATATCATGCCATTTTTGCATTGTTTCCTCTCTTCATCTTAGAGTATTCACTACTTGGATAAGTCTCAACAATTTCTGTTTTAAGCTATTTATTCTGCTTCCAAGGCTTTGCACAAGAACTGTAATTTTGTTCCTCTCTGTCATCCATCCCCTCATTTCCTTTAGTAAGCATTTGATCCACACTGAGGCCCTGTGGTCAATCCATTTTCCCCCCCAACCCTTTCCTTAACTTGGAATAAATCAGCCATTTAGTCTAGTTGATGATAGCTTCAGGGTTTTTCTCTCTTTGAATAGTCCTGAATGAGCTAACTACGGGGCAAAGTCATAACTGGACAAGGTACAAATCTGGGGGACTGCTCTTTTCATATTTCTGCTCCTGACTTAAGTGATGCTCTACATATCCACTTTGCTTGTGTCCACCAATCCTGATTACTTCTATAATTATGAATGATCAACTGGACAGAAATAATCAGAAAACCTAAGGAAGGAATATTTTCTTTTTACTCTGGAAAATTCTTCCTTTTAAAAGACAGTGAGCTAGAAATTGAATTAAATTCTTCTTTAAGTGCATACAATTATCAAGTTTACAAATAGCATTCAGAAGGAAGGAAGTTTAACATGTTATCAGATGGAGATTTAAAATTAGGTCATGTAGAAATCAGCTGGTCAGCCAGAATAGAAAGGAATGAAGGTACTGTTTCTGTATATTATTCTGAGGGAGAAAAAGATTGGATCTGGGAATATCAATGCTGTGTCTGAAATAAATAAATAAGGACAATCACATTTATATAATGCCTACTATGTACCAGACATTGTGCTACAAGCTTTTACAAATTTTATTCATTTATTTTATTCATTCTTTACAACAATCCTGGAAAATAGGGATGGTTATTATCCTTATCTTATAGATAAGAAAACTGAGACAGAGGTTAAGTGTCCTATCAAATAGCACTTAAGTTATCTGAGGCCATATTTGAACTCGGTGCTTCCTGATTCCAGACCCAGCATTCTACGCCACCTGTTTGCCTCAAAAACTACATTGTAATAGGATACCAAAAGTGTTCTAGTTGAGGGAATTTTGTTAATTTATCCAAAAATATTTATTTGAGCACATGCTATATGTACATCAGTCTCAGGTGCTCTGAGAGCTCTGTAATAACACCATAAAGAGTTAGTGAATTTATGGAGTTTGTGTTATGGTTGAAGGGTAAAAAATATAAAGAAGATAAGGCCTGCATGTGTGATTTCATTGCCATAGAGAGCTTCCACTGAAAAATTTTCTCTATTAATAGAGGTCAGCACCTTTCTCTGAAGTAGAGTTTTAAAGATTTGCCCACAGTACTAAGAAGTTATATAATCTGTTCAAGGTTGCACAGGTGGTATTGATTGTGTCAGAGGAAGAACCTGAAATCACATCTTCTTGGCTTCCAGTCAACTCTCTCTCCATGATGCCATTCCATATAAATTAAATAGCATTTATTCTAAAATAAGTCAAAGATAGCATTAATTTCCAGATATAAAGAGAATAAATCCTAGAAGTACAAAGATTCTGGATGATCAAAAAAGACTTCTTGAAAAGTATAAAATATGATCTGGTTAAACTTGAGTTAGTAGAAAATTTATTATATATTGAGTCTGGAGACTTGTGTTTCAATCCAAATTGCCACATTTCCAAGATGGGAAACTTTGGCAAGTTACAGAACTTTTTTGAGATTGCAAGTAGACTGAAGCAAGTCCATGTTCTGTGTTCTTGTCGATAGTTGTTTGTATTGTAGCCCCTATCCTGTTGTAATACCTCTCTTTATGCTGAAATAGCAAGTAAACTGGAACAGTTCTACTTCATTGAAATACAGGAGGATTACAAGATATAGCTAACTCAAAGAAAAGCAATTCCTGTTACAACAAACTTGTCAACAGCAAGCCCTTTCAAACCAAGAAGTATCTCAATACCTCTCAAATAATTCAAGCTTGTCTGAGCCTTGTCTTTTTCTTGAGTCTGTATTTACAGGTGGAACTCTGGTGAATTTTTGAAAACTTCATTGGTTCCAAAATGTTCTGGTTCTAATATCAGTTAGTTCTGACACTGACAATTTTATCCATGAACCTCAGTTTTCTCATTTATAAAATGGAGAAAATGATAGAGAGATTGATGATGATGATGATTATAGATAAAACATCAGAGTAGTGAAAAATGATTTGTAAAATAAGAATAGCATAGAAATCTATTATTATTTAGAGATGGATAGAATTTGAATAGATGGAAAGGAGTAGAAGGAATGTTCCAGTGAGCAGCTAGGTAGCGCAGTGGATAGAGCACCAGCCCTGAAGTCAAGAAGACCTGAGTTCAAATCTGAACTCAGACACTTGACACTTCTTAACTATGTGACCTTGGGCAAATCACTTAATCACAAGTGCCTCAGGGAAAAAAAAAGTTCCAGTCTTCACTGTGCAAGAAAAGACACAAAGATTGAAATATCAAGAGACAGTGAAAAAATATGCTAAAAATACTTAAAGGCTTATCTTTTCAGGGAACCAAGAAGGAGTAAGCAGTAAATTGTTACAATTCTCTCATATTCATCTCCAAACAACCATAAAATAATGCCCCCAAACAAATCCTAGAACAGCAGAACCAGTAAAAAGATGGGGTGAAACAGAAGGAAAAATAAAATGGAAGGTAATATACAGTTAGTAATAATAACTGTGAATGGGGATGGAATGAACTCTCCCACAAAACTGAAATAGACAGCAGAATAGATCAAAAACCAGAATCCTACACTGTTATTTATGGAAAACACAGTTGAATCACAGAAACACATAGAGAGTAAAGATAAGGGACTAGAGCAAAATCTATTAAGCTTTATCTGAAGTTAAAAAAGAAAATCAGGATAACAATCATGATCTCAGACAAAGCAAAAGTAAATTAGACCTAATTAAAATAGATAAGGCATGAAACTACATCTTACTAAAGGGTACCATAGACAATGAAATAATATCAATACTAATCAAATCTGCATCCAGTGGTATAACATCCAAATTGTTAAAGAACTTAAATGAGTTAGAGTTTTCTGGCCAAATAACAGCACTATGAAATCTAAAGTAAATAATTATTGTTATATTAAATTTTAAAAGCTTTTTGACAAACCAAACAAATGCAACAGAAATTAGAAGGAGAGTCGAAAACTGGGGAGCAATTTTTACAGCAATTGTCTCAAATAAAGGCTTCGTTTCGCAAATATATAGAAAACTGAGTCAAATTTATAATATAAAACATTGCCCAATTGATAAATGGTCAAAAATATGAAGAGGAAGTTTTCAAATGAAGAAACCAAAGCTATCATTAAACATATAAAAAAGTTCTCTAAATCACTTTAGATTAGATAAATAAAAATTAAAAAAAAGTCTGAGATACCACCTGACACCTATTAGACTGGCTAATATTGCAGAAAAAAAAAAAAGAAGAAAAGAAAAGATACATGTTGGAAACAATGTGGGAAAATTGGGACACTAATGCACTGTTGGTGTAATTGTAAACTGATCCAGACATGCTGGAGAACAATTTGGAACTACGCCCAAAGAACAACCAAACTGTGCCCACCCTTTTATAGAGCTTTAGGTCTAGGGCTATATTCTCCCTACCCCCAAAAAAAATCATAAAAAGGGAAAAGGACCTACGTTGCAAAAATATTTATAGCAACCTTTTTTTGTGGTGACAAAAGATTGGAAATTAAAGGGATACCCATCAAATGAAGAATAATTGAATAAATTATGGTACATGGATACAATGGAATGCTATTGTGCAATAAGAAATGATGAACAGGAAGATTTTTTTAAAACCTCTTAAGACTTGCATGAACCGATGCAAAGAGAAATGAACAGGACAGAAACCATTGTATACAGTATTAGCAACAGTATTTGGAGATCAGCTTTGAACAATTCAACTCTTCTCAGCCACACAATGATCCAAGACAAAGGGCTCACAAAGGAAAAAACTGTCCATATGCAGATAAAGATCTGATGAACTCTGAAGGAAGATTAAAGTATACTTTTTTTCCAATTACTTTATTCTTTTTCTGTGTTTTGTTGCCTTTTAATCTGTTTCTTCTTTTACAATTAGGATTAATATAGAAATGCATATGTATAACCTATATCGGATTACATGACATTTTATTTTTTCTTTTTTATAAAGCTTTTAATTTTCAAAACATATGCATGGATAATTTCAAAACATTGACCCTTGCATAGCTTTGTGTTTCAGATTTTCTCATCTTTCCCCCTACCCTAGATGGCAAGTAATTCAATATATGTTAAACATGTTAAATATATATATTAAATCTAATTACATAACATTTTAAAAGGGGGGAAGGAGAAGAGGAAAGAGAAAAATTTGGAACTAAGTCTGTAAAAATAAGTGCTAAAAACTGCCTTGACAGGTAATTGGAGGGAAATAATATTTTAAAAAAAGATATTTTTTCATATCCTGATATGAATGTATATGCATATTAATTACAATTTTAATGTGTGATAACGTTTTCTAATTCAGTTGCCTACCATTTAAAACATTTGTTTAATGTTCTTAATACAAGGAGATAGACACATACAAAAAGAATGAAAATATTCTACTATTAATTAATAAATCATTAGGAGAGATTCTATTTCTTCAGTAACAAGAATAACTAAATATCACATGGCTATATTTTTAGCATCATAATTTTTAAATCTAGCAAAGCTTCTCTTTTAAATCACAAAGGAAGACAATGTGGCAGCAGATGGAATAGCATTGGCGAACAACAAGAGTTTTGTTTCTTCCACCATCTGTTGTGCTTAGTCAACAAAGGAGTAGGTAAGTGAATAGTCCTTCTGGAATAGACATGAGAATGAGATTTCTGTGGAGAAGTCTGGGCATATTCCCACAATGCCAGACCACTAGAAAGAGTTCCCAGGGAAGATAGTAAACTGATTTTCATCAATACCTTAAACTTGTTCTTTCCCTAAAATGTAAATCCCCAAATATAGGCAGTTTTATCTAAGCTTTATATTTCACTCAATACTTCACACAATGCAATGGACTATTTGTTAAAGTAGAAAACACCCACACAAATAATGGGTGTTTGTTTTCTGCTAAAAATATTTAAAATATTATATTTGACAAGTTAATGGATGAAATGTTAGTCTTAGTGTCAAGAAGCATCCTTCTTGTTCTATGAAACGATATTATATCTCTTGGTTCATTTTTACTGTTTCCCCAAATACTGAATGTTCTTCCTCCTCACCTCTGCCTCCCATCTTCCTTTAAGTCCTAGCTAAAATTTCAACTACTTTTGGGAACATTTTCTAATCCTTTTTACATTCTAGTACCTTTCTTTTACTATCTTCTTCCTATTTATCTTGTATACAGTCTATTTGTACATAATTGTTCCTGTATTGTTTTCCCCAAAACATTATGAGCTTCTCCTGGGCAGGAACTATCTTTCACCTTTCTTTCTACTATCTACTAACAGGCCTCGCACACAGTAGATGTTTAATGTGTGTGTGTGTGTGTGTGTGTGTGTGTGTCTGTGTGTATACACACAGACACACACACACACATATATACATATATATTTATGATTAACTGATTGACTAATGGAATAATATACATAAAATATCTCACAAACTTAATCTTTTATTTCACAAGTTAGTGTCATATAAATATTAACTATTAAAGTCAGTATATTGTCAAAGTAAAATGCATGTGGAGAAGGTCATAATTTTATAATGAGAATCAAAAGAAAATATTAATATAGGAAAATGTGCTTTAATATAAACTTTGTGGAAATATATTTATTAAACCTAATTAACATAGCAAATAATCACTGGGATAGATTAAGAATAAAAGAGAAAAGAAATATTGTTTTTCCTTCCTCTCCTATTCATTTACTTACCAATATTCTTTACAAATAGAAACTCAAAGCAAGGAAAAACTTTCAATCAAACATATTTTATTAAATATACATTTTGCTCATAGCACATGCTAGGATAAAAATACAAATATCAGGCAATCTCTAAACTCAAGAAACTTACATTTAAAGAAATTAGAACTTTCTAAAAATAGAATGGGCAACTCAAGAATTAGGGTCTCTCCCCAAAAACCTAATCAATGGAAATTTTTAAGTAGAGAATAGAAGACCATTAACTGGTTTATATTGGGAAGGTATTTTGGGGTCATGTTTGGGCAGGACTGGTGTTGTCTCTGAGGTCTATTCTTTCCAGTCTGATTCTGGTAGACTTCATATGCATTAGAAGAGAGGCAGGAAAATGGTTCTATGATTCTTTCAAGTCTATAGAATTTCCTTGCTTAGAGAAGTCTTTAAAAATGCTAGACAATGATGGAAACAAGTTAAAACAAGTTTCTTCATATAGAATATATGACAAGTTAGTGAGGAATTTTCTTCCTAGAATGGAAGAAGCTAATTAGTTGAGATCAAAGATTATTAAACTTTTCCATAAACATTTAAACTTTAAGTTGTTTGTTTTGTAATGCTGGAGAAAAAAATAAATGATATTTTTCCAGTTAGATCCAGAATTTTCATTTCCCACATATGTGTTCTGTCAATAAAGAATACAAGTTACGAAGAAGGATAAAAAAAACAACATTTAATAATGTTGATAATAAAACAACTTGAACTATGCTGACTGTCATGTATTCAATTACTGTAACATTCTTAAAAGGACCATTATTAAAAGTGAGACTACATGAATTGAAAAAACATGCATTTCAATTGAGTTGATATAAAGCTTTAAGGATCGCCAGAATCTCAAAACTGTAAGTGTTATAAGATTAAGGAGTAGGTGGTAAGTGTTTTAGTGTCACTGTAAATTATGTCTTTTAAAAAAAAAGCATTACTATACAATTGACTTAAATAATGGTTCCTTGTAAAAGAGATCAGCTACTAGTTAAAAGTGTAAATTGAGAAACTGCATTATTCAATTCCCATGCAATCATGGAGAAATCTGAATTACCCTGCTATTTTAAAAATGTAATTCCAAAGAGATACTATATTCCTTCCAAAAAAGAAAAAAAAGACCAATTTTCAGTGATATTAAAATATATTATTTAATGATCACAAGAAACTATAAATTATATATGGTAATGTATGCATAAAATGGATTTAAATAATAACCCATGTAATAATATATAGTGTTTGTTTTTCTTTAAGAAGGAATGTGGACACATGAATACGCTAGAATATAATTTTAAGATGTCCATTAATACTCTTATCTCTTTAATTAGATGAATTATCTTGGTATAACAATAACCCAAGAAAAGAAAAGAAAAACAATACAAATGTTAAAAGAAGATGAAATTTTATAGTGGTAATAAGAGAAAGATAAAATCATATGCATGTATATGGGGTGGGTAGATAAAGAAGGGTTTTTTTTCCCCCCCGGAATATCTCTTTATACTAATCCATACATGTAGAAAGAGAAACACATTATATTTCTGTCTTTTGACAATATAATTCTACTTCCATCTTAGAATTCTTTATTCTATTGTGTTGTAGCTATCTTAAATCTAAAGCTCCTATATCTGTTTGCTTTTAGGAAGATAATTACTTATAGTAGCACCCACCCCAGTTAGGAAGCTAACCAAAAATTCAGAGAGATGGAAGACATTGTTGAAGTTTCAGATGGGTAGAGCACAAAACCACCACCAAAATGACAGGTGCTTAAAGCAAATGTTACTTTATACAGCCTCATGTAATTATGTTTCCTCTTGTCCTCCCACTTAGCCACATTTCTAGACATGATCAGCTAGAAGAGGGAGAGAAGAGCTTTTTAAAGAAGGGGAAAAGAATTATACTCCACAAACTGTCATTGCTGAGTGAAACTAACTAGAAGTAATTGAACTAGCCAATAAAATGCAGATCAAAATATAGCATAAAATTCATAGAGATTGGCCAGAAAAACTGCAGGTGAAATTAAATCAGCAGTTACAAGACATGGGAAATGAACACAGTCTTGTCCAGTTTGGGGTGTACCCAAGTTGAATTTGCTTCCCCTAACAAATCTGAGATGGGTTATGGATTTCCCACAACTAATCAAATGTCATTTTTTTCATACCCTGAAAGTTGAAAAAGAACAGTGATTAGTTCAGAATCAGTTTCAGAGAGGGAACCCAGAGCTTCAGAGACCATCCAATATAATCCATACCTTTTACTAATAACTTGTCCCACAAAATACTCAATAAATGCTGTAGTCTCATTTTAAATTCTCCATTATGGGAAAATCCAGTGGATTCTTCCCTAATTGCTAAGAACCCTTTTTTACACCAAAATTAAATCTTCTTTATGGTCGATAGTTCTTCTCTCTGGACCCACAGAGATCAGGTCTAATATCTCTTCCAAACAATAGTTGTGAAATTATTGTTATTGTGTTTTTATTCTCCAAGTTAAGCATACCAGTTCTCTCAATTAATCTTATTTGGAATGTTTTTTAATCATCTCAGGATTCTGGTTGCCCTCAAACTCCAGCTTATTTATAAAACAAAAATGGATCTCTAAACTTAACAATAATTCATATGTAGTCTTCCAAAGATTATAGGCTAGGAGAACTATTGCCTCTAAAGTTAATGTTGATAATGCTGCTTTTTATAGATAGCTATATAGAAAGTTAAAGATTAAAATATTTTACTAGGGTTCATTTCTACTTATTAGTCCAAGAGATGCTTATTGAGAAAGGTAATTGAAAGGATGTGTGAGAAAATCTGATTTAATTTGGTTACTTAATAAAATGTGGCTTCTTTTACCCAATTAGATTATTCTTCCATTTACACAGAATTAGCATCATCCATGGGATTAGATGATGAAGAAAAATGGAAAGAACTGAAAAATCAAAATAGTGCCAGCTAGAGTTGTTTTGCCAGTTCCATGTACTCTCTCACTAACAAAGGAACATGTAATCAGTAAAGTAAAAACATTTCCATTGCCCCAATTATAAGATCCTTGAAAGCAAGAACTCTATCAATTTTCATCTATATTTACAGTAACTAATACAGTATCTTACAAATTGTACACAATAAATGTTTCCCTTTTTTTTCAATAAATGAATCAAAATTGTCAGATGAAATAGTCTGATACTGAGGAATGTCTTTTTTTTTTAAAAGAAAAGAACAATGAATGACTTGGTTCTGTGAATTCTATTTTCTTAGAATTCAATTCATCACAAGAAATGTTGTGTTAGTCAGATGCTCATATGTTGCTCTCAACAATATTAGCAAGGTCAGATACAGACTGAATCAATATAATCTTTGTGAAATCAAATGCAAAGGTGATACAATGAATCTGTACAATTCATACACAGAACTGTCTCAACAACAAATAAGCAGGGAGACCAACGAATCTGAGTCCTTATAGTGCAGTGGGGCATGTGTATACCGATCAGAGCCAGGGAATTAATCAAACCAGAATTTTATGGTCTAGTTGATTCTGTACTAGTCACAAGGAAATGAACTCAGTCCAAAAAATATTACAAAGGTTTGGACCAATGAGTAAACAATACCAAAAAATATCAGAGGTCTATGTTATTCCTCATATTACTTCACACAGATTTTTTTTTAAGTATTACAAAATGTATGGAATATCTTGAAATTTTCTGAGGAAAAGAACTGAGAAAACTGAAATAATAATGGTGACTGTTGGCACTGGAAGAAGGGTCCTAAGAGACTAATTAATAAAAATTCTTCATTTCTTAAATAAGGAAACTGAGGGCCAGAGAGAGTAAGTATTTTACATAAAACACATATTTTCAGATTCATAATAAGAATCAAAGTTTCTGGTCTTCCAGTACCATGTGCTTTCCATTATAAAATATTGTCCAATGACTGTGCTCAAAAAGCTATCAAACTGTGCATACCCTTTGACCCAGAAGTGTTTCTACTGGGCTTATATCCCAAAGAGATCTTAAAAGAGGGAAAGGGACTCACATGTGCAAGAATGTTTGTAGTAGCTCTTTTTGTAGTGGCAAGACACTGGAAACTGAGTGGATGTCCATCAATTGGAGAATGGATGAATAAGTTATGGTATATGAATGTTATGGAATACTATTATTCTGTAAGAAACGACCTGCAGATTGATTACAGAGAGACCTGGAGAGACTTACATGAACTGATGCTAAGTGAAATAAGCAGAACCAGGAGATCATTATACATGGCAACAACAAGATTATACAATGGTCAATTCTGATGGATGTGGCTCTTTTCAACAATGAAATGATTCAAACTAGTTCCAATTGTTCAGTGATGAAGAAAGCCATTTACACCCAGAGAGAAGACTATGGGAACTGAGTATGGACCACAACATAGCATTTTCACTCTTTTTGTTGTTGTTTGCTTGCATTTTGTTTTCTTTCTCAGTTTTTCTTTCCTTCCTTCTTGATCCGATTTTTCTTGTGCAGCAAGAAAACTGTATAAATATGTATACATATATTGGATTTAACTTATATTTTTAACACATTTAACGTTTACTACCTGCCATCTAGGGGAGAAATAAGGAGGGAAAAATTTGGAACAGAAAGTTTTGCAAGGATCAGTGTTGAAAAATTATCCATGCATATGTTTTGCAAATAAAAAGCTTTAGTTAAAAAATACTATTGTCCAATGGATGTAATATTAGTGGTAGAAAAAATAAGAAGAAAACTACATAATGTTCATGTTTTGACTAAACTGTGGATGTTATTAATCTGTTTGAGGGGGGCAATATAGACATTGCCTTTAGACATTGAAATATCTATCAATAATAGCTAACATTCACATGGTACTTTAAGGTTTGAATGGCATTTAATAGACTTCACCTCATTTTATCCTTACAATACCCTTGGGATGTAGATGACATTATTGTCCCCATTTTCTAAATGCGGAAATTAAACAGAGGTTAGATGAATTGCTATTAAGTGTCTGAGGCCAGATGTGAAAAATTAGTTAAAATCACAGTATTTTATCAATTAATTAAAATGATTTCAATTAAACAATAAAGGTGAGAAAATCTTTTTTCTTTTCTTAAATAAGGACCATTTGAATATTTATAACATCATTTGGAAGCCACACAAAACTATCAACTTATAGAATTCAATCAATGGGTAGCTGTTGTACTTAGTTTTCAGCTCATCATCAGCTGTAGTTGCCTTAATACACAGGCCTTACACAGCATGCAGGCCAGATGTTCCCCTTCTCTGCATGAAGCAATTGCTACATAAAATTCACTAGTCATTCATATCAGGTCATGATGGGATGATTGATTCAATCACTATAAATCATATAGACTATCTACATCAGCAAAATACCCACATAAAGGGAATCATAGATTGCTGAATTACATTCATGTACACACATGTGCAGGTATGTTTATACAATGCACCTAAGGAATCTCAAAACCCCAAGGAAAGATATGCATTACCTGATTTGCCCTATATAGGAGTGGGTAAATTAGGAAAAATAGTCTAACACGAGTTTGGTTAATGAAGAGTGATTGGTAATTACAGGTCACTGTTGCAAGATGCTGCTTAGTCACATTCCCTGGAATTATAAATTCAGACTTGGAAGGGACTCTAAAGGACTCTTAGGATTCAATATTCTCAGTTTGCATACAAGGAAACTCAGATTCTGAGAGTTAAATGCCTTGCTCAATATCATATAGATGGTGATTATCAAAGACAAGAGTTAACTACATTTATTTGTTCATGGAAATCTACTAAGTAATTCCAAATCATAGACTTTGAAGGAGATTATTCTTGTTTGCAGTTCATTGTTTATGTCCTTTTTTTGTCCAGGAGTATTATATTTTAGAGAAGCTACTTACCTTACATTTGTTTGTAAAGGCCATGGGCAGGATCCTGAATCTTCTGTCTATATATGAATCCCAGTTACCTTCATGGAACCAAAAATGCCTCTGGGTCATAAGTCAGGTCCTGGGCATCACAGTTTTTTTCCAACTCTTCTCATTGTTGAATTCATTTAATTTCTCTGGATATCTATTCAGCAGCAAATATTTCTAAAAGTAAGTGAGTATTCAGGAATAACTATGAAACCAACCCTTCAGACTCCTATGGAACAAAAGTTCTTCCTTCTGGGGATTCTAAATTTAAATTTGTGCTTCAAATATAAACATATTGAATTTGATAAAGATGTGTATTCCCTGGAAGAGATGTCATTATATAAAAGATTCCACAGGGCACATTGTTTCTCCTAAGGATGTGACTGTGCCTTCCAGGTAGACATTTAAATAGAGGTAGATCTTGCAAATCAGCCATTCTTTTCACAAACAGCAGTCTTATTAAGTGTACTTCACCACATTCTTCTCCTATTTTGCAAAGAAAAAAATATATATCATTTCACCCATAGTCACTTCCCATGAAAATGTTCTTTTTTCTAACAGTAGCTATGTAATAATCAACAAAGAACAAAATAATTTGGCTCTAGAACAAATGTTCTCTATTTTATTCAGAATATACACATTCATCATCTCAGTCCCCAAATCAGGGAAGATTCAAACTAAGCTAAAACAACTGAACAAGCAAAATACTCTTGTCTTTTGTTAAAGAAGTTAGGGCACAAAAATAACTTTTTGACATGGTTCCAACAGCTACAACAATCTTTCTTTTTTACTTCTACCTTCAATTTTTCATGTCCAGCCATCCCATTTAGTTTTAATTCCAGGTTTGTATAGAAAAGCAGGTGCCATACTCATAATTTAAATTCGAGATCTAAGTATCTTTTCATAACCGAGAGTCTTCTGCATGTTTGCATGTTTCTCTGCCTGTCTCCAATCTGTGAGGGAGAAAAGATTACAATTCATTTTAAACAATGTCCTGAGACATTCAGTCTTATTAGTACTATTTTTTTTTACATCTACATATATTTCCACATTGGAAGTAACTGATATGAATCAAGAAATAGCCAGATAAATTCAAATTTGAGCACAGTCAAAAAGATTTGAAAGGGAGAAGGCAGAATAGAATCTCAAAATAATTGTTTTAGGGAGTGTTGTGAAAGACATATCAGTCAACCAATTTCATCCTTTTACTATCTTTTGAAAAATCTACTCTGTGTTTTCAGGAATTTTCTTTAATATACCTTAAGATTTACTTTTAAACAAAAATAGGCCCATATACAATTTATGTGTGTATCAATATATATACACATATTTGTAAATATAAGCAATGACATCTGAAAGATCATTGTTATTAGAAATTCAAAGAATTCTATTTCAGGAAATAAAAAGCAAAGGAAAAAATATTTTTCTATCAGGATAGCAATTCTAATCAAATTGTGTCTTATGTCAACTTCATACATTCTGTTTATTATCTAGAATGGCATTTTGAGATAAAGCTTATGAAGGCAGGTTCTTACTTAATGTTAGTTGTCATTTCTAGTAGATTCCCAAATTCAAGGTTGACTTCAAATCTATATAAAAAACAAATGCACATAGATTCTTTCTTTGCTTGTCAAAAATAAGGGGGGAAGGGAGAAGGGATAATCATAAAGGGAGTTTGAGAAATATATTGTTTGCTTTAAAGGAAAAAGTAGTTGCTAAAAACAGAATTTCATGGTGGTGATGAGTACTGGACTTGTGTTTGGTAATTTTTTCAGTTTAGAAATTTTCTAGATAAGGCCTCTTTATCATTAAGGTTGGTACCTACTCGTAAATCTACAGTTTCCTAGACAAGTTTTTCCCAAGAATTTAGAGGTTCTTTATTTACTATGCCACCCAAAAAGAAAAAAAAATGAAGAATATTATGTCCATGGTTAGACTATACTAATATAATTTGAAGGGTATTGTGCCTATTGTTAGACTATGCTAATATAATAAAAATTTCAACATTACCTAGATTATTTATAGTTAGTACTATAAATAAATTTAGATAGTGATGAAATTCTATGTTTGACTTTATATTATATTTAAATTATATCATTATATTACATTCATTACACATTGTTGTATTATATTAAAAATATATTATATTTAAATATTATATTTATTATGTATTATACTTTACATAGCTAGACAAAATAATAACAGATTTTGTATATAGGAATAAAAAATCTAAACCATGAGAGAAACCAAGGGAAGGGAGAATAGGAAAGAAAAAGGAATACTACTTCTGGATTTCAAACTATTAATTAAGTTGTTATAAAAATGATTTAGCTTTTGTTAAAAATAGAAAAGTTAATTAAAAAACAGACTAGACAATGAAGAGTCAAGTTGAATTAAGGCAAGTCAAGTATTTATCAAATCTTTTTTTTATGTATTAACATGCTAAGCACTAATAAGACTGTACTAAATAAGAATCAGAAGAATCAGAAATAATTGAAGTCAAAAACCCAATGTTCAATAGCTCCTAAAGATAAATTATCTATGGAAGAGCTCATTATTTGATGGATTTTCTGGGCACATAGGAAATTACTATGATAGAAATTAGGTTTGGACCACAATCTCACATTATATACCATAATTGATTCTAAATGGATGTAAACCGAATATTAAAAAGTCAATATTTTTTAAATATAAAGAGAACTAGATCAGATACCTTTTTATATTTCTAGTTAAATAATATCTCAAGCAAATAGGGTATGCCTTATTACAAAAGATAAAGGAAATTATTTATGTGAAATTGAAAAAAAATAACCTGTACGAGTTAGATTCAATAAGAATAAGAAGGAAAATGGTAGCCTAGGGGAAAATCTTTGTGTCTAATACATTCATTAAGATTTTAATATCCAAGATAGATAGGTCAACAAATAGATACATATATACACACACACATAGACATATGTATACTGTGTTTGTAACAAAAAATAAAACTAAAATTCTCAAAAAAAAGCTAGAAACTTTTTATAATCATATGAAAGAGTACTCTGCATCACTACTAATAGAAAAATGCAAAGCAAACAACCCTGAAATTTTACCTCACACAGCCAATTGGCAAAAATGACAAAAATGGAAAGGTTCATTTTTGAAGGGTTGCTAAAAGACAGTCATTTTTATGTGTTGCGTTGGGTAGTACTACAAATTTGCGTAGTCATTTTGGAAAACCATTTGGAATTATGTGGAAAAGGTTACTAAAACAGCCTTAACTTTTTGACCCATAGATTTGAGTGCTTAAAATTTATCTTAATGCACCAAAATATTTATGGCACCACATCTTGTAGTTATAAAGAAATAAAAACAAGTCACCCATCAGGAAATGGCTAAACAAGTTGTGGTACATTAATTAATTTAATATGACTGTGCAATAGAAATGACTAATATATGAAATATAAAGAAGCATGGGAAGAGAGATGTGACATGAAGCAGAACCAAGATAATATACATGACAACCACAATGCATTTGGAAAAGGGAAAAATGAAACTGAATGCTATGAAATTATAATGTTCAAGCTTTAACCCCAATGAAGTGATATAAGATATTTTCCTCCTTTATTTGCAAAAGTGTGAGTGGGTTTGAAAGACTATTGATGATGGTGGATTTTCTCTGTGTATTTAAAGCTTTACTCTTGTAATTTCTTTTTTGTATATCCATTTTATTTTATAAGTAATGGCTTTCTTGCAAGGGAAAGTCTTCATTAAAAAATATAAAGATCTAAAAGCAAAAACATGAATAAAAATATTTTTCTTTAAGAAAATATCTACAGTGTTCACCTTAAATATTTTATTCCCCAAGGTAAACATTTCCCAGGTCCTGAAAACCATTTCTCTCTTGACTCTAAATGCTTTCATAGGATTATTGGATCCCAGATAGAACTTAGAGCTAGAAGGGATTCGAAAAATATCTAGTCCAATTCTTTCTAGGTCCATTCTAGATAAGGTCAGAGAGAGGTTTGTTTTTAGGTTAACCACAAGGTAATGATTTTTTTTCTTTGGATCAAAGCCACTAAAATGATTGAATTCACCTAATGACAGCCCACAGGTTTCTTTTTTGTCCAAAAGAACATTATGAGAGACTTCATCAAATATTTTACTAAAAAGGCTATTATAAATTATAGCTATAATTTATAACTATAGTATCACCCTCAATTAGTAATTGAATAGGGATAGAGCTAGGGATAGGGCCTTTAATTTTAATAAGGGAGTAAATTACTGAATAGGAAAACTATCAATGAAAGTGAGCTCCTTCCCTTTATTTTATAATCTTAGGCACAATATGGAGTTGTCATAGATTGCAGTGGTGTCAAATTCATAAAGAAACAGAAACAAGGATCTGTTTCTGGTCATATGTTGACTTAGAAAAACAATCTTCATTGTATTTTTTTTTAATTTTGGTAAACATTTCCCAATTACATTCTTATCTATTTCAAGCTGCACTGAGGAACATTATGGCAATGACATTAAGATTTCTGATCCAAAGAATGGAAGGGTTCTTTGATTTGCCCAGAGTCAAATTAGTATATATCAAAGGCTTTATTTGAACCCAGGTCTTCCAGGTTCTTGGGACAGCTCTCTTTCCATGGGCCTAAATAGCTTTAGAAGAGTTTAATAATCATTATCTAAAAGAAAATCATTTTTTAGCATATCTTCAGGTCATCTAGTAAATTATACATAATTTGTGATCTCATTAATTAGTTCTTTCAAAAATACTACTTTAGGTAAAATGCTCATGTGTACAGTTATTTCATATTGCTATCATTAATATAACATAAAAACAATGTGTTAAATGAGAGGCTGGCCAACCAATATAATAGCAATGGCAGTATTTGGAACTTTAGTTATATAATGTATTAATGATATCATTACAAAATAGTGTTCACCAGGACAATATGACATGGAGTATATCTGTAAAGATGTCTGAGCTCTTATTTTTCCCTACTATCTTATTAATTATCTTTGCCGATGACTTACTGGGTATTTTAATCTTCTATTATTTTTTCCCTTAAGGGAGCAAATAATTTTTTCTTCACTTCGAAGATGAATAGCAGCTCTTCCTCTATATACACATACACATGAAGTGTTAAACAATAAAGAAACTAGTTCAAGGGATGGCAATCAATATTTGATTGCTTATTAAATAACTACCATAGATAGTTAATGTGAAGAAATGAAGCTTTCCTATACTTTTCTCATAATGTATCATATAAATATTTCAAGTAATATTTTCTTAGATTAAAAAATTCTAACATTTCTGACATTGCACAGGATATTAAAAATAAATGTTAAATTCCTCTAAGTTATAGGTCACAAAAGCACTGGACAAAGAGACAACTTTCATTTGTATGCCTCAGTTACTTATGAAAATACTAAACTTGAGCCAATATTGAACTCAGATAAACCAGAATAACACAGAAGAGAATCATGCTTATGAGAAATCTGTTTGCCATTTATATCTATCACTCTCACACATATTAAAAAATATTTGAGAGAATCACTATTCATAGGATTCTATCTTTCCTATTTAAATGCAAATCACATCTAATAAATGTATTCATTGAACTAATCTTACCTTATGAAAATTGAGTACAATAAACAATGAAAGTAGAGGTACAGCCTCCCCAGTCTCTATTTAGGAGCCAAGTATGGGGCTCTAGGACATGATTTGAGACCACACTATCAACTCTAAAGAATTTAGATCAGCAATCTCAGAGAAGACATAATTGTTTCAGTTTTTACCTTTGTCATATTGGAATATCTATAAAATCAATCTGGCAGCTCAACAGAATGAAAACTTTCAAGAAATTGTTTTTTCAAGCACTCTTACTGAAATAATGACAGACACAAAAATTATATAGAAACATGTACGTTGTAATCAGAAACATTGCAATTGGAGGCTACATTTTCAACAAATTATCTTCCATGAAGAAAGGTTAAAATTATCCTCAGACAGGATAAATATATCATTCTTCCCAAAAGATAAAATGAAATGTACTATGTTTGTGTGTGTATGTGTGTGTATTTTTGTGTGCTTCCTGCTTTAGTTTCTTCTCTTTAAAAAAAAAAAAAGTAAATAGTTTCATATAAAAAGAAACACTTAGGACATGGAGTAGATACTGCAGTTTCAGAGAATAGATTTTCCATAGATAGAGAAATAATGTGAACATAAAAATATATTCCTCTTTTTCTCTTTTAACCAGCAATTTTCTGCAACATAGAAGTCTGGGATATATCTATGTAACTTCTAAGTGAATAGGAATTACTCCCTTGCATATTCCCACTCAGTTACAAGTTGTTCTATAATTAAATAGCTGTGGATTTAACTATTTGAACTACAAAACTACTGTACTAAAAATGCCCTATTACTATTATGTTTTCCATTTATTGTATAATTACTTTTCATATTGCCATCAAATATCTGTTACATGCTCTTCTGCTGTGAGCAAAATGACAATGCAGTGGAGGATGCCAAGTGGTCATCATAATGGCACATATGTGTCAATGTACAGTAGTCCAAGGTGTCATCAAAAATATTTCAGAGGTAAAGAGGTCTTTGTTTCTGTTTTTACTTTTTAAGAAAGTGTAACATTTGTAAAGGGCTTTAAAGGACAAGGAAAAATAATTTTCATAATTTATGGGAAATTTATATAAGAGAACAAAGGTTCATTCTCCCTATCTACGAACAGTTAAAATATTGTAATTATTAATTTCATAAGATGAAAATAGACAAAAGTAATGATGAATTCTTTTTTTAAAAAATTAACAATACTTAAAGAAGTTTTCTGTATCAGCAGAAATAGAAATTTTCTTAGAGATTACAGCAATAGGGGGAAATGAATAGGGATTAATGAAGAAAGATATTAGCCTATTTTAAATATTATGCTTCCAGAATTATTTCTGCCATAATTTTAATAGAATTGTTCAACTATAGCTAATCTAAATACCTGACACAAAGTGAACAAGAGATACCTTTCTGCTTCTATCAAGCCCTCTTTAGTATAGTAGTGTTGCAACAGGTGGGTAACAAAAGTTATCACTCAATGAATTGATCTTATTTTCTTTTTGTTGTTTGTTGTTGTATAACAACTAATTAGAAAGAAGATAGGTTATCTAAAAATCAGGGACTACATAATAAAGTATCTTTAGAAGCTAAATAAGTAGATGAAAAAATCTTACTGATGGAATCATTAATTGAAGAGAGGGGACAGATAGGAGATTGATGAAAGGTATAAAAATGGCTTAGGATACAATCGGGTCAGAACTGAAATTTTAGTCATCAGGCCATATCTATATACATAGGACTAAGCAATTCCTGCAAATACTCTTTTCAATGATGAAAACTTGCTTCCTCTATATTTAGTACTTAAAATGAAACATCTATTTTTCTTTGACTTGAAGGGACATGTCAATCAGTGGTACATCATTTTTGGTTTGGGATGTCATTCCTAAATTTCTGTCATGCTTGATGAGATTAGGTCTTCCTAGAACAGACCACTGTTTTATGTCTTTGAATCTAAATGGAATTATATAGATGAGATAGTGAGCTATAACAGGTAGGCCCTTTCTATGTAGATGGACTACTTAATACTGTATTATATGATACAATATGTATGCTCATAGAAGGTAGGTTTACTATTATTTAACATTCAAAAAATTTGGAAAAACTTGCTTCTAAAATAAGCTTTTCTTCAGGAAAATTGAAATTTAAAATATTTTTAAAGTGTATACTTCTTTTAAAGAGAAGAACATATAGTAAAAGAAACCAGAATATGTGCCCACTTACTTAATATAGTTTCTATAGGGAGTAATACATATAATGACAGCAGGAGCTATCACTAGATAAGAAAGATATTTTTATGCATTAAAGGAAAACAATCAACAAAGCATAAATCAGCATATAAGATTATGTAGGCTGACTTCTATTTTGAGAAAAGATTAGGGGCTTTCTGATTAGAGGCAAGAAGATTGAGCAAGTGAAATTCCTTGAAATAAGGAAAAGAAGTGTCCCCTCCAAACAAGTCTCTACATTCAATCCAAGAAACAAGGAAACAATAATTGAAAGATCAGTATGGAGACAATTTTCAGAAAAGATATGTGATTTGCTTGAGCTGTATAATTATGAAAAAATTCCTTCTATCAGTCTTTAGATATTACTCGATTTCTGGTCAATATAACCTAGGTATTTAAGATTAGGATCTCTAAGCAACAGATAGAAGTGGCCCAGATTCCCAATCATGAAGGTCTAGGGTCAAACAATGCAACAGGTTTTTTCCCAGTTCTCACAATTGAATAAGGATTTTTTAATAAGACAAAAAAAAATCAGCTGGGCCCACAAGTGAATAGAGAGTAATTGAGCTGAATCTAAAACTGAGCCACAAAATGGACTTAATTTTTGGCTCCCTCAAGTTCTACAGTTACCTTAATTTGGATAGAGGATCACTGAAAATGTTATCTTTGACTTTGCATCTGTTAATGTCTCTCAAGTGATATAAGTTTAAGTGAACAAAACAAAATGACATAACAATATAAAATCTCTAGTTTGCTATAGAAAACATTTAAAAACTGCCTTTAGAAAGTGTAATAATAATAACAGGATAATGAGCATAGTAGTAGTTTGTGTTTTCTATATTTTTTATCCCTTCTGCTTTCATCAAGGTCACTCTTCATGTGCATATTAACCATACTCTAAAGATTTTCACTATTTTTTAATATTGAAAGAAACCCATTTTTTTGAAGATGGAGAAAGGGAAAATCCTCCAAAATGATCTTCAATTTTGTGAAAGCATAACTAATTTTTTGTGGTAATGTCTGATTCTTTTGTTACTTCACACATTTAAACCAATGTGACAAATCTATTCCAAAGTTTAATAAAACATAGCTATTCAACTAATTTTAAAAATTTACCCATAAAATTTGTGGGTATGTCTATATAAGAATATGAATCTATCATCTAATTCAAAAGAAAAATGTTTAAAAATTTATTTTGACACTATGAAGAGATAAACCACAGAATACCCAAAGCTCAGCTGAAAAATATCATTTCTTGGCTTGCTGTAGAGATGTTTCAAGAGCACTGACAGCAAAAGTATGCTTTTTTGCCACATAGCAAAATTATTATCATCCTATTAAGCTCATACTTACGCTAAATATATTTTAAGTGCTTTGTAATTATTTTTATTCTGGCAATTCATATAAATGATGGAAAAATTTAGTGTGGATTATTAAATGTTGCAAATTAATGACTAGGCAAAATCATGATGAAAATGGCCAGCATATTGTATTGCTAAATGAACTTTGAGTATTAATATAGATATGTGATTTAACAACAAATGAATATTCTTTTCCTCCAAAGAAATTCCAACTAGGAAATAGACTGAAAATTGATAGAAACTCCATGGAATTAAAATTTTTCAGATGCTATCAATGTGATTTTGAGTGCTTGAAGTCTATGTCAACTGAAATAAGCACTGGCAGAACTTTCACATACTAGAAGGCTTTATAACTTGATATCTTGATAACTTGATAAGGCTTTATATCAAGTTATATCAGGTAACGGACTAAGTCTGATATCTGAGGACCAATACAAGTTAGTTCCTAGGCGTTTATCCTCAAGTTTTCTGGGAATGAGGATATTTTTAGCCATAAGAATTCAAAAAGACTATCTAAAAATGCATAGCCATCTTGAACTCTTTTTTTGCTAGTTGGAAGTAATTCAATTGATAAAAAATCAGTTCACATGGAAGGATGTCCAACAAAGATTACTATCTAATTTTTTTAATTATAAATATTTTATTTCTCAGATTTACTTGAAAACTAGAAGTAAAATCACATAAGTTCCATTCAAAGTTCTAAGAGCAACCTAAGAGATGTTAGCATTATATAGATGTTCTTAGTGTTACCTTTAAAGTGAAAAAGAAAATTTGGCATCAAGAGTAGAAAGAAATAGATTAGAAATAAATACTTTAGAAAGACATCTCCTCTTCATATATGGAATATACAGCCTTTTTTCCATGGATTTAGTGTTCTAAAAAGTTTGCAGAGAAAAGTATGCATTGTTTCTCTATATTCTTTCAAGAGGCAGAAGACAGCAAGTTGACTTTTTCTAAAATCCTCTCTTGAAAACGAAAGCACTTAAGAACATCATCTCCAATTTTTAAAGCCTGAAAGGGTTCCAAACTTCATTTAGAGAAATAAGATCATAATGATAAACACACTCAAGTATATTATATTTTGGAAAATGTAAAGTAAAGCTAAGAAAAGTCTAATAGTAACATGTAAAAAGAGCCATGAAAACAGTCTAACAATGGGAAAGAACTTAAGATAACATTTCAGGAGGGGCAATTAAGTGGTATAGTGAATAGAGCCTCTGGCTTAAAGATAGGAATATATGAGTCAAAATCTAGACACTTTCTAGCTATGTGACTCAAGAAGTCACTTAGCCCTTATTTGCCTTAGTTCTTCATTTGTAAAATGGGGTCACACTGGAGAAGGAAATGACAACTAATCCAGTATCTCTGCCAAGTTGGCCATGACTAAATGACTGAAAAATAATCTTTCAGGTGAAAACATTTGAGTATTTTCTTAAGCTGTTTTACTCTGTGATTCCTGCATATAAGTCTATGTGTACTAGCAAATGTTAAACTTGGTGGTGAGAGAAGAAGGAAAAATGTACTATGAAAAACTATAGTTTCATCTACATTATTAACATTTGCTACATCACTTTCTTAAATATAGACAATTGACAAACTATAAATCAAGCAGTTACATAGCATTTACCATAAATGCTCACATTGAAAATTTAGTAATTGTCTTTTTCAAGCTTGTTTGAACTGTCTGTGGCACACCCCTATATATAAGGTCTTTTCAGAGTTCAAATTATTAGTATAGAATATTTAGAACATAAAACATGTTAGAACATTTGAAAGAATCACTTTATATTAGCACTACTTAGTTAACTCCAAAGATGTCTTTCCTCAAGATATTAAAAAAAGATCTGTGATTTTATCAATATATTTTCTCTACAGCAATATATACATATCCCAAGGCACTCATTCCTGTCCACTCTGTGAAAATCTTTTCCACTTCCAACCATAAATTCACCACAGATGATTCATACAATATACTAAGGGAATACTATACTCTTTCTTCACATTACAGGGACACCAAGGGAGCAGGTAGACTATCTATCAGTGATTGCTCACTCTAGCCATATCACCATCTTACACTTGAATTTTCCTATATGAATAACTCTATAGCTGTTTATGGGTTCATTCAGGAGTCTCTTCAGTATTCCGGGGATTAATGTAGAAAGTACAATATCATCCACAATTTGGAATACCTCACTTTAAAGTATCCCTTCTCAATTTTGACTCTGTGATGGATTGCCTACGTGACAGAAACAAAAGAACCAACAAAAGCACTTTTTTATTTTTTTCTTTTTCTCCCACTTCATCTCCAAACAAGCATGGATATACTTATGTATATATACATGCACATACATTCACCTACATACATATACACATGCATATAAATATAAATATATATAGAATATATTCTATATATTTCAATATAGAAGATATGAGGACTGGAAAAAAGCATATTTTGGTAAGACTGACACTTCAGGAAAGATCACTTCCAGTCCTCATATCTTCTATATTGAAATATATAGAATATATTCTATATATATTTATATTTATATTTACATAAATATGTATATACACACATATATTTACATAAATATATATGCATATATATCAAATCTTTTTTTTCACCTTCCTTTTAATTGAAAGCATTTCATATCTTCCGTAAACAATTGAGAAGAAAAAAAAAATGAATGTAAAGTTGAAGTGTGGTGACAATACTTTAATGTTGAAAAAAGTTTGTTTAAATATTTTTTTTAATTTCAGATGTTTTAGATTTTTCCTAATTCTCAGCCTTATATTTGGGTTGAACTGTTTAGTTAGGACTCTTACTAAGGTATCATTAAGCTAAGTTTAACATATTGCTTGTCTATTTTATAGTCACAGTTTTCCATTGTTCTTCAAATGAGTTTATATTGTAAATTAGTTGCCTTTCCATTTAGCAGGTAAGTTGGGTGTTTGCCTGTAAGACACTTTTAAGTCTTTTATATCTACTTACTATTAAAGTTATTGCAATAAATCTATGTCCTTCCTTCCATATACATTTCATAACTTACTGTTTAAGTAGCTCAGATTGCAATTGTTTCATACAACATTTAATTTTCTCATTTGTGTTCTTTCTTCAAATTTGAATTCTTTCTCTAATAAGTTTCATGGTCTAAGTATATACAAAGACAGCCAGTTTTTAAATAACTCCCATCATCAGTCCAAAACCATTTCCAGGTTGTTAAAACATAATCAATTTCATTGGGGAGAAATGTGATTCAGGTTTTTGCCATGTTCAACACCTCTTAATTCTTTTCTCAATAAAAATATTCATGTTATGTTGGTGTGAAGATTTTGTTAGTTCTATAATCCTTTGGCCTCTATAATTTTGTATTCTGGTTCTATATTTTCCAATATATTTTTCTGTCCTCACTTATTCCCACCTTTGCATTGAAGTCACCCAAGAATCCAAATATATGTTGATTCAATTTGCAAAGGCTTATCAAGTTCTTAATAGAATTTCTCTACCCTTTCTTCCTCTGCAAAAAGTGTTGATCCACAGACTGTAAAGATTGTCCTTCTTTTCTTGCAAATACATAAAACTCTGCAATAGAAGACCAGATGTACCCCCTTGGGAAAAAAAACAGATTTCTTATTATATTTAAATGAATGATAAAAGGAATGGATGCTTTAATTGCAATTTTCTTAATATTTAGTAGATTCCTTTTTGTTAAGCTGACACTATTGGAATATAACTTTTATAAAGTAATATCAATTAACTGTATAAATATTGAATTTAACATATTTTAACATACTTAGGATATATTGGACTACCTGCCATCTAGGGAAGGGGTGGGGGAAAGAAGGGGAAATTTGGAACAAAAGCTTTTGCAAGGGTCAATGTTAAAAAATTACCCATGCATATGTTTTATACGTTAAAAAGCTTTAATTAAAAAAAGAAAGTAATATTAACTAGGAAAGAGCTTGAGCTCAATAATACACCATGGATCTTTCATATTAAGACTAAGTTAGTTATATTTAGAAAGTCCCCAGATTGATAAATTATTCTACCAGACCAAATCAAGGGAAGAAGCATGGAACACTGGGGAAAGCAATGGTTTAGGGGTAAGAGAGCTTAGATTCAAAACCTGTCATTACTATTGTGTGACTTTGAACAAATCATTTTAGCTCTGTGGGCTTTAGTTTGCTCATATGTAAAAGAAAAGTTATAAACTAGATGGGATCTAGAGGTGGCTCTAAATCTATGGCTATAAATAAATCTCAAAATCTAAAATCTCTAAATCTATGATGGGTAGAAGCCATCCAGTGTGATAGCATGGGATTGTAATCACAGATCCTTGAAGTATTAATTTAAAAAATTAATAAAAATAAAAGTAATTTTTTTAAAATATAAGTACAAATAAAGTTTAAGGAAAGTTAAATTAATATGGCTTCTTTAGAAAGTATTGTGACTTAATCAGAATACTTTCCTATTTAAGTTTCTCTGATGCTATTTTCTACTTGTCCTTTTTCTGTCCTTATAACCTATCTTCAATTTCTTTTGTTATTTATTCTTTTCTAATTTTAAGTAATTTTAATAGCTTGCATTTATACTACTAACATTTTTAATATATCCTTCCCTGAACTGCTCTCAGAGAACTACCCTCTATACCAAAGAGAAAAGGAAAAACATCTGATTTTGTATACATTATTCCACATGCAGATTTCTCGAACTCTGCAAAGTATTATTTCTTCCAACACACACAAAATACTGATTATCCTTTTGATTTACTTTAACATATAAGACTTAGGTTCAGATAACTTTTAGATTAAGAGTTATATATAATCATTTTAATCAGAAATTAACTTCCTTGGTTTAGTATAGTTGAGTAGTTAAGCTAAGATCTTGCAGAACCAAGATGGAAAGAAGATTTCCCATTTCACAGAAGTAGAATTTCCTTTTACGGTTGGCTAAGTTAACATTCTCAACCAAGCTCACTGCAAGGAACATCAGTTTCCAGTTAGCACAATAATTCTTTGATATCAAGATCGACTAATGTAAAACTGTAAACAGATACACAGCTTGGTGATTATCACTCCACATTATTCTCCTAACATACCTACACACCAAATATTGGCAATAGTGCCTAGCTAGCATCAGAATGTTCCAGGATGTACCTAGCTAAACCTCAGGTCAAGTATCACGCATCATCCAATCAGATCTGATTCTATCAAAACATATTTCTCAAGAATCTATAATTTTTCTTTTTTGATTATAAAAATAAGCTCTGTAAACCCCAAGTGTAACTATGGCTAATGAGGATCCATTGATCTTATTCATCACCAACTGCTAGCTTTGCTAATAAATTGATTGTGAGCAGAACTTTTGGCCCTAGTTTCTCTTTATCACAGATTTGTATCATAACAGTGTATGAATATATAACAATATCAAATCAAATCTTTTGTTTTTACTATTTATTCTTCATCCTTAGCTAGCTCCCTGAATGGGAATAGTCCCCAAGCCTTTCTATCCTTCAATCCATTTCCTCTAATGTCACTACATTTCATCCCTTCCTCCAAGATTAAATCTTTTATCTCTTGCTATTCACCATTCATTTTTCCTCTATCCAATTCCAAACTAAATAGACCATCTTCCTCCTAAAATTCTTGTTAACCCTGCTTTTGTTTTTATTCTTAAACATTTTCCCCAATCATTGAAACGTGAAATCTTAGTCATTCTTGACTTTTCTTCCAGTTCTTCACATCCAATTATCATGTTTCATTTATTCCTATTCTGAAATATATATTGCATCCATTTTCTATTTCTGCCTGAATTACTAGAGGTCTTTGTCAACTTTATTCTGGACTATTTTAATGAATTCATAATTTATCTCACCGCTTCTCATCTTTCACTTCATCAATGTCTTTCAAACATTATTGCTAAAGTACTTACTAAAATGTAGTCATGACATCATTCTCCTGCATAACATCTTCAGTGGCTCACCATTACCTATCAAATAAGTTAAATTCTGCCTCAGCTTACATTAAAAGCCTGCCACAATCTGGCTCCAACATATATCTCAAATTTTATCTCATCTTATTCTCTCCTTTAGGAACTCTCTGCTAAACATATGATCATTTTCTAATGTAACATAATTATTTTTCGAAAGAATTATGGCTAGAGAATTGACCTAGATCTATGATGCAATTGCTATAAACAAATCTGGTTTATGAGTAGACCACTCAGATCTGTTATTTCATTAGAACTCTTGATGGAGTAACTCCCTCCACTAATGCAAATGCCCACTTCGTTGTCAATTTTAAAATTTTAGAGGTTGATCGTGAGACACTGAGAAGTTACATGATTTAACCATTTGGAGGGAGAAGTGGACCCAAATGCATGTAACCAGTCATCAGAAAGATTTTAAAACTTATTGGACTTCTAGCACTGACTTAACAAAGGCAAAGAAAAATTTTCAAATTTTTCTTCCATAATAAAACAGATGATAATGAATATAGCTCAGATTTCTAATGCAAAACCAAGAGCTAATCTTCATTAAAATAGTTACAATGAGGGCAGCTAAGTGGTGCAGTGGATAGAACACCAGTCATGAAGTTAGGAGGACCTAAGTTCAAATCTAAGTTAAACACTAAACATTTCTTAGCTGTGTGACTCTGAGCAAGTCATTTAATCCCAATTGCCTAAGGAAAAAAAAAGTTACAATGATTTTTTTTCAACTCTACCTAACACCAAGTGTGACTTAGCAAGGAGAACCATACATATCTTCCTAGATAAAACTAAATGAAAAGCATTCTTTAACGATTAATTAATCAAAACTTTTAAAAGTCACCATATATAGTTGACTTTTATCATTGTCATCTTTAAATTTATGCACACAGGAATTTTCAGTCAGCTTAATGAAAGAATCCAATTAGCAATTCAAGAACCAACTGAGTTTCATATTGTGTCATTAACTTCATGATCATGGTCAATAGTAGAGGAGATTATCTGTCTGTTATGACTTGCAGTGAACTGGAAAACTTCCCTGCTGCCACAATAACTCCCACTGGTACATTCATATGTCTAAAATTCCACATCACTCATTATTTTGGATGACAACAACAATCTTACTTATTTTTGTTATGAATGCAACTTATGGTTGCATTTTTATATGAAACAGATCATTAATCCTTTATAGTTATTCCAAATAAAGATAAGCTTTCTTAAGTCTACTGAGTTAAAAAGACTTCAAGTAGAGGTGCAATTATTATCTGAAGACTAGTTTAAAGCAGAAAGGATTATCTTTGGACACAGCAATTCTGAAAGACCAAGTACTAAATTATACAGGGTTTGCAATTTTGTGTCAATATGAGTATTTCACCAGTGAAATTCCATATCCTTGGGGTATTTGGTTAAGGCATTGAAGACTTTAATTAAAATTTACCGCTATTTTAGTGGAATGCATACTTTAAAGAGTCATCAATTATTAAGATTTTAGTTCAAATTAATCTAATTTATTTAGTTATTCTTAGTAAAGAATAGAATCCTATGAGAATGAGAGAGGGAAATAAACTTTGAGAGAGAAGGAGAAAAAAGTTGAAATCATTATGATGCTCAGTCCCTGGGAATCTTGGACATAACACAGATACACAAGAAGTAAGAAACATTGAAAAGGAGATTCACAAAAGTGGATGCAAGGACAAATGAAGACCAACTTTGTTTACAGTTTTTTCTGTTCTGCTTATTTTAGTGAAGAAAATTTCCATGAGATAAAACATTATCTCATGTTTTATCTCAAAAAGTAGCTTCTAATGGAAGCAATCAATTTAACTGTGTGGCATTTGTGCCTGTTACTTTATCGAGTTTCAACTCCAAGGAATCAGATCCTACTCTCAGCATTAAGCTTAACATTTCTAAACTCATCATTTTGCTGCTAATTCGAGCTTTGTTTGATTTCACTTCTCTCATCCTCCTCTCTTCTCCGTTTGGAAGGCTGGAGGATAGAGTATCATACTCCTCCCAATGCCTACCTTATAAAGGGCAGAAATTGGATTTTCATGTCATTCCCCATGGTATCTGTTCCCCTACCAGCTTTAAATTCCTCTCCTTTAGAATGTAAGCTTCTTGAGGGCAAAGGCTTTCTTTTTTGTGACCCTATTTTGGGGTTTTCTTGCAAAAATATTGGAATAGTTAGATATTTCCTCCTCCATGTTTATAGATAAGAAAATTGAGACAAATATGCTTGAATTACTTGCCAGGATCATGCAGCTACTAAGTACCTAAGGCTAGATTTGAAGTCAGAAAGATGAGCTTTCCTGACTGTAGGCTCAGCACTTCCTGACTCCAGATCTGCTGTGGCACCTAGATTGGCACATAATAGGTACTTAATAAATGTTTATTGGATTTATTGAATATTAAGCTGACTGAAAATTCCTGTGTGCATAAATTTAAAGATGACAATGATAAAAGTCAACTATATATGGTGACTTTTAAAAGTTTTGATTAATTAGTCTTTAATGAATTAATTAATCTTAAATGGAAAATCTTTTCATTTAGTTTTGTCTAGGAAGATATGTATGGTTCTCCTGGCTAAGTCACACTTGGTGTTAGAGTTGAAAAAAATCATTGTAACTTTTTTTTCTTAATTTCCTTAATCAAATATTAGATTGAATATAATCTGACTAGATTAGCCTTAAAAATAGGTGTTTATTATAAGTTACTTAACATTCATTTGCCTCAGTTTCCTTGACTGTAAAATGAGAATACGAATGACACTTTCCTCATAGGTTTATTGTAAGGTAAAAAGAGGTATTTATAAAAGTATTAGCATAGCATCTGACACATAGTAAATGGTAGATAAATCTTATCCTACTGGTCCATTTTTCCACCTTCCTCATGCTCCAAAGTACATAGAGCATTTAGAAGGCAAAGAATGAAAACACTTCAAGAAAGTGAAAAGGTATATGCACAAGTTTGGAGGTAGGAAAGTGCAAAAATCTATTTAATGGATAGTAAATCAATTATTTTTCTTTGGAGGATAAGGCTTTTAGGGAGATTAGATTGAAGTGATCATTAGGCTTCACATTTTAAATGGTCTATACCATGCTAAGCCATTTATTTGGCCTTTATCCTGTAGGTAGAAAAGTGACCTATTAGAAGCAAGCTTTGGGGGAAAGAGTAATCCTTTTTTACATGATTATCCTTTCAATTCAATTATTCAAGATAACACTGTATTTTAACCAGACTTTAACCATATCATTTTGAACTTACTATTTTTTTCCTTATTTAATGATGCTACCTTGGAGTATCTTTTGGGGAATTGTTATTGGAGAGGAATGAGTAGACTATCCTACTGCACTCTCCTGAAAGCAGAGTTGAAATATAAAGAAACTTAGCCTGGGGGAACAGAAGATAGATCAGAAAATTAGTCTCAGTAGTTGCTACTTTCTTGACTGTTTTTCCACATTGATTCTATAAAAGGAGTTAGTAATTGTTTTATTTTTCATCTTTTGTCTTTTTTAAAGTGTGTTCTTTTCATTTTTAAATAGAAAAGTGCTTTTTAAGGGGATTTTATGACCCACAAATGCTTTTTTTGACCTTGCATGTGCTTTGGACTTAGCTTATTATATGTGTATATGAATATGCAAACAGTATGTATATGTGATTGAACATAAAAGAAAATTATATCCACACAAACCCAGGAATAGAAAACTAACTTATGTGTGTGACTGATACGAGATTCTCGGATACCTGTTTAGTATTACAGTCAGGCTAAGAGTGCATGCACAAGTTGGTTTGTCTATTTAAAATTAAGTGGTCTGTTCCTTGTCTATCTTTGTAGTTCTGTCTCTTCAGCTCCCCAGTAGTGATTCTCTACAAATAGCCCCACTGGCCTCTTTGACTGGCACAGTCCACCTATGGGTGATCATTCCCTGATTGCTACTATCAGTCTTTGGCTTTTCAGAATTGCAATCACTGGATGTTTTCTAAGAAGCCATTTCTTTGCAATGTCCAGTATGTGATTACATTTCCTCAGAAATGTATTAACTTGAATATATTGTTTTCTCAAGTATAGTATTATGCCCTATTGCTTGTTATTTCTTTATCAACAGTTATGTTGACAGTTTTCTCTGTATACTGGTTGTCTATTTCTCCTTCTGTTTTCTTTCTATGAGATAGATTTTTGGGGGGTACTTCGATGGAACAACAATTTGTAATCAATTCTCCCCTTTCCTTCCCCTTTCTTCTCACTTAATCAGCCTGTTTTCCTTTTAGTAAGAGTCTTTGTTAGTCTTTCTTAACACATTGACTCATTTAATTTTTTTTCTTTTATTGAAACTATCATTGACTATTCATCCTTATCTCATTCTTTTCTCCTCCATTTCCTATAGCCTTTTAACAAATTATAGTTGAATCTGATTAAATCATTGTTACACTCTTCTTTAAAAGTCATAGTATGATAAGGATAAGGGTTCACATTAAATAGCTGCATTTCCTTTGGGTTGTTTCATCTCCTTCTCCTGAATCTGGGTGGAAAAAATAGATAACACAAGATAGCTAAGTATTCCCATTGCAGGACTATTCCTGGCCAGAGCAATGTTTACTTTCAATACAAGCTTTCCCTGAAGACAAAATGGCCAGCAGATGCAAACGGCATAGCCTGGTCAGTCTGCTTTTATGTGGGAAAAATGCAGAGATGTACATCTTTTTTAAAATCTATTTTTCTTTATAAACAAAATCTGGATTTGATGTATCTTATTATTGCAGACTTCATAGTCTGAATTAGGGATTGGCAAGATAGACAGCTATCTGGGAAGCATTAATCAAAGAAAGGTGCAAAGGACATTTTCCATTTCATATTAATATTAATAAATGTACATCCTTAATGCAAGAAATATCTCTATTGCATGAAATTATTTAATACCCAGAGTTAGGTAGCACAATGGATAGAATACTATGTCTGAAATCAGAAAGAAGAGTTCAAATCTGATATCAGATACTTACTAGTTTGGCCTTTGATATTTATTAGACTGGGCATGTCACTTAACCTCTGTTTGCATCAGTTTCCTCATGTA
Source organism: Antechinus flavipes (assembly GCF_016432865.1). NCBI lineage: Eukaryota > Metazoa > Chordata > Mammalia > Dasyuromorphia > Dasyuridae > Antechinus > Antechinus flavipes. The sequence continues at coordinate 51,355,172 of NC_067403.1, forward strand.
TAAAATAGGACTAACAATGGCACCTGTCTACAATATTGCTGTGTAAATCAAATGAGAAAATAATTATAAAATGCTAAGTAGAGTGCCTAGTATATAGTAGGTACTGCATAAATGATGTTATTATTTAATATTATTTTGAGAAACATCATTCTCTATTTTCTTTATACTTGGCCTTATTCTACATTAAGAATACATTAAGTTCATTTCAAGATAAAATATTTAAAACATGATAGTGATAAAGTATTAGTACATAGGGAGCAGTAGGCAACCATGATGGTGAGGAAACTGTACTATGCTAAATAAAAAACTGAGGAGGTTTTGCTTGGTTTTTAAAAGAGGGGTGAAAAAGTGAATAGGAAAAGGGAAGGTCATGTGATAACTTGTCTTTAAGAATGTGAAATGATGCTATGTGAAAGAAATATTCAATGTTCTAATTGGACTCAAAGGACAGAATTTGGAGCCATAAGTAGAAGTTGCAGAAAGACAAATTTCTATTCCAGATTAGGTTAGGATATGTTTTCTAATAATTAATTTTCCAAAAGCATGTTGGGTTATCTTTGAATAGTGGCTGACCTTAACTGGACATCTTCCACCATGAATACTTATTTGACAAAATGCAGAGGCAATTCTATAAGTTAGAACAGAAAGTCTCTGAAGTTCTTTTTTAACTCTTAGATTTTGTGATTTTTTACTCACAATCCTTTATAGGCTGGCAACTGATATAACTAAAAACTAAATTACTCAGATACTGACAATTGTAATGAGCAACTATTCAATGTCATGTAGTCTCAATTTATTGTACAGATTTTTCCCCATTTTCTTCCATATGACTATTTGATATTATAGAAAACCAACTTTAGAGGGCCCTCAGTTATTTGAGGAAAATGGTTTAAGACTTACCAAATATATTTTTAAATCAATATAGATAGATTTCAACAGTTTTAGCTGCACACTAGTTCATCGAACAATGTTCTGATTATCTCAAGATACTATGTGACTAGTAAAGAAATTTAAATATACTTATGGAAGCATAACTTCTATCTTAAATACTTTTTTACATTAATCTAAGTCCTTATTTTTTCAGCCTGAACCTCATCATCTGGCTAATAACTGAAGCAAAGTTTTTTTTTTTTTTTTTTAATTTCTTTTCATTTCCTTTAGCTTCTCTTTTTTTCTTAAACACATTCAATTTTTAAATGCCTGTCAATTCATGTTATGTTTGAATCTTTCAGTCACCAAAATTGGAGGAATATATTCTATTATTTCTGATAGAGATGAATGATGAATACAAGATAAGTTCTGTAACTGATGTCTGGCCAACAAGATCATTGGTAATGCCAAAGCATTAATATGATACATAGCAGAGTACTACGAGTTCATTTGAAATAGCACTTTCCAGGAGACAAGTTAGAGAAAGGAAGAAAGGTTTTCTGTGGACTCCATCATTATAATTTATCATGTTGCCCAGAACAATGAAGGTACACTTCTGTTATTCTTTGTCTTGTACATTAAGAATGAACTCAACTAACTTGTTTCCATGGTTTCTTTAGTAATAAATCTTCCCATATAAAGCCAATTTACCTCTTCCCAATCGGCCAGGCAAATTCCCTCAGGAACAAAGAGCTTGAAGAATTGGATGGAGACAGAGTAATTTGAGAGATTTGAGGGAGTACAACTTTAGGGAGCAAGACTACCAATAATTATTTATTTCCTACATGATAGCATGGGGATTTGAAATTTGGATGAATGGAGAGGATTGACAGCCAATTATTATAAATTTCATAGCTTCTCTCTTTGTTTTCTCCTTCATATAATAAAAAAAATGAATTGACTTTACAGATCAGCAAGCAAAAGTTTACTCTCATGCTAAAATTATTTTAAAGACAATTTCACAAAGTTTCCCCCACACCATATCTCCTAGGCTATCTAAAAATTGTTTTGTTTTTTTTTCCCTTCCTTATAAATCAGTGGAGGATCTTCAAGTCATTTCTTCAATTCCTTAGATATTAGTAATTCTCTTCTCTACTTGAATATTTAGTATGTTCAAAGCTATAAGATAACATGTTTTATTTTTCAGACATCACATAAAAATAGACATATAATGGTTCAAGTGCTGAAAAAAATCATCATGGAAATACAAAACAAAATGTTTTTCTATCTAGCTACCTTTGATAATTAAAAGATGGAAGGAAATGAAGCAGGTACAAACACTTCTATAACAATGGCTTACATGGTTAGCTGAAGCTTAGAGAGCATAAAAATTACTTGTTCCTTTTCACAGAGGTAAGCAATATCATGTCTTCCTGACATTTAAAAAAATCATGTCTTCCAAACACTTGATCTATTATATGTCATGTTGTATTTCTGAGGGAAAAAAAAGATATATATATATATATATTTGGATAAAGTGAAATGAGAAATCTAGAATCACTTATTGAATTTAGGTATTTTTTAAACAAACTCCAAAATTCAGGCTCTAAATTCATTTGTTTCAAGGCTCATCCAGAAAGCATGTATTTCTATTCTGAAAACTAAAACTCTTGAGTTCTGTTCCTAATAACAAAATTCAGTATTTAGAACTTATTATAATTTACAGAACTATGTCCTTCACCTGTGAGAACAATTATCTATTCTCAGTTTCAGAATCTCCCAAACCAGTATTGTCAGACAAACAATGATAATAGACTCACTCTGAATTCTAATATCCCAAAGATATTAAAGAGAATATTCCAGGTATTTTATAATAATAATAATAATATATCTTATAATAATATGATATAATATCATAAAATATAATAATAAATATATGTAATATATAATAAATGTATTTATTTTATTATGTATTATTATAATTATAAATAATTATGTTATATTATATATAAAATAAAATTATATTTCTCCACAATTGAATGAGGTAGACAGTACAAGAATTATTATTCCTATTTTACAGATGAGGAAATGAGTTCAGAAATCAATAATTTGCCCCAAACTATACAACTACAGCCACAGGCAGGATTGGAACTCTGGTTTCTTTTTTTCTAAATATGCTGGACTGACTGTAGATTAGCCTTATTTATTGATGAAAATTCAAGATGATAATAACTTCTTAAAATATGATGATAATGATGATGATCTCTGACATTTATAAAATACTTATATATCATTCTTATTGTACAGATGAGGAAACTCTTGAAAAGAGAAGCAAAGTGATTTTACCATGGCTACATTGTGAAAGAAGACTCAGAATAAAAGAGAAAAACCATTCTTTTTCTGGATGTGATCATCATGATTCCCTGTAATTGCCTTGGATTATTGCATTGCAGAAAAGAGCAAAGTCTATAATAATTTGTTTTCACACAATATTCTTGTTATTGTGAACAATGGTCTCCTAGTTCTGCTCACTTCACTCAGAATTGGTTCATGTAAATCTTTACAGGTTTTTCTGAAATTTATCTCCTTATCATTTCTTATGGAACAATAATACTAAATATGTTAAGATAAATTATTTTTAAAAATCTGCTGTGATAGAGGCAGAATATTTTCAAAGTTATTTTTCAATGTAACCAAGCACTGGAATCATCATAGAGATGAGTGTTACTTCTGGGAAAGAGAGAAATTACATCAGAATCTTTTTTTGTTGTTATTTTTTTCTTTTTATCTAGACTTATGATTTCATGTAAGCAAATAATTTCCAAAACAACCTATAAAGATGTATATCAGCAATTCCTCTACCAACTTAATCTTAAAGAATTGCCTGGGGGCCAAGTGGTTAGAGGACTTACCTATAGTGATACACCTTATATATGTCAGAGTGACAAGACCTGCTTTCAATTCCTTTCTCTAAGACTAGTACTATATCTTCAAAAATAAATTATCATTTATGATTTCTTTTGGGATCTTTTGGTTGATGAAATGCATGATTATTATAAAGCCCTGGAAAACATTTATCTAATGCTCTGATTTTATATAGAATTTCTATTTTTATCTTAAGTAAATATTCAAACATAAATAGATGTCAGTATTGAATAGACCAAATCACCATTTTAAGGAAAGGGGGGGGGGGGGGAAGAGAGAGAAAGAATGGAAGATTTATGTTTTTCCCTTGAAATCTTTCTTTATGGAAATCATGGATGGGCTGCCGACAAATTATACATCTGTCCCATTTGAAAAGATTGTAGTATGTTGCAACTAGGTGTGCCATCAATTCATTGTTTGGAGTTGCAGTCTATGTTGCATTGGCATTGTTCCCTGGCACTCATTCTTAGTTTAAATGGATATGTCATTTACCAGAGGGCTAACTGGACATCTATAATACACTTGAATGCTGCTGTGAGCACTTTATATGCTTTAGTTTTGGTACCAAAAGTGTTTAAGTCAGCAGTGATGTAGAAGCTACAAAACTCTACTGAGCATTGATACCTTGCTCTTTAATAGAATTACTTCAGGAGTGAGAACAAGCAGGAACAATAACCCTTTCCAAAAAAAAAAAAAAAAACATAATTCTCTTCTCAGAAGAAGGGCAGAGGACCACAGGAGCAGAATGTTGTATACACTGCCAAATAGGATGGGTGGTGTCTGTTGTTTTTATAAACTGCTTTTCTTTTGGTTTCCTATTTATTCTTTCCTTTTGGTATTTTTTTTCCTCTTCTTTTTTGCAAAGGAGAGTTCAATATTGGAAATAAAAAAAAGAAAATATTATTCTTTTAAAAGGGCATTTTATACTTTTTTCCCCCCTGAGACATTTGGGATTAAGTGACTTGCCCAGGATCACAGTCAGAAGTGTTAAGTGTCTGAGACCAGATTTGAACTCAGGTATTCCTGACTTCAGGAATGGTGCTCTATCCACTGGACCACCTAACTGCACCTGGTATTTTAAACATTTTTTAAAGAAAGGTTATAGGCACCTTTCTATTCCTATGGAATAGAAAAAGCTCAATCCTACAGTTTCATCAATGTAGGTAACTCCCTCCATAAATCATTTCTTTTTTCTGTAGCTTAAATTGCTCATGGGCCCTGAGATATTATATTATGATATTATGATATCATGTAATGCATGTCAGATGACCAGAACCAGATCTAATCTTGCCCTTCTATCCATCACACCACGGTGTTTACCTTATTTAATAATACAAATTAATCTGGGGTTTCAAAGTACAATTCTGTCATGGATTTTTGAGCTAATCTTTTATTATCAAAACATCTAAAAATTAAAACTACACAAAGGTAAAAAATATTAATATTGGAAAGATGAACTTCCCAATTTTCTCCAAGCAAAATGATCCAAAGCTTTCTTCTTCCTGTTCAATTCTGAATCCAGTTCATTGTCCTTCTCTATTGTTTCCTATCTATATGTATATGTATATGTATTCTCTTTCCCTCTCTTGCTCTTTCCTTTTCTCCCTGTCCATTTCTCCTCTCCTTTTTTGTCTGTCTGTCTCTCTCCCTCTGCCTATCCCTCCCCCTTTCTGCTGTTTATTAACAAAGGGTCATTGAAATAGAGGGTCGGGGGGCAGAGGTTGAGGGGGAGTGGATAATGGAACCACATTAAAAATCTTGAATGGAATTGATAAATGTTTAATACATTTCTCTAAAAGGACCTATCAAATTACATGCTTTACCACAATTTGCAGCTAATATTTTAGGTTCTTTATATCTTAGAATTAATTATGAAATGGTAAAAATGGGATCCAATGTTGAACATAACTTTCAAAGGAATACTAATTTCTTTATCAAGGATGTCCTTTTCTTCATTAGAGAATTAGTGAAGAACATGTATGTATGTATGTATGCATTTGTTTATTAATTTTGCTTTACCCAGCCAGAGTCACACAATTACAATCAAAGCCAAGATTTGAACTATATATTCAGCTCTTCTGGCTTTCATACAAGTTTTCTCGCCTTTAGAGCACTCTAATTCTCTTTCCACTATAATAATGATTGCACTCTAATTCTCTCTCTACTACATTATTTTTGTTGGTTATCAATAAGTTATTTCCTTATAATTTGGGGAGAGGGAAGAGAATACTGAGATCATTTGACTAAATTGGCCAGTGATTTTAATTAAACCATCAATTATGACTGCTTCTACACATTTGTTTTATTTTTAATTGAATTAATTTATTAGTTTTGGTACTCTGTAGACAGTTAACAAAGTATTTTCAGAAATAGATATATGACATCCATATGGATAGTTGATCTTATTAATAACCCATATTTACATTGTGTTTTTAAGTTTTACAAAAGTTTTCTTCACAAAAAACCTTGAAGTGGGTCATTCAAGAATTATTATACCCATTTTATAGATGAGAAAACTGAGTATTAGAAGGATAGAGTTCCTTATGTATAGTTAAAGAGATAGCATCAGAGCCAGAATTAAATCTCAATTCTCCTGACATCACATCCAGCTTTTTCCCCATTTAAACCTCTATCTCATCATAAAGGTGTCTGATTAATTGTTAAAATTAGAAAAGTCAGCGATTGATGATTTGAATTCATGAATGATTCAATATCTGTATTTCCAATTAGATGGGCAACACTCCACCTCCTTACCACTTTCATATGACAGAGTGGCTTGTCACTGCTTCACACCAGGGTAGACTAGCATTCCAGTTTCAATCCTCCTTCCCAGCATCTCAGTATGAATGAGTAGACCTCTTCATGCTTGAATGAAAAAATTTCATTTATAAAACAAGATGATTAAATTGATGAAATAATTCTTCTGTGGGTAATTGGCATTTTGGCTAGAAAAAATGACTTGCTCTGCCAGGTTGAACCAACCTCTCAAGTCTTCCTGCTATGTTGGCATGTCAGTAGCCATGCTAGGGCTTAATAAAAACATATAACAGGCTATTATTTTCACCTGGATAATGCCATTTTGTCAAAGAGATAACTGAAACCAGAATTGAACTCATTACAATGCAAAAACAATCCAGCATTTTTATGCTTTTTGCACAATACAGGTTCATCATAATTGAATACACAAGTTCCCACACAGAATGCAGGCCAAATATAATTATGGAAAATATATACAACCTCCATTACTCTGCATAATACATTTTCAGAGATTTGATGATCATGAATAACTTACACATTAGATCAGATTTCACTGCCACAACAGCTGAGAGTGCCTTTCTCTCCACACTCCAATCAAATCTTAGATCTAGGAACAATTCTGTATGTGTATGATACGGATACATTTTTGTCTTCAATTCAACAAATATTAATTAGGTTCTATTATATATTTAACACAATGCTACGCACTATGAAAAAAATAAATATATAAATAAACTTCTTCCTTTCAAGGAAAGATTTTTAGAATCTTAGAATCATCAAAAACATTAGAGAATAACGCAAGACAAACATGCTGAGATACTAACCTGGAAGTGTCATTGGGTTATTAGGTAAGTTTCATGAAATAACTCATCCTTGACTCTCAAAGGGCAGACTTTACATAGATGGAAAGAAGTAGGAATAAATAGCTCTCCAGACAGGAATGAGTATGGCTTTGTAAGAGACTCCAACTCTAATCTCATTATTTTATCAGTTAATTTCTCTTGCTACTTTAATTCATAAAAGTAATTTTGCCTTTTATTCATTTCTTTATTTGAACCTTTGATTTTCTTGGTTTGTGGAACTTGCTACATGGAAATTCTTATAATACTCCAATTGATAAATGATCAAAGGATACAAATAGTTTTCAGAAAAAATCAAAGCTATCAAAGAGAATCACATAAAATGCTCTAACTAATAATTAGGTAATGCAAATTAAAATAACTCCAAAGATACTACTTTATACCCATTGAATTGACTAAGATAACATAAAAGGAAAATGACAAAAGCCGTATATGATTTGGGAAAATAGGTACACTAACAACATTGTTGTTAGTACTTTAAACTAATCTTGTCCTTCTGGGGAAAAATTTGGAAGTATGCCCAAAAGACTACATGTACATGGTACCATTCGTAATACTACTACTAGGTCTGTATCCCAAAAAGATCAGAGAAAAGGTAAAAGCATTGATTTGTAAATATATAGCTACATATACATATAAATAGCAGATTTTTTGTGGTATCAAATAATTTGAAATTGAGGAGATGACAATCATTTGGGGAATGGCTGAACAATGTTTGGTATATGATTGTGATGGAATACTATAGTACTCTTAAGAAATGATGAGGGGACTGAGAAGACTTAAATGAACTGATTCCAAGTTTAAAAAAAAAAAACAGTGGAACACTATACACAGTAATAATAATAATATTGTCTCAAGGATCAATTATGTAAGAATTAGCTACTTTGATCAATGCAATGAAAATTTCAAAGGATTCATGGTGAAAAATGCTATTCACTTTAAGAGAAAGAATCGATAAACTGAGTGCAGATGGAAGCATATGTTTTCACTTTTTTTTTTCTTAAGGCTTTTTTTTTTTTTTTTTTTGCATCATGGCTAAAATGAAAATATGTTTTACATGACTTCACATATTGTTTAGTTTGACTTCTCAATGGGTGCAGGAGAGAGTAGAAGAAAAGACTCAAAACTTTGGAATGAATATTAAAAAATAAAAGAAACATGCAAAATCATCAGGCTTTCTGAATATTATCAACAACAACACAAAAGATTCGGAGACAGAAAAGGAAAACAAAATAAATATAGATGTAAAAAAAAAAAAAAAAAAAAAAACACTGTTTTTTGGTGGCTTCTCCCTAATTGCATAATTCATCTTAAATAACTATGTAGATGAAGTTCTGAGACTGGAATCAGGAAGTCCAAAGTTCAAATACAACTTTAGAAGCTATCTGTGTGACTTTGAGCAGGTAGATTAACCTCTCTGGGCCTCATTTTCTTCAACTGGAAAATGGAGATAATGATAGCACCTCCCTCCCTCTCAGGGTTTTTGTGAGAGTAAAATGAGATAATGTTTATAAAGCATTTAAGATCATATAGTTGGAACTATATAATGGCTAGTTATTGTTATGAGAGAAGGAGTTTGAACCAAAGACTCCAAAGCTGACTCTTATCTATTACTTCATATTATTTTTTTATTTTATTTCTTTTTTAATCATTGTAATTTTAACCACATAGGGAAATTCCAGTGAGCAAATTTGTATACCAGCTCAGCTGAGCATTATCTCTTCAACTCCTAAGAGGGTTAATTAATGAAGGCATTGATAGTTAAGTGACTTGCCCATGTGTTAAGAGATGGGACCTGAACTTAACTCTTGCTATCTAGTACAGTTCTTAATTTTATCTTTAACTCAAAATAGTTCTTAATTTTAATTTTATCTTTAACACAGCAAAGTATTATTAGAAAAATATGTATGTTGTTTCAAGTTGTTTCAAGACCATAAAAACTCTTATGTACATACAATTGATTTTAATCTGAATGGTGTAGAATTTATTCCTTATTTCATGTCATCAAGGTCATTAATTCCTTTCTGTGATAGTGACAATCATGAATTGACTGGTTAGTATCTTTTTAAACACACACACACAACCCTACCCTTTCTTCAAAGAGGGTAATCACCTATTGTACCTTAAAAGCTACAATCCTATCTACCAGCATCAGTGAATCATAAATCCCAAAGCAGACACTAGCCCACACAGATTAGCTAAGGAGCAAAAGGTTTAAAAAAGACTTTTGTGATGTCTGATTTCACAATTACCACTACAATTGCCACTATCCTTTCCATCTCTCAGATTATTGACACCAGCATGTTCCCACAGAAAGGAAGAGAATAATCTCCTTTTGCTATCTACTGAAAGCAACTCTTTGGACATGTATTAGGAAAACATGAGCTCTGTGTGCATGATAAATATGTATGTCGCGTTCTTCCTTTCCCACTGCTTTTCATCCAGCAGCAGCTGGGAACCAAGCAATAAATACTATTTATTTATTTTAATAGTATGCTTAGTGGAAGTATTACCAATATTTCCTAAGCTTAAAAACATCCCCAAATGTATTTTACTGTTAGGCTCAGCATTTTCATAGTAATTTACAACTTAAAAAGGGTAAACTCTATTACTCTCTGTCAAGCCAACAACTGGGTAAGTGCCGAATGTTACCATATGAAGTATGACTAAATTTATTGCTACAGTCATTAGTACATATTGATTTTGTTTATAACCACCCAAAGGGAATACTAAACCTATTATGTTTGTGCTGTGCTCTCCTTCTCTGATAGGAACCAGGCTTGGCACTGCCAAGTTTCAAACAACGTCCTATTAGTTCGGCTTCTCCAGAGATCAATGCTATTTCTTTTCTTTGGGTTGTTATTATCACTGCTAGTCAGTGACATGAATTACAAGATTTCAGGTTGGGTCTTCCAATATTGCAAGAGCAGTACCTTTCAGAAAGGGTAGAAGGAGAAATATGAAAGAAAAACAAAGCAAAACAAAACAAATAAGAAATTAGAAGCTTCCATGATGCTCTGCCTTTTACTAAAACTAGGAAAAACCAGAGCATCTTGAAAGCATCTTTTTTCTTATTATTTTTCCTTTTTAGCCACTTTTTCAGTGACTTAAGAGTACTTATCTACAAAGATTGCTTTATTTGGTGCCTTGGAGGCATTGACTTTAAAGAATATGATTACCATTAAGCTTTACATGTCGAATCCATGACTTCCATAAAGTCATTCTGCAATTCATAAACAGAGAAATTGAGCCATTGCTAATCAACCTTAAACTTGCCATTGATGGTTTAGCCTTTGTACTATTGCATGTACTATCCATGAACATTCATTTATTAAATACTAATGCTATTCCAGATAGTGCACTAATCATGGGAGATTTGTGCATGTGTGTGTGTGTGTGTGTGTGTTTTGTTTTGTTCTTTTTTCCTGAGGCAATTGGGATTAAATGACTTGCCCAGGGTCACAAAGCCAGGAAGTGTAAAGTGTTTGAGCCAGAGTTGAACTCAGATCCTCTTGACTTCAGAGCTGGTGCTCTATCCACTGCACTAAGTAGCTGCCCCAGGATTTTGGTTTTTTAAAGTTAAACAATTACTTCTTTCCAAGGAGTTCACATTACTCTCTCCATGAAAGAGCCAAAATTAAAACCCCAGATTTACAGATAAATTATTGATCTGTATTGCTCTCTCTGTCATCAAGTAAACTAATCAAAAGTTCCTACCTCACCAAAAAATGTTACTGAGGTAATCATTTGCATATATATGAGTGTCAAATCTCAATGAATGGCAGAATTGGGCAATATTATACATTAAATGCCTCCTTGAAGCAGTTCATGTGCTGTTTGTGTCACTAAAGTTGAAAGGGTAGATATATGGAGGGTGTATCCATCTATCACCAGTCTGAAGAAGATATCATAAGGAAGATATCATGTTGAGCAAATAGAACCTATATTCTATGGAAGGGCAAGAGTGAAAAGGATTTATTTGACTAACCCAGCCACTAGGGAGAGTTTGGTGCATTTATATAGAGTGGGAAGGGTCAAGACATCTACCTGAAAGACCCTTTTGTCTTTCAGCAGGATGCATAATAGGCTTGATTAACCAAAGAGCTAAAATTGCGCTGATTATTGATCCTTGGATGGCCTCTTGTTGAAAGAGTAAGACTCTCCCCTAAAAAGAATAGCAGCCAAAGGAGCATAGGAAAGTTTCACTGGACAGCAGCGGCTTTCTAGAGCAGCAGAGAACATGGGTAGAGGCTGGGGTGTCAAAGAATGACAGCTGAATTGGCAACAATAGCAAGGGAATCCTGGACCCACGCCAAAGGCGATATTGTTTCACTAAGAAGCAGTGAAGTGTGTCAGTTGCCAAGAGATAGAGCCTGGAGAATTCACACTGGAGAAGCGTTCCAACCATGACACAATCCTTTCTCACCTTGGAACACGAGTTTCCCAGAAATTCATTTCCTTCTCTACTCAATCAAGAGTCTAGGAGACTTTATCCACTTATGGTTAAGATAGAGACGAGAGGGGGCTCCAAGAATGATACTGTTGCTTGATTTTCTGTGTTATTTCCTTGGTTAACATATTCTAATTAAATGTTTTGCAATTTGATTAATTCCATAACGTCTTATTTGATGCTTCACTGTGGCATGAAGGTGACTCAGGGTTCTTGTTCTCAGGGGCTGTTTATGCCTCAGCATATAAACTCTGAAAGTGTCTACTAGGCTGAAAAAGGTTGTGAGCAGATTTCGGCAATTATCTGTGGGTGGTTTCTGAGGACCAACCTAGCTAAGTCTAGGGAGTATCATAATTGGTAGTTTAACCATGGGAATCTTTGAAGCAAATAGGAAATAAATGGTTGAATGAATAAATAAGTATAAAATGTCCTTTGGTCCTGTGCGTCCTATTTCTATTCAGGTGGTGATTGTCTAGTCACATAATGGATAATGGTAAAAAAGGGGTGAGTAGGACAAAAGGTGCTGACAATTGCATATTTTTTAGACTGTCTTAAATATAGATCTTGATCCAATGACCAAAATGTGGAGAGACATCTAGAGTAATTGAACTACATTGATGTTGACATTCTAATGTAAATGAAACTAGAAGAAAGAAAAAAAAAATCCATGTATTAAATTTAATTACTTCATTCTTTTCCACTCTATACAATCAACCTTTTCTGCCATTCCCAGTTGAATTCCAATCCTGGAAATCAAACACTGAAGGTGATTTCCTGAGTCTGACTAGCTGCTATCCTTCTTCTCCAGAATGAACTTCACTCTCTCTACCCTGCCCCTAGGATGGATAGCTTTGTCTTTTTTCCCCTAACTCCTTTTTGGAGTCATTTTTTTAAAAAATGATATAGATGTATAGAGTGTTCTAAAAGAATTATTGCCTCTGGTGTGATGGCTCATGGAGCCCTGTTCAGGGCTACTCATGCACCTTTGATATCCACCTGCCACTCAGTTCTCACTTGTGGTTCCAGGAAGCTGTCCTATGGGTATCAGCCACATCCCCATAAAACCAAGTTGGCAATCAGGGTAAACCATGGCAAGGATCGCCAATGGATCTGAAATCCATTTAGGAATTAGAGAGATGTTTACCTCAAAAAGGGCAGCTAGGTGGCAGAGTGAATAATGTGCCAACTGCATTAAGGAAAACTCATCTTCCTGAATTCAAATCCAGATTCAGATATTTGTTAGCTTTGCAATCCAGGGCAAGTCTCTTATCCCCGTTTACCCGAGTTTCCTATAAAACAAGCTAGAAAAGGATATGACAAACCACTCCAGTATCTTTGCCAAGAAAAACCTAAATAGCATCATGAAGATTAGGACATAACTTGGGGAGAAAAAAGACTTCCTCCATTATTGGAATGGACAAATGAGAACAATATTTCCCAGCCTCAGAAGTGGTTGAAGCAGGTCAGCCTGGGCATCTTGACTTTCCCCCCCCCCCCCAACAGACTGATGGCACTGGAAGAGGCAAGTCATGACTTTGTACAACTCTGCCTCACTTAAATCCAATTCACATTCAAGTCTAAAATATTGTTTGTCCTTCATTTTCAAAGAGCACCAGTGAGACCATGTCCTCTGAAAACGAAGGACAGATGATACTTTAGAAAGAAAGCTCCTTAAGGATAGAGACTGTGTTATTGTTTTTGTTTTTACCTTTTTTTCTGTTTCTAGTAGTTAGCACGAGGCCTAGCACATAGTATGTGTTTAAAAATTCTGGTTGATTACCTGAATAACTCTGAGGTAGGTGTTGTGATGTATTGATGACAGGAATACAAACAAGTCAGATCCTGTCTTCAAGAAATTTACATTTTAATAGGGGAAGACTTTAGATAAAGGGGGCCTAGTGTCCTTACAGGAATATTTCAGATGGGGATGTCAGAATATATGGAGATTGCATAACGGAACAATGTGGGATGAAGATAACTGGGATATGAGATGGTAGGCCTAATATTGAACAAAATAAAAGTAATGCTTTACCCATCTGAGCTTAGAGTTACAGAAAAGGCAACTTGAGTCCTAGGAAGAGCTTGAGTTCTTATAACACACAGCATGATAAGGAAATGACAAAGAAATTATAGTTACAAAAGAAAAAAGGATCACAGAGGCTCCCTGAAGAATCAGGTATTAAATACAGCATGACTAAGGTAAAGATCATTATTTTCCTCCCCAAACTTGCTTCCAAACTTGGTTGCTTAATTAAACTGTACCATCATTCTTCCAGTCACCTAAGCCTGCCACTTCAGCATAATTTTCTGCTACTTACTCTTCTTCCACATATCTAATTAATTGCCAAATCTTGCCACTACTACCTCCATCCCCTTTTTCATTCATACAACCATCCCCTAAGTTCAGACCCTCACCTCTCACCTAGATAATTATAATTATTCTTTAATTATTTTTCTGCCTCAAGTCTCTCTATCCCAACTTATCTTTCACTTATCATAAAAATTTTTTTTTTCTTAAAGTGTCACTTTGAATATGTCATTACACTGACTCAAATTCCAATGGATTTTTGTCACTTTTAGGCTTAAATATAAGTTCATCTATTTATCATTTAAATGACTTTAAAACCTTGCCTCAGTTTACCTAGCCAGCATTATCACACATTGCTCCCTTCTACACTCTCTACAATGTGGCAAAACTGGAATTCTTGCTATTCTATCCAAAGAACACTATCTCCCATTTTTTTTTTTTACATGACTGCTTCCCCTCTACCTCCACACCTGGAATTTTTAAAAATAGACTTAGAAGGCTTTTTGGAGACTGAGAGGATAAACGATTTTTCTGAGGTTACCTATCTAGTATGTACCATAGGTGAGACTTGCTTC